>NW_006399952.1:4495558-4663074 GCF_000299155.1 Elephantulus edwardii
GAGAGGAAGACCCTCTATGAGATGGATTGATTTGGTGACTGGGGTAATTGGGATGGGTGTGTCAGAGGCAATGCGGTTGGCGCAGGATAGAGCAGGATTTAGGGCTGTTGTGCATAGGGTCGCTATGAGTCACAAATGACTCGACGGCACATAACAACAACAACAACGACATCCCTTCCTCATTTGTATCTGAGCTTACAGCTCATATCTGTGTTCAATGGGTTGTTATGAATTGTGCTCAACTAGACAGCACCTAAAATCACTCTATTTGGATTCTACTCCCAGAAATTTTTTTCTTTTGGGTACGATTTTTGTTCTGGGGACAAAACTTTGTGACTTGTAAGTTGTCATCAGATTCATGCCACTTGAACATTCAATTCTCATGTGCTGAGAGACACATTAGAGTTGGCAGAAGTCATGCCTCCCACCTCAGGTTCATATGCTATCTCTGGTGGCCCACATTTCAGTAAACAGCTTTGGGCAATTGTGTAGGTTTCTTGTTCTTCATTCATCAAGCGGCCCTCTTGTTTTCTCTCTGAACTTTCTTGAAATTGGCAAAGCATTTTTGCTTTTTCAGTTTGGAGACATCTTATTACCTAATCGCGAAATTGTATGCTTTGCTATTCTAATTGTTTCCTCTCTTATGGCCGGATTCAAGAAGATTAAGAAAATTACTGTCATCTAAATGCATGCTAATTAATAACTTATTTTATAGCTATTATTTCCATTCCAAAAAAGTCCTATATAGGGTACCGTTTAACACAGAGAATAATAAAGGTGACACTGACATATTCTGGAAGAATATATGTACTAAAATTATTAATTTCATAGTTCAGCAATATAATTGATTCAGACTCATGGTACAGTTTTGCCAATCAGTCATCAAATCAGTGGTAAAAATAATTGCCAAAAAAAAAAAAAAGACAGTTGACAGACAACTATCAAAATAGCTACTAAGAACTCATAATAAAAGATTACCACTCCTGGTGTGATTGAAAAGGCAATTATTTTGAAACCATTAGACAAAAGATGGTGATAAAGCATTAAAATCAATATCTAATAACAAAGATACCTTTATGACAAATTGTCACCTTTACTTACTTTGTCACAGAAGACCTTGATCTGGCAATAAGCTCTATGAATAGGTTTATTGCTACGATTATTATAACTGTAGGTATCAATCTGAATCATCAAAGGAAGTCCTTTCACTCCTTTTTGGGAGGAGAAATCTGTACTCAGGCAATTCACAGTGATAAAAATCTGAGGAAGAGAAAAACAAAGGAAATAATTCATATCACCATAGAAGAATATAAAAATTACATATGCCATATAAATCACATAACACATACTATATTTCATATATATAATTATAAATTACTAAAAATTTTGCTTGTATTTTATCTTGAGAGTGACAATTTAAAGTTATTTCCTTCAATTAAATCAGCAAACTTCTATTTTTTTAATGAATCATAAATTTTATTTCAAAATGTAAACATCACTAAACATGCATACACATTAATACAGTAAAATTTACAATTGTGTTAATTTTTCTTCTTAAATTTCTATTTCTTTTAAACCTGAGTAAAGTCACCTGGGGAAAGCCATGTATGTTTACCATAAAGTTGTCACTTCAAATACTTGCATAAACTTCTTAATCTCTAATCTTCAGAATAATAAACATATGATACCTTCCCATGAATACTTTTGCATTGGTTTTCACTTTCCTTTTTTTATAGTTTTTAAGATCCCTTCTTGAGGGACAGAATATAAATGCTAACATATTTTTCTTGTTAAGAAAGTAAAAGTGGAGCTGGTGGAGTCAGACATGAAATAGAAAGGGGGAAAAACAAAGTCCAGAAAAGTCTCTCACTGCTTTAGAATTGTGTACTAATATATTCTAAAAGCCACTAACTACATCAAAAGCATTTTTCTGATCCTTGTCTTATTTGGTCCCTGAACTTCTCATTCACTTTCAAAACCTGGAACTGAATCCTTATGCATCATAGCAACACGACACAGAGCAGCCCTGCAGAAAACAAAGATCTACTACTATGAGTTGCAATAGAAAAGTCATTTGAATTTCTGATTTAACTACCAGACCTGATCGAATTAATTTTAAGCCCTATGCCTGTAGGTAATTTATACAACGAAGAATCTCATTTTTAGTGCTGTATCTCTAGAAAGATCATTTTTATTTTGGGCTCCTCACTTGGCAATGAAAAATCCATCAGAGAGGCACTTCATCAAAAGCAAGTTGATGAGTCTTAGTGACAGGCTAATAACAGCACCCTGGTGCATTGTGCCAAGGCTCTCACATTTCCACCAAGCAGGAACGAAAAGTGATCAGAACTATAAATACAATCACTCATTCTTTCATTACTTAATTCATTTGCTCACTCATTCATTCTACACATATTTACTCCAGTTCATAATGGGTTAAGCACAATATTAGATGTATTCCTTTGCCTCATGGAGCTGATGGCCCAAAAGGATGACAGATGAAATAATCAAATAATAAGCAACAAAGAGTGGTCAAACCCTCCAGCTAAGAATGTGCACAGAGGTCCTAAGAATACAGAGCAGAGCAGAACACTGAACCTGGAAGGCAAGAGAGAAATGTAAAACCTAGAGACACTGAGCACAGAGCAGAGGCTCCACAGACACTGGTCCATGACTGAGGAATGGTAGAAAAAGAGAACCACCAAAGACACAAAAGGGTGCTCTCGTGGCTTAGTGGCAAGGACTTGTGCTGCCAATCTCAAGGCATGAGGTTTGAATCTATCAGTTACTCCTTGGGAGGAAGATGGACAATCTCCTCCTGTGTGATTTATAGCCAGAGAGCTATGGGTTGGTTCTGCCTCAATGGTACAATGGTACACAGCAACAACAGCAAAGATGGAAATGTCAGATAATCAAAAGGAACTGAGTGATAAAGAATATATACATAATATCATATATTATATTAATACACACACATATATATATATATATGGTTATATATATAACCTAATTTTCCTACTGAAAGTCTGAAATTCCAGAGTAAAAGTCATTTGCCCAAGGCTACATCTAGAGGAGAAAATGTTACCCACTGCTCCTAGAGGTGCCCTACGTGTAGAGAATGATATTCAACATCCCCTTATGCAACAATTATTTCTGAGAATGTTATGCATTAGCATAGGATTAGATTGGAAAAAAACACAATATGAGTTCTCTAAAGACTATATTGAGGAGCAATGACGTTAGTTTGGGGATGCCTTATTCAGGCATCTTTTTAATCACTTGCTATGCTGCTGAGAGTCAGACAATGAGTAAGGATGACCAAATTGATGTCTTTGAACTGTGGTATTGGAGAAGAGTACTTAATTCTCCATGGATTGCCAAAAGTCCAGCCAGAGTGCTCCACGAAGGCAAAGATAATAAAGTTTCATCTCACATACTTTGGGCATGTTACTTATTATGTGCCTTCGAGTCACTTAAAGCAATTCATTGCAACCCTATGCACAACAGCTCTGAACCCTGCTCTATCTCAAGCCAATTTTATTTTCTCTAACAAACCTACCCACATTACTACAATCACTCAGTCAATCCATCTCACCAGGGTCTTCCTTTCCTGAGCTGTCCTTCCACCCTTCCAAGCTTGATGTCCCCCTCCAAGGATTGGTCCCTCCTTGCAACATACCCAAGTATGTGAGAAGGAACTTCAAAATCCTTGCCTCCAAGCAGTAACCTGGTTTCACTCTCTCCAGAACAGACCTGTTGTTCTCCTAGCAGTACATGGTATATTCAGTGCTCTTCCAGAACCACAGCTCAAAAGCATCAATTCTTTTTCTATCATCCTTAGTTATTGTCCAGCTCCGTGATGCACAGCAAGTAATTGTGAAGACCATGCTGCTAAGGGACTATTCATTGGAGGGACATCATGCTTGGGAAGGTGAAAGGAAGATCTTCAATGAGATCACACAGTGACTGCAGCAATGGGCTCAAGTGTGTCAGAGATTGGGAGGATGGCATAGGGTAGGGTTCAGTTTTGCTGTTCATAGGTTACCATGAGTCATACTCCACTTGATGGCACCCAACAACAATTCTATTCCTGAGACTGTTAGGAATAGGACTAGATTGGGAAAGAGATAATATGATAATTCTCTAAAGATTATATTAGTTTTGCCAATGTTGAGCTATAGGATAAAAAAAAAACAACAGATTTTAGACACACTGGACTTATTGTTACAATTACTTCTGACAATGGTGTTCTATTGGCCATAATGCATACATGCAGCCTGTTACCATCAGAAGACCTCTCTTTTGAGCTGTCCATCATCAGGACAAGTAATCTATCTGTTGGTTGAATAACCTCCAGGCGTCTCGAATCAGAATGACTTCTTCCACTCCTTCATAAAGCCTGCTTACTACAGCAGAAGTCAGAACAGAAAGAGGTTCTGAGGAACAGTTCTTGAGTTATCAGAATTCACAGGTGGCTTATTAACTTATCAATATATCCCTCACAGTGCAAATACACTCAGACAGGCAGGAAGGAGTATTCACTGTGGCCTTGTTGGCCCCCAGTCTCAGTTAAGAGAGTTGGAAGGATGAATCATGTACATTTACAAGCGCCACTTGAGTAGTAGAGAACCACAGAAATAACAGATACTTACTGGTAATATACAACAATAAATAGACTCAATTCTCCTTGGAGGAGCTCTGAAAATCAGTCACCCACTAGAGAGGGTCTTTAAAGGTCAAGTGGGCTACTACACACTGGATTCCACTAGGAGCTACTTAATAGAGACAGGGTCCTTAGTAGAAGGCCCAGTGGGCTCTCGTTGACTCATAGCATCCTGATTCATGAAGAGAGAACAATAAGAGAATTTGCCTTCTCTGCTACATTGTGCTGGCAGCTCTCAGCGTTATCATAACAGGCAGGGATTTTATAATAGGGTTGGCAGCACTTTCCTCTCGCCTGGCTGCTTGACCCAGCAGCAAAGTACAGTTTCAGTGCCCGATGGTATCAATCACAGTTTCGCTGCACTGCACTCAAAACCCAAATGGTTGAACTTTAACTGAATTCAGGATTGGGGGTAGGAAGGCATGGAAGGGCATTAAACAAAGCCTCGGCTTGGAAATGGATAAGCATTCATTAGTTTCATCTTGCAAACCAAATCATGCCCCAGCTCCTTGCACAGCAAACAATTGTGAGAGCAAATTTCTTGGAAGTTTATCTACAAAGTACTTGTTTGTAAATGTGGATTAGAGAGGCTTAAGGAAAAGGTCTGATTTCCCCTACCAAATGCTCATCCAAATGTCAAGTACAGAAAATTCTTTTTAACTTTAGTTGAAGCCTGATTATATAAAGAATACATGAATGATGTGGATAATTGGCCTGTTATCCAAGAGTTACGAATGTTGTGTAATATATTCAAAACCTCAGTTTTTGTTTTCTTACAATTCTGATAGTGTTTAACTTATTTTTGGGGAAAAAATTCACTAGGTCCAGTGTTTTCAAGCAAATGATAGCTATAATTCTCTATTATTTTTCCAGATTAATTCAGTTAGAAATTCTTTTTCTAAATAAACCAAAAGCTCTCTCCAAAATACAGGCAGCCTATTTGACATGTTTTAACAAAATAATCTGTTAACGTATGAGTGAAAATTCCCATTTTGCTGTTCCTACATAAGACAAGTGACTGAGTCATAATACAGTTTGCTTAAAATAAGACTTATTAAAATATGCAGATTAATGAGATTTATAATTACTACATTGACTTAACTCTTAGTTAAACATATTTCTGAGAGTTTACATTAAAATAAATGGGCCTGTTTTGATTTATAAAACATTTTGTCATGTAAAAATCACAACTTTGGTTTGATATAATAGATTTCTTTCCTTCTTTAAACAACTGTATTTTGCAATTTCAAAAAGAGTCTCTGTGACTAAAGATGGAAAAATAAATGTGCTTGTGTCCTGATAACATAGGACCCATATGAGCTCCTTTCCAAGAAATCTCATGTGCATTTGTCCCTAGATTACAGGCAAGAGGCAAAAGAACCCCTATACATCAAGAAATAAGTAATATTTTCCTCTAACACATATTTCTCTTTCACAAAAAATTATATAAATATGTTTGCCCTTGCAAATTTCCTTATGTTTTCTCTTCTTGGATCTTTCAATTATCAGAGCTTTTATAGTAAATTTCCTTTTTAACCTTTATCTTCCAAATGGATGTGGCTGTATTTGAGTATAGATGCAATGAAAATTGAGACAGAAAGATAGACTGAAAGTAGACATTAACATGTGAAATCTCTGTTCTGAGCATTCATTCATTTTGTTCATGCATTAATTCACCAATATCTATCAAATACTTTCACTCTGTGTCTGGTTTTATGCCACAACATTAGGCCACAGAATGGTAAGACAGGCCTAAGGGCGTTTACTGTTTAATGGAGGGTCTGTGATAGTACTGCTGTTGCTGCTGCTGGTGCTGTTGAGTTGACTACCACTCATCGTGCCCCTCTCAACAGATGGAAACCCTGCCCTCTTCTGCATCAGGCTCACAATCACTGGCATACTCAAGCCAATTGTTGCAATCATTGCAATTTAACACCAGCTCAGTAAGAGTCTTCCTCTCTTTCACTGTCTCTTTCCCAGATTACTTGAAAGATCCATTTCTGTGGCATTGATAGGGCATGATTTAAATTCCCTACATATTTCCTTTTCCTCCCTACAGATGTAGGCATACACGGAGATACACATTCAAATTCTCGCATATTCTGTTATAGTTCTCATAGTGCTTTCAGACTGCATTTGTTCTGGTTCAGAACATGCCAAGCTTCTTCAAAGCATCACAATATCAATTCTTTCTTCCTGTATGATTTTAGTTCCATGTCAATGCTTCAGACACACTTTTTAAGAGCACCTCCTTTACTTTTCTGCACTTATTTCTCCTCATCCTACCTCTCCAGCCCATGTCCAGTGGCACACTCTACTACGTGGCTATTTTCAGTTTCCTTCATAGCACTAAACAGTATTTATCTTTTTGTTTGTATATTTACCGCTAAATATTCTATCTTCTTCAGATGGTAAACCCCATGAGAGGAAGGTCCTGTCTACCAAAATCCACCTCGTTCTCAGTGACAAGCCTATCTTAGACACTCAACACATATTTATCAAGTGAATTAAGGAAACATATATTATTTTGGATGCTAGTGCTTTTATAAGCTGCACCTCGTGGAAGTGGAGACCGATCTGGGTAGCTTAAGTTGTTAGGATAATACAGAGGAACTAGCTAGCTGCTGATGGCTAAGTCTGTCATCTGACTGTGATTCCCTGGTTTGGCAATCATGATGAGGTCATTCCCTTGATAAGGTTTGATGCAGTAGTGTATTCACCCCTTTGATGCGATTTGCTATGTGTAGCCAATGAAAAGAGAAGTTTCAATGGAAGTATGGCCCATATCAAGCATGTAAGAAAGCCTGGTGGAGCAGAATTGCTTGTTGTTCCATGTCTACTCTCGTCATTTCTTTGGTTCCTTGCCAACGAATATACATATTCATTTCATGTCTCAGGTTTTGCTTCTCTGGAAAACCCAGCATAGATTCATTCATCGGCAAGAAATACTATAGTTGTCTATTTGTGTGGCATAAACAGTTAAGCAGTACTATGTACTCACCTAGATGTACCTCATAAGATAGAGCTGTTGATCTAATCAGCCCCTCAGAAAAATCACAGCCCTTGAAAACCTTATGAAGCAATTCTATTCTACACATATGTGTTGTCCTGAGTTGTAACTGACTCAATGACAACTAAAAACCTTTATCTTCTAATTTTACTTTTTATCTTATATTACAGTTATTTACACCTCTGTTTCTTGCTCAAGTGAGACGTTCTCTGAGCTTCACTTGTCTATTACTAGATCTTACAACTTACAGAGGCTGTGTGGAAAGAGCAGTGTTTCCGAATCAATCAGAAAGAGCCCATGATCAGAATGCTGAGTACTGCGTGTACCACCCTCTCTCTGGGCCTCATATTCCCCAATTGTTAAATGAAAACTAATACTCACTTAAACGATGAGTATTGCGTAAAGGGTTTGGCAGAGCGCCTGGTGTATGGCAATCATTGGACAAATATTAGTCACTGAGCACATACAAACCACATCGTTCTATGTAATCCAAAACTGCATTCTAATTCTCTGCATACATACAACCATCCATACCTGTTTGTTACAGATCTCTGAACTGAATTCAGGCCAGAAACCATGGCTACTTTGCATTCAAACAAAAGATCAAGTTGTTGATGTCTTCAGTGAGATGTGTTCCAAAGATTATGCCTTCTATATACGAATTAACTCTAGGTTTATAGCTTTTCCTGCCATCCATTACCTTATAAAACTGGAACAAAGGCATGGCTTTGTTTAAGTTCAATACCAAAGACTCTAGCAAATGTTTGCCCTGCCCTTTTAAAGCTTCCTTCATCCATGCCACGCCCCAGCAAACACATAAAAATGCCATTTACTCTGATTCCCAGTACGTATCTTGACCTTTCAAGACCCCTCCCTGGAGTCGCTCCCACCCCATTTCTTTACTTCTGAGACTGTGAAGATACCCTAGAATATTCTCCCCTTCTTCACGGTGGCCTATTTAAAATTCGGCTCCACATAAACAACAAAAAAATATTGTGGATACATTTTTAAAAATGTATCACTCTTTATCACCACAGACCATCTTGATCAAGATGAGAAAATCCTCAAACACATCAAACTATTCTGAAGTGAAAGAAGAGAGGTCACGATGCCACAAGGCAGTAAAGATTATAGTCCTTTTGTTTAGTCTTTTGGTTTTCCTTTTCAGCCTGAAAATCAATATTTACATATCTTCTCTTCTCCCATGATGCTCAGCACTGTATCAGCACAGAGAGAGAGAGAACATTTTCTAGTTAGGAACATGCCCTCGAGAAATGTGATTCATCAAGACTACCAAAAGCCTAGTGTTCCACCGTGCTATGTTCATCACACAATAGGAGCTAATATAAATTGACTAAAATAATATTTTAGACCAAAAAGAGGTGGGGCTGAGGTGGGAGGCTGAGGACAAAGAAATGGAAAGGAATGGCAAATTTGGGACAACTTAACGGCTCTGCCATTATCTGGTACTGAATTTTTAAAATCTATTTTTTTCATCTGTCGTTGTTGTGTACTGTAGAGTCTGAACCGACCCTTAGCTGACCCTCCACCAGGTTTTTGGAGGCAGTTAATAGAATGGGAGGAGACTGTCCACTATTCTCCCACAGAACAACTAGTAGCCTTGAACTGCGTGCCTTTGAGATTGCAGCGCAGCTTCTTGCCATTGGGCCACCAGAACTCCTATGACCTTATTTTCTACCACAAAAAGATGGAACAATTAGCAGCACATAAAAATTGTGTGTTATCAAGTCAATTGCAACTCACAGTCACCCAACAGGACAGGGTAGAATTACCTCAAATGGTTTGTTAAAGTTACAATCTTTACAGAAAAAAAAGTCACCTGGTCATTTGTCCTGTGAGCTGCTGGTGTGTTTGAACCACTTATCTTTAAGTTAGCATTGGAACACTTAACCATTGGACTATCTATGTAAAGGCAGTTACAATGCCTAAACATTCATTCCTCAAAGATCAACTATTTTGTTTATAAAATCTCATGTTTATAACAATAGTTTTAAAAATGATGACCTTGCATGTTAATAACGTACACCTGGTGTGCTAAGGTAAGGTGATAGATGCATGTCAAGTTGGATGGGCTACGATTCTCAGCAGTTCAGCAGCTATGTAGTAATGTAACTTGGGAGTGGTGTAATGATGTATTTGGCAATTATGGAATGATATAGTCATCCTCAATTGTCATGTTAACACCAATGTTCACATAAGTCTGGTCTTTGGAACCTGACCACATCAGTAAGTTAGGGGGCCAGTGTATCCTCTCCAATAATACATAATCTTTGAGCATAGGCTATGCTCAGAGCAATTCCATTTCTTTAAGGCTGTGTTTCAAGTTACTGAAATAAAGATCACAGAAACAGAGGAGCTGTTTTCCTCTTTGTTAGGAGCTGATGGAACCACAAGCAAGCTTGAGGCTATGCTTGCTGCCTACCAGCCTCACCTCAAAGGCCAGAGGGAGAAATGGAGGACTATTGAATTGTATGTAGAAAAACTAGTCTGGAGGCTTACTTGTAGAGTTGCACTGTCAATCCAAGGGCCCATGGTGCAAATTGACAAGCTGCTCTGCGGAGGAAAGATGAGCACTGGTCTCCCTGGTGATTAATAGACTCTGAAAATCCTCTAGAAGGTCAACCGTGGTTCGGTTTCAATGTGAAGATATACAACAAGTCTCCACACATGACACTTCCAGTCATATCTCACAATATGAAGACAGACAGCTGCAGCCACCATGGTGCAGGCGACACAAATGTACCCTTCTGTCTGGGACAGCAGGAGGTCAGGTCTGGAGTAGTTATAAATGAATGCCAACTTCTTATTTACGGGTGGACTGACAAACACAGAGAACTTCTTACTCTCAACTCCCACTTCAGTTTTGCTTCTCAGTCTGCTGACTCATCTTAGCAAACTCATGTTCCAACCTTCAGCCTAGGTCTTGGGACTCAGATGCTATCTCCTTGCTGTGATGCAAAATCAGATATGAGGGCAATGAGGAGAAGATGTTGAGAGAAATAAGGCCAGGGGAAATTAACACTGTGCCTCTCCTTTGAGTTTCCCCATGATTTAAAAAATCTGATTCAGATTCATTGTAAAAATCCAATTAGACCTGTAACATGAACATGGCTTATGTGCAAATATTCACTTCGAACTTACCAGCTTAATAGTAAATTACTAGGTGTGTACATATGGCAAGAAGCTGGGCTGCAATCCCCAAAGCACACCATTCAAGGCCACCAGCTGCTCTGTGGGAGAAGAAAGGGCCATCTCCTCCTATAAGATTAAATGCCTCTGAAAACTTGCCAGAAAGTCATCTATATGTTGGTTCTGACTACAGTACACAACAACATACACACACATATATAGCACCCATTATGTCTTCTGTAAACTTTTTATCTTCTCTGATAATCCACATTCTTTTTTATTTTCACTACCTTTTAAATATGCACTTTTTGCATGGTATTGAGAAAGAGAAAGAAATAGTCTGTACTATTCATAAAAGAAAAAATGTTTCAAAGGTACACAGAAAGAATATAAATATAAATAAAATAGTGTGAAACTTTAACTTAAGAGATCAGGAAAAGGAACTACAAAGCATTTGAGGAAAAGGAGACTAAGTGTATATGGTAGAGAGAAGAAGGGATATGTCTCAGATTTGCAAAAGTACAGAGCATGCACTGATCTATAATTAAAAATAAGTGAGGCAAGAATTATGCAAAGAGATCACTAACGTTCTGTTACTCTCACAGCTATTTTGTCAACAATATGTATAGTTTGAGTGTGCAATGTACCAGATAATAAAAGGCTCATGTTAAAAGTGATGCTACAAGCTTATCTTTATTTGGAGTGGGGGTTGGGACAAAAAGCAGGGATAGGTAAGTGAAATGAAGCTGATCATAGTTTTGTTTTGGGTTGTTTTTTTTCTAGACTCATATAGGATGTACCTTCTTTGAAAAGAAAAGTCTTGGAATATTATAGTCTAAAGATACCATTAGCAATTTCCCTCTGTTGGTATGTCAGTTAAAATCATGAACTCTGGCCTCAAAGGGACCTACTCTCAGTGTCTAACTCTTGCACTTGCCTAATCTTGTAGTTGCTGGAATGTGAAGAGATAAAGCACAGATCAGTTACTGAGATGCACAGGAATGATCACAAGCTTCCAAGTTTCTCTTGCATCCTGGACATCCCTACTTGGTCTCAGCTCTGTCATCCAACCTCACTACAAACATTTGTTAACTGAGCAGAAAACATGTGCCTCTTCCATGTACTTAGTCTTTTTAAGTTCTGTCTGAAAGTTCCTTCCCCAGCCCGTATGTGAGAACAATGTTCACTTAAGTCTAGCAAAGCAGAGGCTGGACTAAACAATCCCCCCAACATTCTCTCCAGGAACTCAACACAGGTTAGAAAAGACGTCTGGGCAGGCAGGTGAATCCTTTTTCTCCCCTTGCATACAAGCAAAGATATTACAGCAAAAACCAACCAATCAAAACAAGCACGTGCGAGTGCACGCATACATGTACATGCGTGAACGCACACACCCGCAAGAGAAATCTGTGCATTGTTGAGTTACAGTATGGTTTCTTTGGTGTAGTTTGTGTGTTTGTTTTGAATCACAGAAACAAGAAGAATGGTTAGTAGTGGATTTCTCTGGATTGCTTAACAGTGATGCAAATGAGAAGGGAGGCACATTTTCAAAGAATCAGCATAACTCAGGACTTGAATGCAGATGGACTAAGAGTGCATAGAGAGATGCTTGCTTCTTGTTGTTGTTGTTGTTAAGTGCTGTCAAGCTAACCAGAACTCACAGCCATGCAGTGAACACCATATCTGAACTTTGACCTATCCTGTGCCATCTTCATCATCTCTGATATGTTCGAGTCCATTGTAACAGTCACTGTGTCAATCCTTCCTGTTGTGGGTTGTCCTCCCTTTCTCGGACCTTCCATCTGTCCCAGCATAAAGTCCTTTTCCAACTACTAGTGCCTCCTGACAACATGTCCAAAGCATGTGAGATGAAGTTTCACCATCCTTGCCTCTAGGGAATTATAAATTGTGGGAAGGGTGAGGGATTTATAAACAGCAGGGTGAGGGATTGGTATGATGTACCCTCATAAAGACACAAAAGGGAAACGTGTTCCTTAACATTTGTTTGAAATACTAAGTAAAATCTAAATGTCTAAGTAATTCTCCTCTGTGAATACATGAGAGATGTCTTTGTAACATGCTGAGGTTAGCTTAATTTTGAGATCATTGTGAATACAGAAAATGGTACCAGATAAAAAGGGGCCCATTCTGAGGAATCTCCTTAGAAATCTGGGAGAAAGAGGAGCCTGTAATTAGGGTGTGCTGTACTCCTCTGCTGGGTGATGTCATTGCCTAGAGAAAGAAAACAATCAGTGCCAGGAATCTCAACTCTCGAGTTTCAATAATTCAATAAGACCTTGTGTGGGAATTCCTCATTCCTGGGATTAGTGCCCAACAAATCTGCTTTGTGGGTACCAGTGCTTAGTTACAGGGAGAAGAAGGAAAAAAACAACAACCCTTAAATCATCTTTTGAATGAAAGTCATGAGAGGATGGGTTATTCTAACCTTTCCATTAAAATCACATGACTGTTGGTACTAACACTGTCTAGTGGTACACTTCCACATAAATGACAGTAGATAGGACCTTTGTGATCCATAAACTGCTCATTTGGCTGATGTTTTATAAATTGCCAGGCCTTTCCTCCTAGTCTATTGTAGTTGGGAAGCTCTGCTGAAATCTTTTCAGCATGATGGCCACAGAAAAGTCTCCAATGACAGATGGTGGTGTCTGCACAGGAGGTACACATAAAAGGCAAGAATTCTACCATTGAAGTACCACTTCCCCCAGGAAACATATGGAGAAAAATGTCATCATCTGTCATACACACTCCTATCCTCTCCTCTTATTTTACAGCTCAGAAATCTAAGCACAGGAATGGGAAGTCACATGACTGGCTATTCCAATGCCAGGACTATTCCAGTATCTGATTGTTTAAGACTCAGCCCAGTATTTTTGTCTCATCACTCCCACCTAGCTTTGGTTGTGTGACACCCTCACCCATCTAGATATCATAGAAGCATCCTGAGGACCGGGGCCATGTGCTCATTTTACATGGGTTTCCAGAGTGCACAGACCCTCAGGGCAAAAGATTGTCCAATCACAATTTTTGCTGCTTATGTCACTGTGCAGAAAGACACTGGTCATAACCAGCAAAACTGGTTCTGGATAGAAGACTTTGTGAGAATTCCTGCTAGAATCATGCTGTGACTACTAAACTCTGAAACAATTCCAAGTCATTCTAACTGAGAGTTTGAGCACTTTCCCTGATTATGCTTCTCTTTCCTACGATAGAATGAGGGAAAGTGATTATTGCTTAATGTCCTCTCCTTTCTTCTGATCATATTAAACAAGTAGATGAAATAAAAATAAAAGTTAGCAAAGAAAGAGTGAAAAAGAGAAGTGCTCTAGAAAATGTCATCAATTTTACCAATGGCTCTTACCATAGGTTTATACATGTGAGGCAAGACTACCAGATGTTGGACTTTTTGGGTTTTTTTCTGGTTTTTAATAAGTACACCAAAACTTAAGTCTCAAATAAAAGCTCTCTCTCAACCTAGTCAATCAAGAAAACACCCGGTTTTCTCAAATGCTGCTGCCAATGATCAAAGAGTACTTAGTCTCTTCTAAATTAGCTTTATTTAAAGCTAGTTTAGAAAACCTTACTAAACCAATTTTGTCTTTTTTAACTCTAAAGTTATATTACTCAACATGATGATATGCATTTAAATTTCCAAGTGATTTTAGATTTTATGTAAAAAAAAAGATGATCTATCTTAAAAGCAAACTTACCTTCAAAGATGAAAATTTACCACCAATGTAGGCACTTAAAAGAATGTCATAGGAGCTCCCTTCAACACCGCAGTCAGTGTGGGACTCTGGCCTGCTGCTGACATGATGCTCTGAGAATTGCCCAAGAGCTAAGGATTGCTGCCAGGTTCCTGGTTCAATCCTTTCAGCCACAAGCCTAGCTGGGCTTACCAACCATTTCAATCTCTGTTTTGCTACTGCTTTCCCGACACTGAAAACCAATCAAAACCTAAACTACATATTTAATTGTTTTGGACATGGAGTGTGTCTAGGTCATGAAAGGTTGAATGTTCACCAGGACTAGAGGGAAAGTGAAAGCAGTTCCTCTTAAAAGCACTTCGTTTCTTTGAAGACACTGGGAATCATGGTTTCCAGAATCTTTGATTTTCCAAAGAACCTGAAAACCTGTATTTTCTTAAAAGTAATCTCCTGATTAAATATTTGAAAAATTAGCATATAAATACATAAATATGCAATATAGATTCATATACTCACAATGTGTATCTATACTTTCTGTGGGTCATAAGACTATATGTAAATCAAGAATTTGTGTCCTCTGGCTATACAAACCAAAGCATCTTGTGACACTAAATGGTATCCTATTCCAGAAGCTTTTACAAGATTTTGGTGGGATTGTTCACTGTGAGAATTAGAAAGTAAACACAACTGCCTTGTGAAGAATGAAAATCACAAAAAAGTCCTGTGTGAGAACAATTCCTTTTCCTTCCTTCATTGCTGAAATTTTCCTTTTTGTAACCATGTGATTTTGGGTTTCCCAGTTTACATGTAAAATCAATAATATTATGAGACATGCCTTTGGCTCTGTAGACAAAACACTAATCTTCTTGGTCTCTTTAGTGAAATGGACTTAATTTTAATGATTTTTTCCTTAAAAGTCCTTTCAGTGGTCTTGCAAATTAATGGAGCTATCTTTTTCTATTATTTATTGATTAACTTAAACCATGTACAATTGCAACAACCAAGCAATTGTAATGAAACACATATATTAAAGAAGCAAAAACATGCCATTGCAATAATTAATATAAAATATCCCCCACTGCAATTTGTGAAATTGGATGTAAGCTTAAAACTCATTTGCTTGAAACAATACAGGTACATACAAATAAAAATGAGAAAAGTGAGCTTCTACCTACGGCAAGTAATTGGTGTGATCTGAATGGGATGGAAAGGCCAATTTAATGCCAAATTAGCTACCTCACTTGCCTATCACAGAATCCAAAACTTCCATGATTAAAATTGTCCCTTTACATTTGAACTTTTTCTTTGAAAAGTCCTTATTGAAATCTGGCAGTTAGTATACTTACAACTAGCATCAATCGTCATTAATCACATGACAATGGGTATAACAGTATAATTACATTCATATTATGCTTCAACATTGACAAAGCACTTCCAGTTACCTGATTTCATTGTCTTCCCTGCCTTTCCTTCACCCTATGACATTAGGATTGGTGTCACCCATTGCAGTAACTCAGGATGTAAACCCCTCTGCCCCACCTTACCACAAGCCTTGTGACAAAAGAATTATGTTTATTTATCAATCTTAATTACAGAATAATATGTGATACAGTTTTAACTTGGTTAAATGTCATATTTATTCACTTATATGAATACTGCAAAACCCTTTTTGTAAAATATTTCTACATTAATAGTCACACTATAAGTAACTCAGCCAAAAAGCCTTTCCCCACTTGTCTCCAAAAAGATATTGATATAGGTTCACAAATACTATTTATCACACATATAGCTAAAGCACCAGAAAGTCTTACAAAATCAGCAATTATAAAATCACTGAAAGCAACAAAAATAACAAGTGTGTTTATATCCCATACAGACAAAACCACATAATTTGAAATATCATTGTGGTTCAGAAATAATGACAGCTCTGGCCAGAGCATACTACAAAGTTCAAAAAGTAAATTAGTCTTATAGATTCATTGATAAGGGAATGCTTTTTTACCATTATAACTAGTTGCGTTGTTGTTGTTGATAGCTGTCAAGTCAAGCGTGACTCATAGCGACTCTGTGAACAAAAGACCCAATGCCTTTCCATAACTATGCTCAATTCCAAGTTCATAGAGTTTCCAGAGACATGTGGTTTAGAAAGTGGATGCCATTCCTGCTTCCAAACCTGTTTTAAAACTGGGAGCTCCAACAAACACTGTCCACATTGATAAATCACTCTGGTATTTGATACCCCAGTGTTACAAGGTTCAGCATCACAGCAACCCAAGTTACTTCATACCGCACATTGACAAAGAGTGATTTACAAAGTGGAAGAGTGTTCCTCCAGATATAAACAGCACTAGTTTAATTTAATCCAATATGGATAGAGGCTCAATGTCAAGAAGACAAAGATTCTCACCACTGGACCAATTGGCAGCATCAGGATAGATGGTGAAGAGATTGAGATTGTTCACAGCTTTAGTTTGCTTGGCTCCACAGTCAACACTCTTGGCACCAGTAGCCAGGAAATTAAAAGGCACATTGCCATGGGAAAGTCTGTTGTTAGGGACCTCTCCAAAGTATTGAAGAGCAATGGTGTCTCTCTGGAGACTAAGGTGCATCTGATACAGGCTATGGTCTTCGCAATCACTTGTTATGCATCAGAGAGTTGGACAATGACCAAGGAGGATAGAAGGAGAATTGATGCCTTTGAGCTGTGGTGCTGGAGAAGAGTATTGAGAGTACCATGCACTGCTAGGAAAACAAACAGATTCATCCTGGAAAGGGTTAAACGGGGTGGCTCTTTGGAGGCAAGGATTCTGAGGCTCCGTATAACATACTTTGGACATGTTGTGAGGAGAGACCAGTCCTTAGAGAAGGACATCATGCTTGGGAGGGTGGAGGGACAGCGCAGGAGAGGAAGGCCCTCTATGAGGTGGATTGATTCAGTGACTGGGGTAATTGGGATGGATGTGTCAGAGATGGTGAGATTGGCACAGGACAGAGCAGAGTTTAGTGCTGTTGTACATAGGGTCGAAATGAGTCACAAGCAGCTCGACGGCACATAACAATAACAACAACAACAACAGTTTAATTTAGTAGTGGTTAAGTATCATCAAGTCAAATACAACTGAGAATAAGTTTTGCACAAAAGACCTGAACTCTGTTCTACAACTAACATAATTTCTATACAGAACTCTGTTCTAAAACTAACATCATTTCTGTACATTTCTAGTTAAGAGAATATGTAGAGTTTCGAGAGTTTGTAGATTTTCCAGAGGCATCTAGTTTAGGAAGTAGATGCCACTCCTGCTTCCCAGCATAAATCATTCTGAAAGCTCATTCAAACACTGTACATAACAGATAACTGTTACGGTATTTGACAAGACTATGCAACAGTGTGCAGCATCATAGCAACACCAAGTTGTTCAGTTCAGCAAATAGACAAAAGATTTCTGTTTCATTTAAGGAATATTCATTCAAAAATTAATACATTTCTTGAGGGGTTTGAAAGCCATGCCTTTGTGCAGACTTCCACTCTAGGCACAGGCTCAAGGACATCCACTCTTGAGGGGGAAAGATCAATAGTATACATCAGACACAACCCCAAAAACTTCTCTCACATGCCCATCAGGACTGCCATCAGATGCAGCGAACAGCCAAATTCCCAGAGTGGAAGTTCCAGGCCCCAGCCAGCAGTCCCATCCCCTCTCCCTGTGGAGTTTTAAAGCCACGCCTTTAAGCGGACTTCCACCCTCGTCAAAGGCTCAAGGACATCCGTTCTTGAGGGGGAAAAGCAGTAATACACATGAGACACTACCTCAAAAACTTCACACACATGCTTATCAGGACTGCCATCAGATGCAGAGAAGAGCCAAAGTCCCAGAGAAAAGTATCCCTAGTTATAGAAGTACTTTTATTTTTTAAAAAAGTTACAACTCTATTGAAACAATACAGAAAAATTTTGTAGGCAGTCATTTTGGTGTCACTTCCTTGGACAATGTCACCAGTACAGCCCACTCCTGCCTAGTACTGCCACTGTTCCTGTCCCATGAAGTATATTAGTGGTTCCCTGCCACCCTTCCCCAGAGCATTTCATTATTATACATCTCACATATGGTTTGATATTTGGGATAGCAGAAGAATTTGGGCAAGTCTTATTATTTGTTTTGTTTTTAATGAGGAAACTGAAACACAGACAAGTCAGATGACTTGTTAAGGATTCAAACTCTAGCCAAATACTGCACCTAGTGCACAGGCAAAATGGAACAAGAATTGACCAGTGCACAGGAAAAGTGCAGACAGAACTAAGAAAGGGGAGAGAAAGCATGCAGCCAGCCTAGGCTATGAAATATGGAGAAGGAGGATGAGGTTGCTGAGGAGATAATATATAGTAACTTGGCTATAGATCATGAATCACAGTATTATGTAATTCTCCTTCATTTTATGGTTGGATGTAATTATCCTATGTAATGTAACCCAAACTTCTATGGTGTTACAAATATAAAGATTAAAGGCTGCACCTTGAGTCAATCTCTTTTGAGATATGAAAGGAATTAAACAAGCAAGAAAGATCAGAGGGAAATGAGTACTAAGAAAAAAGAAACAGGAGCAGAAAACATACTTGGAACTGGGTCCCTATGGTGATAACCTCCTAGACCCAGGGGAAGATTGACGCTAAAACACATGATATCTTGAAGAAATTACCTTCCTCTCACAGTGACACAGAGAGAAAACCTTCCTTTAGAGTCAATAGCCTAATTTCAGACTTCTAGCCTCGTAAACTTGAGTATGTCAAGAGATGATGGGAATGGCACAGGATAGGATAGGGTTCAGATCTGTCATTCACAGGGTTGCTATGAGTCATATTCTCCTTGACAGGAAAAAAAAAACCAAACCAGTAAGAAAATAAATTTCTGTTTGTACATTGCACAAGAGTCTTTAATTTGTGGTACTTCTGTTAGAGCAGCCCTAGATAACCAAGACAGAATTTTCTTAGTGAGGAAATTTAAGTGGAGGCAAAGTGAATCTTAAATACAAAAGCCCTACTGTTCTATGTGGGACCTAAGCTCCCATCTGTTGCAAGGCCTACCTCCTTCCCTTGATGGGCTGAAACACTGGAACTTTCTTGAGGCTTTCTTTTCACTATTTGTCCATTTGGAATACCCTTCTTGGGCCTTAAGCCAATTTTACTTACATTGCTTAATACATGAGTGAAATGAGACACTGAGCAATTCATCATCTTCTGTAAGTCAAGTTTGCAAACTATCAACCCACTTCCTTTCTCACCAAACCTGCCCCTTGCTCACAGACAATAAAGCATTGAATGGATTGTTGACATTGACCTTTTGATTTCATCTGAAGACAATGTCTTCTAACACTGCTCTAGATGGTACATAACTGAAGCAGAAAACAAGCTTACCTTCTCCTGGAACTTTACTTACATGCACAATAAAGATCAGAAGGTAAGAAATACAGCAGATAGCCAGAAGTTTTGAGATTTCCATGAAATCAAGGAAATTTGTGTCTAACTAGGTATCACTGATACTATTTTCTTAACAAACTCTTAGCAGGTGGTACAAGAGTAAGCACTCAGCTGTCAGTTGAAAGGTTGGAGGTTTGAGTCTACCCGAAAAGAAGGACCTAGGAAGAAAGGCCAGCAATGCTACCCCTGAGAAACCATTCACTGAAAGCCCTGTGACACACAGTTCTACTCATCACACATGACCTTGTGAGGCTATCATGAGTCAGAATCCATTCAGTGACAACTGGAACTGGAACTTTCTTACACAAACAGTTCAATGGTGGGACAAGCCACCCAATGGCAAGTTTTGCCAGAGATTTCACTGGTATATTCCTTGGGCATATTGGCTTCTCAAAACATTTGTACTGTTGTACTCCTCAGACTATTGTACTGCTTAAAAATATTTAACCAGAGAAATAAGACAGAGCAGCAGACTTCATGAAAGAAGTGTCTTGAAGTTGCTGCAGCTGCTTTCAGAGCTCTAAAAGCTACATCAATGTCCCTGAAACCCTCCTTCAAACTTGATCCTGGAAGAGATGATGATGATGATGATGATGATGATGATGATGATGATGATTAGAAGACCTGTAATGTTAGCTATGAAGAAGACATTAGCTCCAAGATATTTCCTGCCTTTGCATGCACCATGGAGAGATCTTACAGTAGTGTTTGGGAGAGTCTGCAGCATAGGTAGAAAGGGATATCCTGTCCAGGTCCTGGTGCTAAAAGGAGATTGGGGAGAGGAGGTCTGGAGGAAATGCTACTTAGCTGTTCCTCTGGGAGGTCACAGAGAAAAGGTGAGCCTTGCTCTCTTATGCTCAAATCAGCAATTTAACTGACTGACTGAACTTGTGTGACTTCTAGGGAGAGAAAATAGAGTCATTTCCTTTTTTTCCTAGCTCAAGCTAACAGATGCTTCCCTGCCTTTAGAAGTTTTTGCAAAAGAATTATTGGCAGAGAATGTACACATAATTTAAAAGGTACGACAACAACTTTTCATTTACCTTGGCCTCTTCATTCACATCCCAGGTGAAGGAAACAGCATTATATGCAATTTCTTCAATGTTCCCAATCGTATTAAAGCTTTCCTTGTAATCAGCTGGAAGAAAAGGAGAAAAACTTTGAAAAGAGTACCAGTTACTCAATGATAAATATTGCACCACCATTTTCCAATGGGTAAATTTCAACTTTGCTATTATTCCAGCTGTCTCTGTGTTTACAGTTAAGATCTACACGGTTCTAGTGGCCTAGTCTGTAGGGAGTTGAACTTCTCTCTCGTAGATCAAATCCACCAGCAGCCCTACAGGAGAAAGATGAGCAATCTCTCATTGTTTGACTTAGAGCCTCAGAAACACAATGGAGGGTTGGCTAGGAGATGGTTCTAACCTGAGTTTTATATTCTTTAATATTTACATATAAGAATGTAGACACGTTTCTCAATAAAAGGGATAGTTTAAGCAAAGCAAGATAAACTGATTCCCTAATTTAAATTTTCATTGCAAAATTATTGCTCTTCTCTCCTAAATTCCCTTTATTCTCTCTCTACTTCTCCTTCTACTCGCTGCCCTGAAACTTTTACTGAAAGTGCTTGAGTACTGTATTTTTCACATATAATGTGTTTATGTAAATGATGTTCATACATGCTGTTGTTGTTGTTGTTGTGTACCATCAAGTCAGAACAGACCCATAGCTGACCCTCCTCCAACGGATTGTCAGAGGAATGGGAGGAGATTGCCCATCTTCCCACAAAGCAGTTGATAGATTCCAACCACAAACCTTTGGGATTACATACAGTGCAGCGTGTTACCACTAGACGACCAGAGCTTGTGGGAGACTCATTATTTTATTAAGATATATTCTTCCTAGTAGAATTGATAGGCCAAAGATAAATACATAAAACTGTTAATTTATTCTCTCAAATTGCTTCCTGAGAGGGAGAAATAACTCAGAGTAATGGTGCAGAGTTCCTGCTTCCTCTGGCTGTTGCCATTTATTTCCAAACTCATATAAAATATGGTCTCTCAATATTTTACTTTGCAATTCCTTGACTGCTAAAGAGGTTAAGCTGTCTCTTAGCCAGTTTCTGGCTCTTTGCATCTCTTTACATTGTTTCTCTTTTTTAGAAAAGTACACTTATTGCAGGTTTCCTGGTGTGGCCTTTGCTCATTTTCCTGGTGATGTCGTTGTTATGCGCCTTTGAAGCCAACTCATAGCTGATCCTCTAGAGGGTTTCAAAGGCAGTAAATATTATGGGAGAAGATTGTCCTTCTTTCTCCCAGTCAGCAACTGGTAGTGGATTTGAACTGCCTACGTTATGCAACTCCTTTTCTTTCATCATCCATACATATTATTCCATTTATTAATTACATGTGATTTATACAATCATTCATATATATTGTGTTTTATATAGCATTAATTACCATGCTCTAAAGGGTTTATAAGTAAGTATTAAGGTTAAAGAAATAAAACATAAAGCAGAGGAGAATGATTTTACATTCCACAAATACAGAATAAGTTTTTGTGACTTCATCTGTCATAATTTTAAATACAAACTTGGCTTTCTGTATTCTAGTAGGACCCTTCAAATTTTGGAGAGAGAAGAAGACTATTAATTTCAGAGAAAACTACTTACCCGATTCTTTATAACTACTGGCTTTACAAGTTTTCTTTAATTTTTTAATAAGTATGTATTTTTTAAAAACAATTGGTCTGCTTCATTGAAAATAAGAAGCAGATGTCATTGTTAGAAATTAAGACAAAGTAGTTTAGTCAAGCATTTATAACAGATCTCCTTTTCCCCCCATAGCTTTGCCACATGAAATGAAATCTCCTTTAATAAAACTTGTACTAGCTCAAGAAGGGAAAGGATTTTCAAGACAAATCCAAATCAAATATTACCCAGGTCCTCTAATCTTGCACAGGGTGCCTGACAGTTTCTCTTTATCCCTTCCCTGACTTGACTCAACAATTGTATTGAATAAATAATTACTCTGTGCCCATCTTATGCCAGTCAGTGTCCTCATGTCCAAGAGAAGGTAGAAAACAGGATGATGTCCCTGATCCCATGACACTCACTGTCCAGAAGGAGACAAGAGTCTTTTAATTATAAGTAAATGGAGAAATAAATAAATGGACAAAACAGTTATTGCTAATCTCCTTCTTAATGCCAAAAACAAAAAACAAAAAAATTGGCAAGGCTACTTTTCATTAGGTGACCATGCTACCATGTGTGTTTCCTTTATAACATGAGTGAATATTTATTTATTTACAGGCTACTTTGTACCACTAGCATTTCCTATTAGCTATATGCAATATGAGGCCAAGGAACCTGTCTATCTTAAATACTGCTGCTTTCTCACTGATTAACTTTATGCATGTAAGATACACTCTATAAATGTGTACAGTTCCCACGACCAAATGTTAGGGAGATTCACTGTTCTGAAGTCCAGCTAGCTCTGACTGTGCTTTCTGTCAGCACTTGGGCTTGTCTGTCAAACATCTTTCAGAGCCCTCAGCAGAGCCTTAGAGGGACCTAGAAGGTCCTGCTTACAGATTTGTTTCTCTACAGAAAAAAAAAAACCTTCCTAGGAGAATAGAGTTGTCTAACTTCTAATTCTTTGTCCACACACAACATTTCACCAAACACTGAATACTTGTAGACTCAACGAGGGAGGGAGCTTCCACTGAAGCCAGATGCCTTTCACAAAATACTCTGTAGGAAGATCAGGCCACAACCTATCAGCTGTTTTCTATAGTTTCTTATGGCCTGCCTGACAAATATAACTAAAGTTTTTAGACACATACTAGAAGAATGAATGTCGCGTTATCAGAGACTTAGAAATATTTCCACAAATGAGATAGTCAATGAGAATTAGAATGGGGAAGAACATTTATGATGGCACCAAGCAACTATACATGTTTTTAGTAGAGAAAATTTTAAATACCAACAGATTACAAAGCCTCTTTCTTTAAATTTTTTAATGAGTGTGTGTATGTATGTGTGTGTGGGTGTGTGTGTGTGTGTGTGTAGGCCAGTTACATGTCCACCCAAATCAAACCTGTTGCCATCAAACAGAGTCATCCATGTAGGAAAGTGTAGAACTGGCCCATGGAACTTCCAGCAGGGCTCCCAGCTTATTCATCTTGGTTTAGCTTTCTGCTGAAAATTTACCTTTCCATTCCAGATATACTGAATCAGAGTTTATATATTAACCAAAAGATTAAATGACACAGATTTCATTCTTTGTGACCTATCTAAATTAGCTCTAATGGAGCTAGCATAAGCTCTAGTATCAGTCATTGGCCTGTAAGAATCACATATAAACATAATTTTTATGTTTAAATCCCCTTATACATAAGAAATCATACAACGCTTTTTCTACAAGATCTGTAAATTTGGTGGTTTAAATCTATAAGTGGTTCCAACGTATAAGTTGTTTGAACCTAAAAGTAACTCGATGGGAAAAAAGACCCATCTACTCCAGTAAAGATTATTGCCAATAAAATGCTTATAAGGCAATTCTACTCTGTCACGTAAGGTCAGTAAGAGTGAGAATCCACTGGCACACAATAATCTTATTTTAACAGCAGCAATCTGGAGTACCAACATAATCTTTTCATGTTCTTATAATTTAACGATGTTATTTCCCAGACTATGGAAATAGAGGCTCTGTCTGGTTCTTTCTTGGTCACTTATCATTACTAACTAATGCATTTTATTAACTCTATGGTTTCTTTAAGTGCCAGGTCAGGGTTGGTAATCTTGATACAAAAACACTAAGATTTACTTCCAATACTCTTCCTGCTTATGGCCACTGTCGAAATTGTTGCCAAAGGTGCTTACTAGGACACAGCTGATGGCTCTGTGAATCTAATGTAGATTTTTTTTTCTACTTAAATGCATTGCCTTGCATTTGCCAACACTGAACTCAGTAATGACTTTCCTACCCATCTGAATATCTTTGAATCCCTTACTGAAGTATTTAAATTGGCTTTGCAATCCATAGAAGAAATTACTTTCACCTACAGAACTGATGATTTCGGAGTATACTGCTTTCATGAGATAGCTTTGATGTCTTGGAGAGCGTTACTCAGTATTATAGAGCTGGTAACAGGCCAACATATAATTTGAATTAATATTTGTTTGATGCCAAAGACTAGACTATAACCACTGTTTATATTTATCTTGCAAATAAGCTAAGCTATATTTTGTGGCCAGGTATTAACACAGAGAAATTGCAAGGAGTCCTGATAGCACAATAGTTATGCATTTTGCTGTGAAGCAAAAGGTGATTAGTTGGGACTCATTTAAAAGCTTTTCCATAGGAGGAAAGACTTGGAGATCTCTTCCTATAAAAAAGTTACACAAGAAAACCTATGGATCACCAACTTACAACCAATGCTATTTCACAAGGTAATAAAACCCATGAAATAGAGAAATGACAGCCTCTTGAACAAATAGAGCTTGGAAAACTAGATGACGAAAAGTGAAACAGGATCCACATCTCACATCATACATAAAAGCCAACGTAAAGTGAATCAGAGATCGAGGTGTAAAACTCAAAATCATAAAGATCATAAGGGACAAAACGGGAACAAAATTAGAAGCCCTGGTGTATTGCATAAATAAGCTTGTGAAGATTGACGAATGGGCTTCTCAAAATCAAATCCTTGTGTGCATCAAAAACTTTGTCCAGCAGAGTAAACCAAAAGCCCACAGAACGGGGGGGGGGGGACAAAACACATTTGCCAACATTTCAGATAAGGATCTCATAATCAAAGTTTGCAGAATCCTATAGGGAGGGCCTTCACAAGGAAAAGACTGATAATCCAATCACAGAACGAACAAAAGACATGTAAAGACTCTTCACAACAGAGGACATTTGGATGGTCAAGAAACACATGAAGAAATGTCTGAAATCACTAGCAATCCAAAAGATGCAAATCAAAACAAAATAACACCTCATTCCATCAGCAGTAGCAAAGTTCAACATAACAGCGAATAATAAATATTAAAAAGGATATGCAGAAATTGGAACTCTTATGTGCTACTGGTGGGATTGTAAAGTGGTACAAATGCTATGGAAGGCAGTTTGGTGTTTCCTCAAAAAGCTGAACATAGTAATCTCCTAAGACACAACTATTCCACTGCTAGGAATATAGCTCAAGGAAGTCAGAACCGAGGCACTAACAGATACTGTACACCTATATTCATAGTAGCATTATTCACAATAGCAAGAAAACTGAAGAAGCCCAAATACCCATTAATAACCAAACAGATTCTGGTACATTTCACATGATGGAATACCATGCAGCAATAAGAAGCAATGAGTTTGTAAAATATTATATAACTTAAGAGAGACTAGTGAACATTTAGCTGAGGGAAATATCTCAGTCACATAAGGACAAATATTGCATAAGGCCACTATTGTGAAAATAGAAGGATAACTGAGTAAGATATATATAATTGTTCAGAAGGGAAAGGTGAGAAGAGTGGCAGAAAAAAAGGAAAAGGGAGAAAATCACTGGGATAGGGAGGTTAGTAGTTGGACGGGTGGTGAAGTAAAGAGGAAGGTTCAATGGGGACTTGAAAAGATGAGGTGAAAATGGCCATTCAGCAACGGTAATTATATAAAATATAATGTATGTGAATGCATAAAACACAAAATACATGTTCAAAACACAATGTATATGAATGATTACAAGTGCCATGATAGTTACCCATGGCGGACAGTGTTTGGTCGAGCTCCTTGATGAAGACAGGTTTGGAAGCAGGAATGGCATCCACTTCCTAAAGAAGATGCCTCTGGAAACTCTATGAACTTTGATGAACAGCAATAGTTATAGAGAGGCTTCAGGTCTTTTGTTCTTAGGGTCACTATGAGTCGTGCACAACTTGATGGCAATCAACAACAACATGCAAACCAACAAATTTTGAAGAAAACAAAAAAGAATCTATGGAACAGTTCTATTCTTGGTATGGGGTTACTATGAGTCGGAATTGCCTGGACAACACACCGCAAAAACAATGAAAGAGAAATTACACATGACATTCTACAATGGCAACCAGCCAATAGCGAAGGATTGAAAGATCAGTGAGGAAGATCAATGAGGCAGAGACTAGGCATTGTGGAGCTACTGCAGATGTTTTGGCCAAAGAGGGCAAAGTTGGGATGGTATAGTGAGGAAAAGGTAAACTGTGAATTATCTCAACATTCTGTAGGCATCATGAAGATTGAGAGAAAAGTTCCAAAGTTAATCTTTCAAAGAAAAGAAAGGGCTTTCGCCTTTCAGCTCGGAGGAGGCCTCAGTGCAACTTTCTTCGGTCGTCCTGCATCGGGGTTCATCTGACAACAGCCGCCTCCACCATGCCGCCCAAGTTCGACCCCAACGACATTAAAGTCGTGTACCTGAGGTGTACCAGTATGGAAGTCGGTGCCACTTCCTCTCTGGCCCCCAAGATCGGCCCCCTGGGTCTGTCTCCAAAAATGGTTGGTGATGACATTGCCAAGGCCACCGGTGACTGGAAGGGACTGAGGATTACAGTGAAACTGACCATTCAGAACAGACAGGCCCAGATTGAAGTGGTGCCTTCTGCCTCTGCCCTGATCATCAAAGCCCTAAAGGAACCACCCAGAGATAGAAAGAAGCAGAAAAATATTAAGCACAGTGGAAATATCACTTTTGATGAGATTGTTGGCATTGCCCGGCAGATGCGACACCCGTCTTTAGCCAGAGAACTGTCTGGAACTATTAAAGAGATCCTGGGAATGGCCCAATCTGTGGGCTGGCTGCAATGTTGATGACCGTCACCCTCATGACATCATAGAAGACATCAACAGTGGTGCTGTGGAATGCCCAGCTAGCTAAGGAACTACAGATGAAAATATTTCAATAAAGGATCATTTGTTAACCAAAAAAAAAAAGAAAGGATGTGGAGATAAAGATGGTAGCCTCTTATTTTTTTACCAAGGGCCAGTGAGCGTCATGCATGCATTTGCAGTCCTCAACCCACATGTGTCTGGCCAGTTATGCTCTGCACAGCGATTATCAGATTGGATTTGATTTTAAACGATGTAGGAAGTAGGATGGTCAATATGTCTGTACACACACACCCTCATACACACACATTTTAAAATTCTGATTGCTGTATATTGTGTTTCCTTCCAATTGGTGGGATATGCAAGCATAATTCTGGAATGCAGTCAAAGGAAATGCTAATTCCTTCACTTTAATTAAGCCTCATGTGCTTGGTAAATTGTAACTAGCCCTTTTAATTATTTCTGTATATACTGTTGGAGATTAAAAGGAGCTGTATAATTAATATAAAAATTGCTGCTCTTCTGAAATTCAGGTGTGGATTCTGTCTGGACTAGTGAAATAATGAACTTGGAATGCTGGAAAATGGCTCACGGCACCAGTGCCAAATCAGTGTACATACCATCACAGTTTAAGATCCCCCCCCCCCTTTACAAAGCCAAGAAATCAGCGCAGTTTAAATTTTGGGATCTTAATGTCACATGACTCTGTTTATAGGGAGGCAACATGCAGCCCTGAACTTAACTTCCAGTCCTTCTCTAACCAAGCACCATGTATAACCTCAAGTGACTAAGTGGATATCTGTGAGCTTATATTTGCTCATCTAGAAAAGGGAGACAGCATTGAAAATGTCCTAACCAGTTGATTGATATTTTTTGCAAGTAAATCATCAAGTCCTTCTTCTAAGGAGCCTGAGGGTGGACTGGAACCTTCAACACTTCAGTTAAATTCAAGTGTATTAAATATTTCCCTAATCAGGGACTCTAAGAGAGAAAACAGAACTGCTGAGTCTCAGAGTGCATAGTAAAGCCAATCCCATTTCCCCCTTCTGATCTGCCCCCAGGGATCACGTCCACATATTTGGAAAAGGCAAACAAGGTTAGGACAGATTCAGAAAATAGCCAAAGGTCATTCTAGAATTATTAACTCTAAGTGGAAGTAGATGAAGAAAAGAAACTAAGTTCCAAAATTTTTTCTAGTTTTCAAAATCAAAGAAGCACCTTCTTGAAACCTGAATGAGTCCAAAGAACTCTCTAATGAAGACACCCACTCAGAGGTAAGCTGAGTTTCCTGAAGTGTGTTGAAACTTGAGCTGATTTTTTTTCCCCCTTAGGCACTGACTCGGTCTCCATAGGAGCTCTGCTGGGCAGTCCACAGGGAGTTGTTCGTAGGAAGCTGCACACTCAGGGCCTATCTGGTTTGCATATACTAGGGGCTCTGTGGGAAAAAAACAGGCAATCTCCTCCAGTGCACTTTCCAGCCTTCAAAAACCCAATGCAGGATTGGATGGCAGTAAGAGAGAGAAGGAGGAGACAAAGGGAAATGGATTCCGGTCACCTGGTGCTAAGCCATGAACAAATCATAATAATAGCAACCATTTTTGAGAGCAGATCATGTTTGACACATAGGTCCTATGCTAGAAAGACCAGGGGGAAAAAACCCAACAGAAAAAAACTTTACAACATCAGCTCATGCAATTCTGCTGATGTCTGTGAGCAGTGATAATTTTCCTTATTCCCAGTCTGTATAATAGCAATGGCAGAAATGTTAACTACTATTTCCTACACTTTTGAGTTACTAGCTTAATTCACAGGGAGCCAAGCAGAGATTGAACCTAGAAATTCTGTCTACAAACCAGAGTTCTATGAGTTCTGGGTACACAAATGAATACCTTCTCAAATATCATGATAACTGAAAATAATGAAACATAATTTGTGACTCAGAATCTGTGACTTACAGGCAAGGACTCTTTGATGTTATTAAAGCTGTTATCAATAACATCATTATTATTAACTCTTTTTTTACATAGCACATTACAATATGCTCTCAGATATCACTCAAGACCGACTCTGCCTTGGGATTATATCCTTAGGTTAAATTCAACATTGTATTTGTGTTTGATTTGACCTACTGCTTCTTAAGAAAAAATTACATAGACCAGTGCCATAGCCTCAAAGTGTATTACCATAAAGCTAGGGAGAAAAATACATTTTACATTGTCTACTACTACTATATTCTAAAACATGATAATACTTTGTATTTTTTTTCAATTCTTTAAATGCCAATTGGTAGCATTGTTTTCAAAACTGACAATAGGTGGTTCCTGTGTGCCCTTCTAGAAGCCCCAAGCATGTTTAAACATGCACCAAGTCACATAGTTCCAAATTTAAGTCAAATCAGATAGGTTTAGAGTTAATCTCTGCACATTAGTCCATGTTACTCAGTGAGATTAAATTTTAATCTATTTTGTCTCTGGTCTACACTTGTGACTCATCCAAAAGTACCTGGCATTTTCCTGGTTGTTGAATGAATGACAATAAGGATGGTACTTCTGTAAATAATTTCTGTTTGCACAATGCATGAATTACTCATGTTTTCATCTAGTTTTCTATTCTTCATTTTAATACTTAATATAACAAAACTCTTGAAGATCATGGTACTAAGGATATTGTGCCTAATGTTAGATGGATCTTGGCTGAAAGCAGGGAGTACCAGAGGAATGTCTATCTGTGTTTCATTGACTATGCAAAGGCTGTCTGTGTGGATTGACTGTGTGCAAATTGACTGTGTGGATCATAACAAACTGTGGCTGACTCTGAGAAGAATGGGAATCCCAGAACACTTGATTGTGCTAATGCAAAACCTATACTTTTACCAGGAGGGGAGGCAGTCATCAGAACTGAACAAGCGAACACTACATAGTTTAAAATTGGGAAGGGTGTACGCCAGGCATGTGTCCTATCTCCATACCTTTTACATTTATATGCAGAACAGATTATCTTGGTGGAAGATCTATCAACAGTCTGCGTTATGCAGATGACACAACCCTGCTTGCTGAAACTGAGGAGGACCTGAAGCGCTTGCTGCAGAAGGTGAAGGATTGTAGCCTGCAATATGGATTGAAGCTCAATATCAAGAAAACAATGATTCTCACCACTGGTGCGATTGGCAGCATTGTGATGGATGGTGAAATGACTGAAATTCTAAACAGCTTTCGTTAGCTTAGCTCCACAATCAACACTCTTAGCACCAGCAGCCAGGAAATGAAAAGACATATTGCAGTGGGAAAGTGTGTTGTCAGAGACCTCTCCAAAGTACTGAGGAGCAACGATGTCAGTCTGGAGACTGAGGTGCACCTGATACAGACCATGGACTTTGAAATTACTTGCTTTGCATCAGAGCTGGATGCAGGATGATTGCAGGATGATAGAAGGAAAATTGATGGCTTTGAGCTGTTTTGTTGGAGAAGAATGTTGAATATACCATGGACTGCTAAGAGAATGAACAGGTTTATCCTATAGAAGGTTAAACCAGGCTGCTCCTTGGAGGCTAGAATTTTGAAGCTTGGGACATGTTGCAAGACCGGATCAGTCCTTGGAGAGGGACATCATACCTGAGAGGGTGGAGGGACAGCACAGGAGAGGAAGAACCTCAATTGGATGAATGGAATCAGTAACTGGGGTAATGAGGGTAGGTGTGTCAGAGACAATGAGATTGGCACCCTGATAGAGCAGGGTTTAGGGCTGTTGTGCATAGGGTTGTTGTGAGTCGCAGGTGACTCAATGGCACATAACAACAACAACAACTTGAAGAGAGGCTGCAGGGACAAAATGGTACGTAAGATCAGAGGTTACTTCCCAAAGCAGTTATTCAGTTATAATCATCTCACACCTGTAGTCAGAGCTCTCTAGCACAATGGTTCCCTATGTCTTCCACCACAGATGAAGGTGAAACTACAGAAACTATATTTCTAAGTTTCATAACAGTACACCAACCCTCAGTGTCCCATTTAGGAAAGCAAACAAGAGAGAAAAGAATGACATGATTGTGGACAAAACTTCAACCAATTCTAATTTCCTAAAGAAATTTGACTCTTCAAAATGATGGTTCTTTCACTATTAATGGTAAAAGTACTTGAAAAGTCACAGCGTCATAATATGACTTTCTGTATGAGTCTCTCTTAAAAGCATATTCCAGTACCTAACAAATATTGCCAAAAATAATCTTCAGAAACATATCATTGTACTTTTGAGTTTCAAACTGAATAATTCACAACAGAAATGAGTTTCAAGTATTTGATACTGCATTGTCTAGACATAGTACAATAGCTAAAAATTTTCACATGGATTATCTTCGGTTATATTGGCACTGTAAACTCAATTACTTCATCTACTCAAAATGCATTGACATTAATTCCATTTTCAGTCTCCTCAATCACTCCTCATGGCTCAATCACATATACAGAACTCTGATTAACAGAAATAGGAAGCTAAATTTCCTATATGTGTGGTGGAGGTGTATGTAAGGAGACCTCATTGATTATTCTAGTTTGTCCTGGGAATTATTTTACATTAATTGCTACTTGAATTACTCATGCTGCCACTTCTCTTTATTTTCTACCAATTCTGACATTTTGAAAGGACTTAGATATTATTTCAAATTTGAAATTCTACTTCTTTTAGATGTATTTCTTTAAGAAAGTCAATTTCTCCATCAAAAGGGGGAAATTGTTACTGCTGCTATTGTTTATCTTTGCAATGCTGATCATGGAGATGCTGGGTGGGGCGACTGGTCAATTTGGTCAGCTGCTAAGTGAAAGACTAATAGTCCGAGTCCTTCCTGGGGTGGAAGAAAAGCCTTTCTATTTCAGAAAACTCAGCCATTGGAAATTCTATGGAGCACAGTTCTACTTTGACATGTTATCATGAGTCAGTGTCAACTCAATGGTAGCGAGTATTTGAATACTGACCACAGTATCTGGGGGCCATTGATGAGTTCAATTAAATTGGCAGTGACCTCAGAAAAGCTACAGACCCTCAGCACACTAGTTTTCCTGTTTGCAAAGCGGAGATAATAAAGGATTTTTATCATAGAATTACCTCATGGGATTGTTGAACAATGATGAGAATCTCCCTCTTTAAGTTCTTAGTTATTTTGATACATGTATTTTCAAAAGCAGAAAAAACTAGCAGTGCCTCCACATTCTGGGAGCCCGTTCAAAGGGTTTTCTTCAGATTAGCCTCACTTTATTTTGGCTTCCACAGCCTCAAAGAGCTTAATTTCATTTTGGAAAAACTCTTTCTTGGCAATATTTGAGTTTGAGTTTGGTAAACAGAAAAGGAAAACTTCAAATTCACCTAGTTTTACACTTGAGGGTATTTGAGAAGATATAAATTTGTATCTGTCGAAAGACATAGTGAGAGGAAGGTCTCTGATAAATGCTGAAACATGGCTAAAAGAACAGAGACATTGACAATGTTCAGTAAACACACAAGTTTCAATAAACTATCAGATCCTGTCTATATATTGTTAAAATCATTTAGGCCTCTGAAGAAAGAAAATAATTAAACCCTAAGAAAAATCTTAAGTTAAATCAAAGTGCAGGTTACATACTTAAGATATTTACTTGGTGTTGTAGCCATAGACGTTAAATAGGATTTGTTGTTGTTGTTATGCGCCATCGAGTCACTTGCGACTCAGAGAGACCCTATGTACAAGAGCCGCTCTATCCTGTGTCAACCTTTCCGTCTCAAACACACTCACATCCACCACTCTACTCACAAAATCAATCCATCTCATCAAGGGTCTTAGGGCAAAAAATAATATGGTGCCCAAAACATGGTGGCGGGAAGAACAAAGGCAAGAAATATGCATTTTACAATGGTAAATGTAACATGTCGACTAAAAGGGGGGTAGGGGTATGTGCACTAATTCTGGAAGTTCTTTATCAAAGTCAGTTATCTTTTTATGGAAGAGCTTTATCCTGTCATTAAAACAGCATCTCAAAGGAGTTTGAATATATCCAATACATGTTTTGAACTTCTCTGTGATGTCCCATCGAAGTGCCCACTCAAGCTTTTAGAATCACTGTAATGGAGAAATACATCAGAAGAAACAAGTGACAGTCGAATGGTAAAGTGACAAATGAAGTGTATGTTTTAATTTCCCAATGTAGTTATTTTTTTTTCTTGACGCTTGCTTTTAAATAATTTTCCTTTTGTCTGCTGGTTCAATTTTCCATTTGTTCACTGCAGTAATTTCTAATTACTGAAAAAGGGAGCAATTTCCCCTATGTTATACTTCTATGTGGTAACCAAGTCTTATGATTGTTAAACAAGTCTTAGAGTTGTTAAGCAACAAAAGGTCTAAGTTATTAGAAAATAATCTTTTAAGTATGATAAATTAAAAATATCTAAGGGGGATCTGGTAGCCGAGTGGCAAAAAGCTGTGATGCAGTCCCAAAGGCACACGGTTCAAGGCCACCAGCCACTCTGCGGGAGAAAAATGCACAATCTCCTCCCATGTGATTAAGTGCCTCTGAAAACCTGCCAGAGTCAGCTATGGGTTGGTTCTGACTCTATGGTACACAACAACAACAACAATAAGGGCATTTTAGCAAGCTCTGGTGGCCTAGCAGTACGAAGTTATGCTGCAATCCTGACGGGACATATTTCAAACCCACCCGCTGCTCCACAGAAGGAGATGGGTAACCCCCTCCTGTGTAATTTACTGCCTCAGAAAAACCCCCTGGAGGGTCAGCTATGAGCCAGTTCCAACTTGATGAGACACACAACAAGGACATTTGGCCCCCTAGCATCAAGAATGGAATATGAAAAGTGGGTCTTTTAGAATGGAAGAGAAAAAATCTTGATCCTAGCTAAATTTCCCACTTGGTCAAACTAGAGTCCACTCACCAGGCCATCACCTAGCAACACGAGATGCTACATGGCAGTTTGCTCGTCAACTACTCCACATTTCTTGAGTGTCTATTTGGGCAACCGCCTCTTGTGTGATTAATTGCCTCTGAAAATCCACTGGAGCGACAGCTATAGGTCAGTTCTGACTTGATGGCACACAACAACAACATTGCACATCAGGCTCTGCCAAATGCTAGGTCTATAAAGGTAAAAAGATAAGCTCTGTCTACACCCAATACATTGACTTCTTTGGGATGGATAGAATGAAAATGGCTAAGCCAAGTGAAACACCCACGGTACTAATGTCTGGATATAAACCAAGGTCTGTAGAGAGAACTGAGACCTGGACAAGCTGAGAGCTCACCAAACGTGGTAAAGAGAACAAAGTCCTAAGAAGCAAGATGTCTTGTAGGTCAAGGAAGGAAGGAGACCAACCTAGACAGAGAACTCTAGAGCAGGAGCAGCACAAAGTGACCAGGAAAAAGCAATGGGGGATGAAAATAGAACTGCAGATGCAGTATTCTGAAATCTTAATAAATGACAAATATGGCTGAGTCTCCATAAAAGTAATCGTTTAGGAAGAGTGGCAGGGAGTATAGTCTCCTTTTTAAAGAAATATTGATATGAAAGGAGACGAAGACAGTAATGACTTAAAAGGGTTTTCAGGACATCAGATACTCCAGAGGGGCACAACACAACACATTGTCATATTAAAATGTTGTTTCCTGATACATTATACCAACAAACTCTCACCTTGTCTTAGTCCCTTCCCTGTGGGAATCAAGGAGGGGACCCACAGTTAATACTAGTCACACCTGTAGAGGAAAAAAGTGCCTTCCCCACTCCTTTTGAGAAAAACACGTTTCTCAGATTCATCAGGAGATATAGGTGATAAATGAAAATCCATGCAGGCGGGGGGGGGGCTAATTATTATTGAAAATTATTACTTCCTCAGTAAACAAATAGTCACCTTTTAAAATGTTTGGATTTTACAATGCTTTAAAATACAAAACCCTCATAACTTAGCACACTTTCATCATATGAATGTATCCTAACCAAATGTTGAAGATGGAGAGAAGTTTTCAGTAACTCATGACAGAACTTCTCTGTACAAGAGAAGGTGTCTTACAGCACGTGTGAATGTGATAATGGGTAGAGCTGTTGAGAGAGAGGAAGAATGTGGATTTGCATGCGGGGTGATTCCTGGCCCACGCTCAGCTTCCTCCTCGTGTCTGGTCCTGAGCAGGAAGCCTGGATCAAGCTGGCTTTCTAACTTAGCTCTAACTCACCACTTTGTTCATACTGGAGTTTTGTTTATGAAGATGGGGGCTTTGAAGAAGTTTTATTGGTTTTGTTTTCTTTTGAACATCATATTTACCTTTCATCTTGGTTCAGAAGTATGAAAACAGCTGAGGGGGGAAATAAAAATTGTATTTACTTGAGTCCTTTTTTAAAAAAAAAAAGTAGGAAAATCCACAGTTCCCTGTCTGCATGAAGAAAACAGGATTTTAATAATTTTAGGAGGAAGGACAGCTCTCTCTCCAGAGAGCTAAGCTAATTAGTGATGGAGAGGTGAAGCAGCCTGGTCTGCTGGGCCTGCTGGGCCTGCTGAACCTACAAGGTCATGCATCATCTTCAAGTTTCTGAACTACTAGACAGCAGCAGTTATCAAAACCAGTTTCTTGTCATTGTCAGCTGCCATTGAGTCAGCCACTGACTCAGAGGGACCTCCAAGAACAATACAGTGACACTTCCTTGTCCTGTGCCATCCCTGTGATCAGTTGCAGCTCAGACCATTTGGATCCATAGGTTTTCATTGGTTTGTTTTCAGAAGGAGATATCCAGGTCTTTCTTCCTAGTCTTCCTTAGTCTACAAACACTACTGAAACCTGTTTAGCATATAGCATGACACAAGTTTCCACTGACAGACAGTTAATGCTTGTACATAAGGTACATCCAAGAACTGAACGTGAGTCTTCTTCACAGAAGGCAAGAACTCAATGTGTTAGTCTCCTCTCATTCTGCTCAATGTGGATTATACCTCCTATTTGAAGATAGAGTAGGACCCCAGAAGCAGGAGTGTTTCTAAACTGGAGTTAAACAATTCACAGTGGTCAGCTCAGTAAAATTTTGTAATTCAAGAGTTTTGAAAATCTCCTCTTTAATGTTTGAAAAAAGTATGGAGAACTACACTTGAAGAAATGCTTTAAAGCAGTTGAAACTTGAGTTTTCATGGAAATCTTTAACCTAATATAGACCTACCATCAACAATGCACAAGTTAACAATTAGTTCTTAAGAAATGGATTTGTATTTGGGCGCTGTTAAAAATCCTATAATCACATGCTAATAACCAAAGAATTATCCGCTAATTACTGTGGAAAACTACAGGATTAATATTAATAATACAGATAAATACATCTTTATCCAAGAAAGGATTACTGTTGTGGTGGTGTTAGTTTTCCAACAAGTCAATTCCAAATGACATTGATCCTTTGAACAACAAAGAAGAACACTGCCCAGTTCTGACCCATCCTCACAATTATAACTATGTGTGAGTCCATTGTAACTGGGGCTGTGTCCATCCACCTCGGTAAAAATACTTTTCTCACTGACCATCTGTTTTACCAAGTATGATGTTCCTTCTGGTTTACTCCTGACAATATGCCCAAAATATTTTTTTTGTTATACTAGTTTATTTACAAATTTGAATACATTGTTTTCCAGACCAGATTCTTCCAATTTCCCTCACCTCACATCAAGTTTTACCACCCCTTGATTAATGCTTCCCCTCCTCCTTAGCCCAAAATATTTGAGATAAAACCTGTTATACTAGCTTCTAAGGAGCATTCTGGCTGTACTTAGACTAAAATAGATTTGTTCATCCTTCTACCAGTCCATGGTATAGTTGATCTTTTTCACTAGCACCCAAATTGAAAGGCTCCGATTCTTCTTTGGCTTTTTCTTATAATAGGGTTAGGGTTAGGGTTAGGGATAGGGTTAGGGTTAGGATTAGGGTTAGGGTTATAGTTAGGGTTAGGGTTAGGGTTAGGTTAGCAGCAGAACATTGTTGACTATAATCAAGAAGATGAGCCACTCTGGTTTGAAGACACTCAAAATATGACTGGGTAGGAGTTACCTCTTCAAAGTAGAGACTATCTTAATGACACAAATGGAAAAAAGCTTTCATACAATAAAGCAATTTCATTGACTGACATGACAAAAGTAAAAATGAGACTAAAAAGCTGTAAATATCAATTAGTACTTGGAACACTGAATGTACAAAATATATATCTAGGAAAAATGGCAAAATTAAATGGAAAGTATAAAGATCTACATGCTAGGCATTACTGAGCTAAAATACACTGCAATTAACTATTTTGAATCAATCAATCATATTATCTACTATACTAAGAATGGCAAACTGAAGAAAAAGTGTCACATTTATTGTGAAAAAGAAAACTATAAGATCTACCCTGAAACATTACGCTGTCAGTAATCAGTTAATGTCCACATGCATAAAGGAAAACTGTTAATACAGCTATTATTCCAATATGCACACCAACTACTAAGACAAAGATGAAAAAATTCAAGATTTCTACTAACTTCTGAAGTCTGAAATCGATACATTAATAATAATTTGTGGTCTTCACAATTGCTTGCTGTGTATTTCAGAGTTGGACAATGATGAAAGATGATAGAAGAATCAATGCCCTTGAGCTGTGGTGCTAAAGAAGAGTATTAAATATACCAGGAGCTAGGTCAGAATTGCTTCCACTGTGGAAAGCTGGGCCACTTCAGTAGACAGTGTCACAGAAGAGAGCCACAGATAGGCAAGGGAGTAGAGAGGAAGCTCGCACTCACTTGCTTTAAGTGTGGCTCTGAAGGACACTTGGCCAAGGTGGCCCACATCAGGTCCTCGTGGCTGACAGGACTGACAGGCCCCAGCTCCCAGCTGGAAACAAAGGAGGATGCTTCAACGATTTAGATCCTCCCAGAAGAGCCGTAGATGAGCATTAACATTACTGGTAAGTATATTCATTTTCTCCTGGACACAGAGCCTACTATTTGGTCCTAAAAGCCTTCTGAGGTCCCAACTCTTCTCACTACCTCTTAGTTGTTGGAATGGATGGAAAACCTCATAAGCAGTTCCTTCCTTCACCTCTACCTTGCATGTGAACTTCTGAGTTGTAAAACAACCCAGTGGTAGATGGAATTTCTCCAGGACTTAAGAAGCATAAATGACATAGCTGAGCCTCTACATCTTGTGGTTCCTAACCTGTACACTATAATAGACAAAGTGCTAGTCTATAGGCCTTGTATTGTAAGAACCACATTCCCTCTGTAACTTGATTTGTGCCACTACTAGAACCTCTACTCGGAATATTATTGCTTGTTAATTTTTGACTCATGTACTTTTAACTTGTTAGTTAAATTTGTGTCTTCTAGGTTGCAACACCTCCATGATACATCTTCAAGGATATGAACATGTATGCCTAAGCACAATCAATAACAGTGCATCTAAATTCCAAAATCAATCTCCATAATAGTCTATGTATTTCCTACTGCCAAAGGGGCCATTTAGAGTAGTGAGACAAGATCTTCACCCTGAAACCCACAACGTCTCTTTTCAGCAGGAAGTAGCTAAGAGAATACGCCATCCCCTTTTTCTTATGAATCAGGGTGAAGTATCTCTCAGGGAGAAGTGATAGGGAATGGCAAAGGACATACTGACAAAGGAGATTAATCAGAACTGGCTTTGACAAGCACTGTGGCAATTGGACAATTAAAACGGACATTCGGGGGGGGGGGGGAAGAATAACGAACTAGGGAGGAGGGTAGAGAAAACAGTGCAACAATGAATGAATGAGAACCCAAAATCTCTGTAAATGTTCATTAAAACTAATAAAATTTAATAATAATTTAAAAAATAAGAAAGAAATATACCAGGAGCTGCCAAGAGAACAAATAAGTCTGTCCTTGAGAGGGTAAAACCAGGTTGCTCATAGGAGGCAAGAAATGTGAAGCTCCCTCTCACATACTTTGGGCATGCTGCCAGGAAGGACCAATTCTTGGAGAAGGGCATTTTTCTTGGAAGGGTGGAGGGAGAACGCAGAAGAGGATGACCCTGGATGAGATGTACTGACCCAGTATCTGGGCTAAGGGAGTAGTGTGTCAGAGACAGTGAGACTGGCTCAAAAGAGGGCAGAGTTCAGAGTCATTGGGCACAGAGTCACTAAATTACTCCAGCACTACATCAATAGGGAACTGCCAGATATTTAAGCTGGACTCGTAAGAGACTGTGGAACAAGGGACAGCATTGCTGTCAGATAGATCTTGGCTGGAAGCAAAAAATACCAGAAAAATGTTTATCTGACTATTCAGATCCGTTTTATTGACTATGCAAAGACAATTGAGTAGAAGCAAGATACAAATGGAGATTTGCACATCAATAAATATTCTTAGCAGCATTGTTCACAATAGCAAGAAAAATGAAAACAGCCAAAATGTTTATCAACAAATGAAAGGATTGAGAAATAGTGGTCCATTCACATAACAAGAAACCATGCAGCACTCAGGAACAACATTTCTGAAAAACACTATACAACATGGGAGAAGCTGGAGAGTATTATGCTGAGTGAATTAGCTCAGCCTCATAAGGACAAATACTGTATAAGATAATTAGCGTAAAAATAGGAGGATTATTAGTAAGATGTGTACAAAAGGCCAATAGGGGTGGGGATGGGGAGAATCTTGAGGTAGCAGAGTTTGGTGGGCAGAGCAAGGGAGTGAAGGAATTAGGAAAGATCTAGGGGGATCTGAACAAGTTGAGCAATGACAGGCACAGATCAATGGTGATTAACTTTATAAATCACAATGGATGGAAATGATAATGTGAAACACAGAGTGAATGGAGGACTGCATGAAACACAAGATATATGACTTTTACATGCAAACCAACATAAAATACAGTTTCTAAAAGACAATTGACTATGTGGATCATAATAACTTATTAATGACTTTGAGAAGAATGAGAATTCAGGGCACTTGCTTGTGCTCATGCTAAGTCTATACAGACATCAAGAAGCATCCTTTTGAAAAGAATGGAGTGACGTTGCATGGTTTACAAATCAGGAAGGTGTGCACTAAGGTCTCATCCTTTCTCCATACCTATTCACTTTATATGTTGAGAAAATAATTGGAGAAGGTGGACTATTATGAAGACTGGTAGTAGGGTCGGAGGAAGATTCAACTATTTATTTTATGCAGATGAAACCACTTTGTTCATAGAAAATAAAGATTTGAAGCAATTAGTGAAGAAGTTTAAAAACTACTGTTTTTAGTAAGAATTACATCTCAACACCAAGAAAATAAAATTCTTCACAACTGAATCAATAGACAATACCATGGCAGATAAAGAAAAGATTGATATTGTCAATAATTTTATTTTACTGGGATTCACAAAATCAATGTCCATAGTGGCTGCAGTCAAGTAATCCAAAGTCATGTTACACTGGGCAAGTCTGCTGTCAAAGACCTCTTTCAAGTACTAAAGAGCAGTGGTGCCACTTCAAAGACTAAGGTGTGCCTGACCTAAGCCCCAGTGTTTTCAATTCCTTCAGATGCATGTGACTGTTGAAGAATAAATAAAGAAGACTGAGGGACTGGTGTTTTTTAATTGAGGTACTGATACGGAGCATGGAATATACCATGAACTGCCAAAGGAATGAACCCATCTATCTTGTAGAAAGTAGCAAGGATGGTGAAACTTTGTCTCACATACTTTGGGCATGTTGTCAGGAGGCATCAGTTGTTGAGAAAAGGCATCATGGCTGGGAAAAAAGCAGCACTGATGAAAGAGAGGAAGATCATCAACAAGACTGTGAGACACAGTGACTGAAATAATGCGGGAGAGCATGGGTTAGAGATTGTTAAGGATGATGATGGATATGGAAAACTTCTTTATGGGGCATTATGAGTCAAGGTATACTTGATGGCACTCTCACTGTCCAGCCTTCATATGTATATGACATGACTGCAATGACATGTCAAGTGTCAAGCCAAGATTACTATGAATCTAAAATTAAAGGCAAAGATTGAATGAAGACTGTATGGTTAGTTTCACAATAAATACTAATTCTTAATTGTTCTCTTGGATATGGCAGTAAAGTAATATTTTTTCTTTAGATTTGCTTATGAATCTATCTCATCACATTACAAGCCATCCCACTCATTCTGAAAACACAACAATTTTTATATTAATTTATTTTGCAATAGTTGCATTGTAAAGCAATCTTTTATTCTATTCTGTTCACCACATATGTTTATGTGGTGCAAATTAGCTTATCAGGGGTCTTTACTGGCTTTTTATCATTTGTTGTTGTTGTGTACCATCGAGTTAGAACTGACCATAGCTGACCCTTCGGTGGGTTTTCAGAGTCAGTTAATCGCATAGAAAGAGATTGCCCATCCTAGAGTAGCTGATGGGTTCGAACCATATACCTTTGGGATTTCAGAGCAGCTTGTTGCCACTAGGCCACCAGAGCTCCCTTAAGGTGCTGTTGAGTCCACTATAACTCATAGCAACCCTGTGAGCCACAGAGCAGATCCTTGCCCTATCTTGAGCATGGGAGAGAACATTTTATAAAGTTAATGCTAATTGTTGAACCTCCTTTCCTCCCTGTCCCTGGTTGAAAGCTGACAAATAGAAACATATTCCTTATCCAGAAAGGGCTTTTTGAATTATCAATTGTTTGGAGTAGATCTGATATCTAGTCTAGTTAAGTTTATGGCTTGATACTCATTGCAAATTTTTTTAATGGGACATACTGTACAAAGCTGGACAACCTCCACTGTGCAAATTAGTCCAGAGGAATTTTCACTCTGCCTTATGTGTGCTATATATGGGCCTCAAAATCATTGTCCCTGGCTGTGTTCAGAATCCAGTCAACATCTGCTCCCCCAGCACCCAGCACTTGAGCAACCTGGAAGTAAAGATTCTAGTTGCCCTACAACTACCACGACTTTAACAGGTGACCTGGCACATAGTAGGTGCTCAAGAACTGTTTGCTGAATAAACGTAGCATAACCAGTCTATTCTTCAAGCAGGTTTCAATGGCTGTGGGACCATTATTAACTGCACGTTTCATCATCAAGGGGTTCTCACTCTCAGAGACTGCCCAACTGCAAATAGAATCTAAGAGGCTATTCCATACAGGAGGTGTATTGACACAGGTGCTCCTTGGGCTGCAGAATGCAAACTTAATTATGACCTTGAATAAGTGTTGGTCCTCAGTGAGCTCACAAAAATGAACTTGGGAGACTTGGAGAGCTGGGCCCATGTGACATGGAAAAGCAGCAGAATCTGCTTGGACCTGGGTGTGTTTGTTTTAGTTACACCAAGTCTAATTGCCAACATTTCCTTCTTAACCTGTTCCCCGCAAGAAAAAAGAAAAAAAAAGAAAGAAAGTTTCTGCCTGTGGGCACAAGAACCACCAGAGATGGCTTTCAGAAACATCAGAACTTCAGTCAAGAATCCTACATCTAGACCCCCCATTTTCTCCAGATACAATTATCTTCAGTTATTCAATATATGCAAGTGCCCATAGGTGCCAAATACTAACTTAGGGGGACAACATATAGTGAAGAGAGAGCATGGAACAATAAAGACTATGGGAGATGCAAATTCTGACAGTTCCACCTTACCTATGTCTCTTGCATCTTATCTTGGATAAGATTCTTAGCCCCTCACTGTCTGTTTTCTAAATACCAAATTAGTTGAGGACAGAATGATGACACATAAAGTGTATAAGATGCCTGAATATGGGGGATAATGAGTACATTGTAGCTGTTCTTAAGACAGTTTACTGCTTCAAAAGACTCACTCTGCCAGCAAAATAAGAATTGTATCCATTCTTTCATGCATTTGCTCATTCATTCATTCATTAGGATACATTTATTGAACACTAATGATGTCTCAAGCTACAGAACAAAGCAGAAAAGTCCCTGATCTCTTGGAATTTGCTTTCTAGCAGAAGGGGAAAAGAAATAAGACATATACAAAGAAAGAACACATCAGGTGGTGGTAAGTGAGTGAAATAAAGTTAAGGAGACAGAGTATAATGAGGGTGAAATCTTCAGGAAAGGTGATCAAGAAGACCTTGCTGTGGACGTCCAAACCAGCCAGGTGTCTACCCCAAAGTCAGCGAGCACTTTCAGTGGATACCGAGGACCAATGGTCGTGGTCAGTGCGGGGCAGACACTCCTGCACTGCTGTTGCTGGTGGCTCTGCCTGGCCACCTCTGTGAGACCATGGAGCTGCTGGGGCTCCATAGTGCTGCCATGTGGCAGGGTCTTCCCAGAGGAGAGCTTGGACCAAGTGTCAATAAATACAGAAAGATTTAAAAAAAAAAAACGAACAACAAACTAACACCTTGCTGATAAAATCACCAGTCTGAAAGAAGAAGTGAGAAGGTAGATGGTATAAAACCTGTCCAGAGATCAGAGTGCATAGAGGGAACAGTAAGCAGCAGAGAAACAGGCCTGGTGTGATAGTGGGAGACGCTCTGTAGGAACTCGCCTTAAGTCAGGCGGCATCAGGGCTCAAAGGTCTCTGAGGAGCAGCCTCCTTCCTCAGGCTCCCACACCCCACAGGCAGGACTCCCCTGAGACATAGGGACCTTCTCTCCATAAGGCAACCAGCCTGCTGCAACAGAGGATTAGCTTTGAGGCATGGAGAACAGGCCTCAAAGAACAGTTGACAATGCAGTTGAAGTAGGGGAAGTTTCGGTGCAGAAACACATTAAGAATGTTCACCAGGCATCGTTATTTATAGGCATAAAAGTCAGTGAAATAATCTTTGAGCATAAGTGTCATGGAGATGCAAACAAAGGAAAGATATAACAGGAGGTGAAACTGGATCGGCTTTGCTGTTGCTGAGGCCCCGAGTAGCAGGAAGGGCTAGTTACCCCAAGTGGCCTGGAAAATGTGATGAGAAGCGACACTCAGCCATGCACGTAGCGTTGTGCCATGCATAACCTGAGGAGATAGGTGGTGGCCCTAAAGCCTACCATCAACAGAAACCAAAAGTAAAGAATTTACACTTGACCTAGAGAGGGAAATTTCATTTTGACCTCTGACGAACAGAGCCTTCTTTCATTTTGACCTTTGACTTCTAATTTCATCTTTAAATCATTTTGTTGTTTAGAAACTGAAAAAGTGAGGGAGTAAAAATCTTACTTTAGGGGAATAGCCTAGTATATGGTGAATGTAGGATGAGGCTGTCAGAACTTTCTTGGGTCATAATTATAAGCCTAACTTCTCAAATAAAATAAAATAAAATAATTCCTCTGCCGGATGCAGATTGACTACAAGGCAGATTAAAGCAAGTTGGCCTCAATCCCTTGTCCCAGCCAGCCAGTCCCAGAGGTGCAGTGAACTGACCTGAGTTTAGAAGCCTAACCTTCTCCCAACTCTCCCACTGACTATGCAAGGATCAGGGTCACTACCTGGATGGCTCCACTGAGTCTATTAACCAGTCTGGAATTCAGTTGCTTGTGAGGTTGAATGGGAGACAAAACAGCCAAGTCTCTGCTCTCAAAGGAGCTTGGGTGGCACAGGGTTACATGACGTCAGCTAAGAGAAGGATCAGCAATTCAAATCCAACAGCTTCTCTTCAGGAGAAAGACAAGTAGTCTCCTGGAACGATTTACTGACTCACAACTCTCTGGGAGGGTCAATACAAATCAGAATCATCAACTCAACAGCACGTTTCTTGGTTTGGTTTGGAATTGCTTTGTTTGTTTGTTTGGTAAAGATTTGAAAACTATAAATTTGAGCACCTCTTTTACATTCTAGCTTCTTGGAGGTCTTGCTAAAGCAATTGTTTTTGTTAAGGATCCTCGAATCAGAACTGACCCATAGCTGACCCTCCAGTAGCTTTTCAGAGGCAGTTAATTGCATGAGAGGAGATTGCTCATCCTTCTTCCGCAGAGCAACTGGCAGGTTCGAACTACGTGCATTTGGGATTGCAGCTCAGCTTCTTACCACCAGGCCACCAGAGCAATAGATGAAATAATTTTGGACTCCTCCTTCCCTATGGTTAGGCCACTATATAACGTCCTCAATCCAAACTATAAATAAACAGCACTTCCTGCTCCATCTGCCGTGAGAGGCACCGGTGACCCTCAGCCGCCAACTTAATTGGGGCATCATAAGCACCTCAACACAGCTCTCCAGAGTCACTACCATTAAGCACAGTCCAAATGCATATGCTCTCTTTGCTCAGTCTTCTTTTTTTAAAAAAAATGTCATATTGATTTGCGTACAATTCGCATGCATTTTGTTTCATTCGTGTACATACATTGTGTCTCACATATTGCTTCACTCACATTATTTCAGACATCATCCCCATACATTGTGTTTTATAAGATTAATCACCATTAATCAATGCCCACTATTATCCATCTTTTCATGCCCCCACTATATTTATCCTAATGCCTTCACCCCCTCACTGCACCCACCAAACTCTGTGACCCTGTAGTCTAGCAGAGGAACACGTGATTTTATTCTAGGAGAAGAGTAGAATAAAGAATTATTATGGGGTTGGGTTTTTTCCATATTCCCTCACCCTGTGTTAGCAGCTGGCAGGTGGCTAGCTGAAATTACGGATATAGATTATGCTTGGAACAGACTGCTTATTTGAAACTAAGGTCTCAATGCCTTGGTCTCAAGTTCAAAGTCCGATCAGACAGGATGCTACATAGTGAAGTCACAAATCTCAAAGATAAAATGTATGTCTATGGGAGTACATGCATTCATGTATAGAGCTATGGGATGAGGAATCTGAACAAAGGGAGGAGGTGATAAAGAAGGCAGATGAGAGCTGAAGTTCTACAAGAGCTGAGAAATCGCTCTGGTAAAAAAAAAATAATAATAATAAACCTCGTAACGATATCAAAGTTGAATCAACAAGTATGCCAGTAAAACCCTTTTATTATTTGCCTTGTTTGGACTCAGTCCATGTTCCTATTTAATTGCTTCTCTCATTTTCTTGGGACATAATTATAAGGCTAAATTCTCAAATAAAATAAAATTGTTCCTCCGCTCTATGTAGATTGACTACAAAGCAGGTTAAGACATGTATCACTCAAACCCTTGTCCTAGTCAGCATGTCTCTGAGATTCAGTGAACTGACCCAAGTCTAGAACTCTGGCCTTATCCAGACTCCTCATTTAATTATCCTAGGACAAGTCACTTGCGAGAGAAGGGAGTTAGAGTGTGGAGGAAATCTCTCTCTCTCACTCACTGTCTGTATCTCTCTCTCTCTCTCTCTCTGTGTGTGTGTGTGTGTATGTGTGTGTAAGAGTGGCTTGGCCGTGTGGCCATATAAATCAGTAATTAGTTTCAATGTATTTAAAGTGTAAGGCTCAATCCTTAACCTAAGTGCTGTTGTGCCATTGATTCCAGGTATTTTAGCAAGGGTGAAGCAGAAAGTTTAAACAAGTCCATCATTGCAATGGCTAAGAAATCAAAACAAACATCTTTGTAATGGCCCAATACTTCTGACACCCAGTATGATGGGAACCTTTGCTTTATTACAACAAAGTAACATGGAGAAGAAAGAAACCTGATTCTTATAAGAAAAACTGAGTTCTTATAAGCCCTAATAGTCTAGTGTATAGGGAGTTGCACTGCCAACCCGGAGGGTGGAGAATTGAGTCCACAAGCTGTTCTATGGGTGAAGGATGGACAATCTCCTCCTGTGTAGTTTACAGCCTCTGAAAACCCAGGGGAAGGTCAGCGGTGAGTAAGCTCTGACTTGATTTTTAAAATATAAATATATATATGCATTTCTTATGAAAAAGTATTAAATATCATGAGGAAATTACTTAGAAATGCATATTACTGACTTAGAAGTAGCTCTGCTGCTTTCTGAGGCAGATTCCTGCAAACGGCATTTTCTGGCTGTGGGTTAAATTGTGTAGTGGGAAGAACTGGCAGGAAAACAGGAAGCATGTGACTGTCACCTCGTGGTCACATGACCACTTGGTACCTGGTGACTTGTTTACCGGTCATCATCTAGTACCTAAGGTGGATACACACCTCACAAAGGCTGAGAGTTCATCTGATCCATCTGCTAAGCTCATACACAGGAGAGCATGGAAACATGCTCTAAGTAAATGTGTTATGCAAATATTCTACACTGAATATGTTAACATGACAAGTTCATAGATTAGCCTGAAGAAGTACCATGAGCCACGTGGGTGCCCCTGGAGAATACTGCACTGGGCCCCTTTGGCCTCGAGACAACATCATCAGAGACTGGGATGGGTGGGTGCAGGGGACAGCTTACCGATGTCGAGGACCCTCTGCTTGGCTGTGTGCTGGCGGGAGTGCCAGTACTTCCAGTACTTCAGCTGTTCGTCCCGGTTCTTGTCTTCGCTGAAGACCACCATCACCACGCTCTGCAGAGGCAAGAACCATGGAGCTTACTTTCTGTTCTGACTTGACTGCCTCAGTCTCCAGTTCTGGAAGCTCTGCCTGAGGTGTGGGTCTAGAGCATTGTTCATCTTGCTTCAGAAAAGTCTACCAGGCAAGCTCCCTTGTAGTTTATTGTTTTAAAATGGACCAATTTACAGACTGGGAGAGAACTAAGTGCAACATGGAGGAGAAGAGAGTCCTGCATCATTTTTACAATACTTTAGTCATAAACAATTGAATTGAGTCTGGAACTGCCAGCAAATATGTTATCTTGTAAGATAATGGGGGGAGGGGAATGGTGCATTTTTTTTAACTTAAGCAGGTATATTTTTGAGATTTCCTATCCTTAAACTCAGAATTTGGCATCTTTTATAAAGGAGCAAGCATTCATTTCTGGTCTAATTCAGGACCTCAGGCTAGAATAGTGGTAATATGAGGGAAATACTAAATAAAAGATGAGATCACCCTGATGAACATAGCTCTCAACTACAGGCAGTTCACATACCAAAAAAACCAGATAGCCAAGTATGCGATTTATATAAATAAAATGTGGGTATACTTTAAAATTCAGCCTGAGAAACTAATTGTATCATGGAGAAATGAGAAATGAGTTTGAAGACTACTTACCAATGGTATGTGAAATGTTATAACAAGTTCTTAAGGAATGAGGGCCAATAGAATCTTTTTTTCTGAAATAATGGGAAAGTATTCTGTGACTGGAGTGGTGGGAATAAGTGTGTTTGAGATGGCTAGGTTGGTACAGGATAGAACAGCATTTAGAGCTCTTGTACATAGGGTTGCTATGAGTCGCAAGCGACTCAATGGCACATAACAACAACAATATGACTACAAGGACAGAAGAAGAAATGATGCCTTCAAATTGTAGTGTTATGGACTGCTGAAAGAACTTGGTTGGAGAACGTACTACCAGGATATTCCTTAGAGAAAAAGAGAGTAAAACTTCATCTCTTAAAATCTGGACTTGTTGTCAGGAGGGGTCAGTCCTTGGAGAAGGGCATTATGCTTGGAATAATAAAGGGTCGTCAATGGAGAGGGAGAGCCTTGACGAGATAGACTGACACGATGACTACAACAGTGGCCTTGACCATATCAGAATGTGAAGACAGCACAAGACAGGGCAGGATTTTGATCTTCTGCTCACAGAGTCGCTATGAGTCAGAGTTGACTTGACAGAGCCTAATGATCTAATAACTAAATGTTTGAAGTGGAAAGAGGAGAATAGTATTAAAAACGTTTCTTAGTCACACACCTTCCTGTTACATCAGAAGAACATTTCATTGGCTCTCAGTCCTTAGGAACACCTGCTCTGTAGGACTCCCCACACTAGTGGTCATTTACTTAGTTACAACTATTCAGTCACTAGAAATGTCTTCCCATTGAACTTCAAACTTATCAAAGACTAGGACAATGTGTGTGCTCACACATTCTTGTTGCTGACTGTCAAGTCAATCTATGGCTCACTCCTAATGTGTGTTAACACTCATTGCACAAGAAAGCAGATGTCTGTAAGAAAACCTAGTTTACAAGCATATATCTGTATTATCCAAATTAATAAGCAGCATGACTTTTCACTATAAGGAAGAAAATCATTGACTGTGCTGTTAAAATGAGGAGTCCAGCCGGGTGTCCACTGTCTCCTGACTTCTTCCAACTTTTCTGTTTAAATGTTTACAGCTGTAGAACACTATGAACAGAATTAATGTTGCTGAATATAAAAGCTGTTCAAATGCCAAGTATTTTATGTTATATACATATATATCATAATTTAAATTTTAAAAAAATATTTCCTATGTTTATTTCTATCTCTTCCAAAATAAAAACAGCATTTAAAGTTTCTTTTGTTTTACTTTTCCGTAACAAATGGCTCATATGACATAAATAATGGCATTCTTGGGAGCAAATTTATTTCTTCAGTAAAAAGAAAATGGCAGCGTGAAACTGCTATTGCCAAGTCTTCTATGCTCCAATTTAGAATATTGTTTTCAGAAAATATGGGTAGATTCTAAGAGCATTCTTCTTTTCAAGAATGATTAATATTTTCAAACAATGACTCCTGTCCCAGAGTTGAGGAGTGAGAAGAGTCTATTGTGAGTGATTGTCTTACTCTCTAAACCAGACCCAATTGATTCCCATCGGCCACTTACAACTCACACAGACTCTTTAAGAGAAAGTGGCTCCTCATTTATGTTAACAGGTGACGCAAAAGTGAACTTTTTTGAAAGGTCACTATATTCCAAACTGTTATTGGGACTTAGAAGACACAACTTTTTCAGGGTGGTGATAGTGGTGATGCTACAAGTTTTCACTCTTACTTGGATGGTACAATATTTCATGGTCTTTTCAATTAAAAAAAAGCTTTATCCAGTATCTTCTTAATCAGGCATACAGATGTTAGTGTATAGGGTATAGATTCTAGGATATGCATCTAGGAATTAAAGAGGAAAATAAATTCTTCCATCTTCCAGCTCTCCATGCTACCTAACACATTAATGATTAAGAGAGTGCATTCTGGGTCTGTTTGCCTGGGCTATATCCTGATTCTCTCACACCTTAGCTATTCTCAGTGACTGGCTTCTGAAAGCCCATTTCCTCATCTGTGTTACTGTAAAGACAATAGTGCACATTCCACATAGTGATTATTTTCAAATGAGTGACAACATATATGGTAATTAATGTGGCTTATGGCTGGTGCCTACAAGATAATAAACAATAGCTGTTATTTTGTGTTTCTTGAGCTCTGTTGGCCTAGTGCTAAGAATCTATGCTGCAATCCCGAAAGAACACAGTTGAAATCTGCCAGCTGTTCTGTGAGAGAAGGATGTGCAATCTCCTCCCATGTGATTACCACCTCTGAAAACCCACTGGAGGGCCAGCTATGGGTCAGTTCTGACTCAATGGTACACAACATCATTATTATTATTGCAGATCATCCCTGATACCTGAGACAACAGGGCTTGGAACATAGCAATTCTCTGGTGGGCACACACGACACTGGGCATCTTTCCACCTGCGAGGGTTTCACTTGGTGCAGGACACCTGGCCCACATCATCTCCTTATTTCCCTACACTCTTACCCCCCCCCCCCACTCCCAACAGTTCTCATCTGTGACAACCTGGGAGGAGGCATGCCTGCTGCACATGGAGATTGGCAGCAATCCTTTAACTTATTCAAGCAAACAAACAAAACCAGAAAGCCTAATTTAGAGATTCCCGCTTCCATTTTACTGCAAAAAGTTAGCATCAGGCAAGCAGACAGGACCGAGTGCTCTTTCTCATTTGTTGATTTTCCATGGCAATCTGTGGTTAGGGGTCCACTTGGGCTGTCCTGTGGCCTGGGCGCACCATGGTGCTCCTCCCCTAGAGTTCTGAAAGGCCTACAGGGAAGTAACTACGGATACAGTAAGGTGAGGAAGGCACCATGACCACAGCAGCATAAATCATTTTACAGTGTGCCAGGAGACTCCTCCAACCTCCTTTTCAGAGCTCTGCTATAATTTTCCTTTTCAGAAATGAGGGATTACCAGTTCCCTCCCTTCTTGGCAGGAACGAGAGTGCCAGAGGCTGGCAGCCTTCCAGGACAGTGAGCAAAAGTTCCAATTTCATTTCCCACAAATTGGACTAACATGCATGAATCTCAAAATTCCTCTAAGTCACTCCTGATAGAGATCCTGCTTCTTCCCTTGAATACTGAGTAAGCATGGGGCTCCAGAAGACTTTTCAACCAAGTTGCCAAGGGCCTGTGAAACGTGAACATGGAATGAAGGATACTTTCCTTATAGAAAGGAGCAGTGACTCTTTCCTATCCACAATGAAACCAGGCTTACAGCTACGAGCTGTAAAATGAATTATTAGTTCATCAAAAATAACTAGTTTGCACATAGGCAATGACTGAAGCATAAACATTTCCCTGGATACAGTCAGAAAGTATGTTCCAAGTATGGCCCTCCCCTGGGGTTTATTGGTTACTGATTAAATTGATAAACCACAAGCCAATCCATTTTCTTGTTCCAACCCTCTGACATTTACTCTGGAATTATTTTGGATTTTTTTTAATTGTTTCACAAAGGCTGCGAAGTAGCCAATCCATTCATCTGGTCCTTCCATGTTTATTAGAGAAATGGGGCCCATACCCTGACTTTGCTGATCGGGTGTCTGAAGCACTTGTTGTCCCCAGTTTCACTGAGGGTTATAGCATAGAATTGTCCTTTGTTGAGGTAGGTCATGGGGCCCTCCCCCTGCTTCTGACGGAGAGACTTGGTGGCTTCCAGGGTGTACTGAAACGTGCCACTGTGAACAAAAAAAAAGCAGGGGTCAGATTCACTTACTTGGACATTCCTGCCTTGCCAGTCAATTTCATAGCAACAGGATTTTACATAAACATTAACTAAAATTCACACTGGGGTTTTTTTTTTTGGTTTGTTTTTTGTTTTTTGGGTTTTTTTAGAGACAAAAACACAGCATATGGCAAAACAGATGAGAGACTAGATCAAAGGTCATTTTTAGTACAATGTATACAGCATTCCCAACAGTGGCCCATAAACCAGATGGTCTAAAGAGCCCTTGATGCTCTTGGCTGCTGTGTAAGGCCGGACCTAAGAACCTGTGTGAACTCCTAGATGGCAAGTGAGCAGTGCTGGAGCTTTAAGAAGTAATAACCCAAGTACAAAAATGAATGACCACTCCCAGACGGGAAGGCAGCATTTGAGAAGATTTCTCTCTATGCTCCCTGATCTGCAATAAAGTGCTTTGGATATTTGGGGCGAGTTGGGGGGGCGTAATTTAAAACATTTCCTTTTTGCTCTTAGCAACAAACCAACTGCATGAAATGCTTCTGTTCATTTCACAAAAGTACTTAGCCTTCTTTTTTATCTAATTTACATGTTACAAGTAGTTATGTTCCACTTTCAAATATTTCAAAATATGAAGAACATCAAATCAAACAGTCTTAACCTAGAACCTAGCTCCTTAACTAGTGCTTTGGGTCTTCTGTGTTTGTTTGTTTGTTTAAGACTGCAGCAAAATGGCTGATCCAAATTAGGTATTTTCAAGTTACCTCTGGGCTAAACCTAGCCTGCTATTAATTTTTGTAAATGAATTTTATTGGAACAAGCTACACTCATTTGTGCACTATTTGTATTGTCTCTGACTTCTTATTTTATGCTACAGTTACAAAATTATGACAGAGACTATCCAGCTTACAATACGTATTTACTACCTAGCTCGTTACAAAATAAGTTTGCAGAATCCCCTTCTAAATAGTTTTCTATATTTTCTATATAACATATTTAAATTATTATTACATTTATGAGACAAATTCTTCTAATTAACATATTAACAAGAAATATTTGTCTTTTTTATTAAAAATATTTATATCTGCTTCATTAAAGGATGTCACATAGTAGTGATTCATTAACAAACATATTGTGCATTTTCTGAACCACTAGAAACTCTTCATTGAGACTATAAAATGTTTTAGCTCTTTAATTTCATAGTCTCTGAAAGCTAGGTATAAAGGCATCTCTCAAAGTTTGCTTCTCACAGTGGCCTGCTTGTGAAATTGTAACTTACTCTTATTTTTGGTGGGTTTTTGTTTATTTCCTCTTATTAGAAAAAAATGTTGAAGGACAAGATAATGCTTCTCTTGGATGATAAAAATCTTGTGCTTAAACTAATAAACTAGGGAGCTTTGGTGGCCTAGTGGCAAGAAACTGCGCTGCAATCCTGAAGGCATGTGGTTCGAGGCCACCAGCTGCTCCATGGGAGAAGGATGGGCAATCTCCTTTTGAGTGAGTAATTGCCTCTGAAAACCCATCGAAGAGTCAGCTATGGGTCGGTTCTGACTCAATGGTACACAGCAACAGCAACAGCAGCAGCAAACTAATAAACTAAGCAGACTCCAAAATGATGCTTTTTAATACAAGATAGAAAATCAATCACTTCAGGCAAAACCAATTCCATTGTCATTCAGTGTGAAAAGGCAATGTCAGTGAAGGATGATTGGAATTTGAGATCTGGATTAGAAATCACCCGTGACAAGTGGTTTGTGACTGATTCAGAGGACAGGTTATTTTAAACATGTGAAGAGAATGATGAACCCTTCTCCCAGAAAAATACATGTCAATGTAAATAATTTTTAATACAATTCCAAAGGATTGTATCCCCTAAGCCTATCCAGAATAAGAACCGCTGACGTGCACCTCCTTCATATAACAGTAGCTGAGAGGTGGGCGCTCTGTCACTCCACTGACAGGACAGTGACAGGAAAGCCAAGCCATGAGAGGTGACCAGTGCTCTTTTCTGTGGCTGATTGCACAGTTATCTAAATTTATACCATTAAAATATCATATGCGCTCCATATTTTTCAGGCTGTTATTTCATTTCATTCTCCCTTCTTGTCCCACTTAAGATTTCTTAAGGATGATAGGGGGAAGCCTCAGAAATGGAGCAAGACCTCAAAGGATAAGGAGATGTCAGGTAGGAACAGAGATGACAGAGGAGTGAGCACGGACAAACACGAAATCACAGAGTTGCCCAAGTTGGTGGTTGAAGGGAAGGGGTAAAGGAAATGGGAAAGATCTGGTGGGGACCTGAAAAGACAGGGTAATGGTGGGCATAGTCCAACGGTGATTAACATTATTAAACATAATGCATGGGAATGCTTGTACGAAACACTATGTGAATGAAGAATAACGTAAAACACAATGTATCTGAACTTTGTTAGCAAACAATAGAAAATAAATTTTAAAAATTAAAATAGAGAAAAACAAAAAAGGTGGGAAAACAGGTCTAAAGCACAGTGGGACCAGAACAGAGAGAGAGGGAGATTGGCCACCAACACAAAAAATGTATTGGGAATTGTTGAAGTTAGAAAAGGCAAAATAATTTCTTGTCATTACCTCTTCTGTTTAGGCATAAAGAGAACTCAAGGTCTTTGAATATCTGACCTCTTTACTTAGAATACTCTTAATCCTTTTCCTAGGACACTCCTGCTAATCCAAGATCCCACTCACCTACTTCTGGTACAGCACTGTCCCATTTCACCTCCCAGCCACCCCCCTACCCTCACACACCCACTGACTTAAAGGTCTATTTGTCTTTTAAGTTGCCGGTTTATGTATCTCTGAATCAGGGCTCACCTATCAATTGGCTAAATATATTACAATTTGTCTCCACATATAGCACCTCTATAGACTAATTCTCAATGCCTAACAGCCTCTACCAATAAAGGGAGGAGCTATAATATCAATTCTATCTTATCCTCAATTCCTATCTCATTGCTGGTACATGGAAGTCACTTGAAGGAAACTGTTGGCAGGGAGATCTGTTATATTGCAATAAATCAGGGGAACATTGATAAGTGTAAAGCTGAAAAGTATGATAACAAATAGAACAGACACATAATTTAGCACTTGGCACATGTTGTGGAAATACAACAGGAAGGCACACAGCTCCTTACACTTGAGAGTTGGGGTCACTGAGGGGATGGCTTTGCTGTGTTCACCAAATAGAAAATAAAAGTGTAAATATGAAGGAAATGCAGGAGAAAGAGAAAAAGGAGGAAAGACAGAACTCCATTTCACACTCATTGAGTTGGAAACCTGTGAGTTTGAGAGTCAATGATATACCTAAAAAGAGATGTCTAGCAAAACTAAGAAGGAATAAAAGGACCACGCTTCCGAAAACTGGTGACACCAATCTAGAGAAAGAGAATAACTGAAGACACAGGAAATCAGATTATTTCATAAAAGTAAACAAATAGTAAATGCATTTAAAGTACAACTTAGGATATATTTGAACAGTTATCAGTTAATCCATTTTGAAATTTAGCTTCTGGTAACCTACCTTGAAGTCTGGTCATACATGTACTCCTCAGCCCCAACTGAAGCACTCCGAAATTTCTGCAAAGTTTAAAAGTCATTGAAATTAAAACAAATAAGAATCACTTCTTTGGGGGTTAGGGATGGGGTGGGGAAGAGGTGTTAAATGTTTCCAAATGTGTTACTCTCTCTTAAAAAAGAATATTCTCTTTTGGTGTTTTCACTTTTTACAGTGAAAATAGTTCTCTGTTGTTCCTAGATCTCAAATATCCGAATATCATCTGCACAATAAGAAGTGCATCAGGGGGGACAATGCATTTGAAATGTGATGAATTGCATTGATGACCTCTGGCTTGTGTTTCTTGTGCATCCTCTCAATAGTAAAATATGCTGCACACACTGCTGCACCACATAAAACGCTGTTGTTAGTGCACTCAGACATTCATTACAGATGCCCAAAAATTGGATTTACATCAGGATCAATCTATAATGGAATCACTGAAACTGAACCCCATTTTAAGCTGGGGACTGCCTTCCATTTGTTATTTGCACATCTTAGATGGACCTCTGGTGGGTATAGTGTGTTAATATTAGCTCTGCTAAGCAAAAGGTCCATGGTTGGAACTCAGCAGCCACCTTGCAGGAGAATAGCGAGTCAAACTTCTCTCATAGACATTCACAGTCTCAGCAATCCCATGATCCATTCCATCCTGCCCTCCAGGGTCACTAAGAGTCCACAATCAACTTGATAACCATGAGTTTAGTTTCTGGAGAGTTCATATCTTCACAAGTATTTCTCAAATGTTTGCAGATAGTGGAAACAGTGTGCTTAAAAATAAAAAGCACTTTTTTTTTTTCATTTTCTCTTACATCCAACACTTATCTCAAATGTTACAAATTCTAAATTAATGGAACAATAACAATTCAAAGAGGTCAAATAACAAAAACAGTATAGTAAACTAGTAAGAGGTAGTCCTAGAATCAGATTGTCTAGGGTCAAGTTCTTTCCTTTTTGCCTATGACTTTCGTAAGCTGGAGCATGTACCATAATGCTCCATCTGTAAGATGCTTGGAGCTCCTAGGTATTGTTGGGTATCATCAAGTTGAAATTGAGAGGAGCTTGCCCATCTTTCTTCTATGGAACACCCAGTAGACTTGAACCACATGCCTTTGGGATTGCAGCATAGCTTCTTATCACTAAGCCACCAGAGTTCTGATCAATATTGGCAAGAGGAAATGAGGATATAGAGGAGAAGTACTTTAGACAGTGTCTGATATCCAGTCAGCACTATGTATGTGTTGTGTGTGTTTGAGTGTGTGTGTGTGTGTGTGTGTGTGTGTGTTAAACATTATTATCTAGTAAAAGCTTGACCACTATCAATCCTTGTATAAAGAAACCTTCATGGTCACAATATTATTGGAGAGTGAATTTTTTTGAGAAACAAAATCTACTTATTATACATAAAGAAATTTTGGCCTGGAAATATCATTTGGTGTTTATACAGTGCAAATAAAATATATTTTGTCATATTTTAGAATCTTTTCAAAAGCAGATATGCAAACAGCTTAATTATTGAGCCCAAAATAAATATAATAAAATATTGGCAAAAAAGTCTTGGTTGACCATATGTTCCTTTGACTGAGACTTTTAAAGAAGTATCTTTGGAGGAAACAATCAATCTTCCTGCTTCTCATTTTTCTGCCATGAACTTCCATTCCTTGACTATCAATTCTAGGTTTTCCTCGGTCAGGAAAGCAGTAATCAGAACCATTTTTCGAAATTTGCCTCTCAGTGCCTAACCATGATCTCTAGAATTTAGTGTACTCTTATACCACAGTTTATCTGTATATACGTACACCCTTTCTCTTTATTTTTTCCATAGATTTTTTAATTCTTTTGATCTAATAAGATATTCTTGCCTTTGATGTTTACCCAGATACATCCCATGAACATGTCACAAATACTGATTAAATGATAGAATAAGCATGATAGAGAATATAGCCTTGCCCTGGTCTCAAAGAGATAAAAGCTGGTTATTAAAAATGAAGCAACTCATTAAATATGAAAGTCTTTGTCATTCTATCATTCACCCACTTATTCAAGTGTCCTGACTAGAAAGCACAGAGTGGGCACCGTCAGCAACAGAACACCAGCAGCATTGTTGAAGGCTTTCCTGAGATCTCTGAAAGCTAGAGAGATCTAGGTATAAAAGAGAAGGGGGAAGGGGGAGCTCAGGTGACCTAGTCGTCAGGAGTTTCTCTTTGAATCTGAATGCACATGGTTTGAATCCACTAGTTGTTCCATGGGAGAAAGATGGGCAATCTCTCCCCATGTGGTTCATGAAAACCACTGGAGGGTTGGCTTCAAGTCCACAGCACACAACAGAAACAACAATGAGTGAATGGACTCCAAGTGAGAAAGGACCACCATGAATCAAGAAACAAGCTAAGTCCATGAGGCAAAGGGCACAGGTCTAACCTGATCACAAAGAACTCAAAACTCTAGATCTTTGCTGTACAATAGTAGCCATTAGCCATGTGTGTTACTTAAATTCTTTATTAGAATGAAATATCCTACCCCTCACCAGATTTCAAGTGCTCGGTTTCCACATGTGGCTCCTGTTTGCCTTATTTTCTCTCTCTTTGCTGTTGAGTTGGATATTCCCATGATTGCAGAGAGTCCTATTAGAGAGTGCTGGTATAGGAAAAAGTCTGCTGACTTAAAAATAAAGGAGATGCACTTCCAAAGTGTTTGTATGAAGTAATTGTATCCAGTAATTGTTTGTATCCAGTAATTCATAAAAATTCAACATGACCTTGAATTAACTTGTCATGAAAAATACTGTCATTTCTTAGGGCATGGAAAAAATGAATTTGTTGTAAACACCCTAGCCCACTAAAAGATCTGAACTCACAGTCAACGGCTTTAAATCTCCAGGTGATACACTAAGTCTTCAGATTAAAAAACATAGCCAAGCATATAGTCAAGCTGACAGAAATGTAAAATCCCACATGGCTTGAATGTATGTGGACAAGAACTGTGAAAAATTATAGCATAGTTAATTGGTATTACATGGGTATTACTTGTCCTCAAGTTTATTCTTAAAAACCTCAAAAATATAGCATCACCGGGAAGAGAAGTGCAGCAATGAATGAATGGAAATCCAAAATCTTTGTAAATGGTCATTAAAATTATTAAAATAAAATAAAAAAGAAGGAAAAAAACATAGCATTACAATAAATTATAATTAAGCAGAATAATTCTAGAGCATGGAACAGCATGACCTCGGGCAAGAGGGAACATACCAGTTTCATAAAACTGAGTAGAGCCCTGAATCTCATTGCCTTCCAGCCAGAATTGCTCATGAGAAATCTATACCTAGATCAAGTAGCCATTGTCAGAATGGAGTTTGGAAATGCTACATGGTTTACAGTCAGGGAGAGTTGTATCAAAGACGTCTTCTTTCTCCATATCTATTCACTCTGTATGCTCAACAAATAACTCATGAAGCTTGAGTCTCTGAAGAAGACTGTGGCATTAGGAATGGAGGAAGATTCATCAACAACCTGTGTTATGCTGATAATACAACCTTGCTTGCTGAAAGTGAGGAAAATGTGAAAAGTTTGCTGCAAAAGACCAAGAACCACAGCTTATGGTATGGATTACATCTTAACATCAAGAAAACAAAGGTCCTTACCACGGGGTCAACATTCAACATCATAATAGATGGAGAAAGGATTAACAGTGTCATTTATTTCATCTTGCTTGGATCAACAATCAACACCCTTGGTACCAGCAGTATAAACACACATGATTGCTGATAATTCAAATCTCATTCTTGACTAGTCCATCTCACAAGGTTTGAAGAGTTATATTAAAATGTCACACTGTAGAAAATACCTATTGCACAGGTGATGTTTTCACTTCAGCATTATTCGAGAGGTTATTTTAAAAAGTCAAGGTGAAGACATTCTTGCAGGGAATTTTGGCACATCTTTTAATTCCTCACAAATATTTCAGCTTATTGTTATGAGCCATCAAGATGGAACTGACTCATAGCTGACCCTCCAGTGGGTTTTCAGAGGCTATAAATCGCATGGGAGGAGATTGCCTACCCTACTCCCGCAGTGCAGCTGGTGGATTTGAACCATGTGTCTTTGAGATTTCAGCACAACATCTTACTAGTAGGCCAGCCACAAGTAAAACAAAGCAAACGGATATGTCACATAGAGAGTCCGGAAAAAGGGAACTCCTCACCCCCACCTCCATCCCCATGATTTGTAAGGAGCTCTGGTGGCCAGCTGGTAAGGAGCTACTTGCCAAGCTAAAGGCACAAGGTTCGAATCTACCAGCTGCTCCGGGGGAGAAAGATGGCTGTCAATTCTGATGAGATGTAAGGCTTCTGAAAACTTACTGCAGAGTCAGCTGTGAGCCGTACTCATGGGACCTAACAACAGGCCTGTAAGTTACTAAAGTGTGTTTATAAAGAAAGGTACAAACAAGCCTGTTCAAAGTCTTTTCTAAAATTGAATCAGACAAATCCTAGCCTTGCCATTTCATTGATTCATTTATCTGGCTTAAAGAGCAAACAGGGGGGATGAACAGCGGGGACGCCTAGAGGCCCTGCAGGCTGTGACTCACCTCTGCGGGCCCGTCTTTGAAGCTCTCGCTGTAGGTGCTGTCCGGGGTGCTGCGCTGGTCATCCTTGAGATAGGTGCTGTGCGCCACAGCTATGGAGGACACGTCGTACTGAGACTGCTCGTAGATGACCACACGGTGCTCGTCGCTGTCCCCCCGGGAGTAGTGCATCGGCGGGGCCATGAAGACTGGCGTGAACTCCTCGGTTTTCACCACGGTGACGCCGGACACGGGCACAGCCGCTGGGCTCTCGGGGACGCTGGCACTGTAGGCCTCGCGCTTGGGACTGTCCAGGTGCTGCTCTTGGTTCAGGGAAAGGTTCACGGGCACCGTCCTGAGGACCTGCACGCGGTTTTCTCCTCCAGTCACATTACTCTGCGCTTCACCAGTGCCCAGACAGTTTCTGCGTGTTTAAACCCACCCAGGCAACATGAAAGAATTAGTTGGGGGGGAAATCACTGTTTTGCAACTGCTAATATTGAATGTACCATGGACTGCCAAGAAAACAAACAGATTCATCATAGAGAGGGTTAAACCAGGCTGCTCCTTGGAGGCAAGGATTCTGGGGCTTCGCCTGACATACTTTGAACATGTTGTAAGGAGAGACAGGTGTTTGGAGAGGGACATCATGCTGGGTAGAGTAGAGGGACAGCACAGGAGGGGAAGACCCTCTATGAGGTGGATTGATTCAGTGACTGGGGAAATCAGGATGGGTGTGTCAGAGGCAATAAGATTGGCACAGGTTAGAGCACAGTTTAGGGCTGTTGTACATAGGGTCGCTATGAGTCTCAAACGACTCAACAGCACATAACAACAACAACAACAACAATAAAATCATTAAGGATTTGAAGTCATCGAGGTTGAAGACAAAGACCATTGGCGACCTGAGCAATGAAAAGGTCAAGCTGGTACCATGTGCATCTACATGGATGCAGTCATTGAAAGTAAGATAATTAGAAATGTGTATCTCATGGTGAAAGGGCCCTGGTGACCCTGCGGTTAAACATTCACCTGATAACCAAAAGGTCACCAGTTGGAACCCACCAGTCGCTAGTATAGAGAAATACAGGGCAGTTTGCTTTGGGAGAGATTCATTCACTCACTTACTCCATGCCCTGGAATCAAATGGGTTCTGCCCCATGGTGACCCTCCGTGAGTATCGGACTACAGATCTTAACAGGAAAACAATGTCCATCTTTCTCTCTGAAGACTGGCTGGTGCGTTCCAATCACCTTGAACACCTTAGAGGGAAGTTCGACTCTGTCTGGAAGACCCTGAGTGAGATGGGTTGGCAAAGTGGCTGTAACAGTAAGGATGAATATATCAGCGATGGTGAGAACTGCACAGGATAGTGGAGGGGACAGGTCTGCTGTTCATAGGGTCTCTCTGAGTCCTTGTCACAGCCCCTAACAACAGCCATAAGGCAGAACAGAATCAACTGCAATAGGTTTGGCTTTGTTCTGTTGGTTTCTATTTTAACTTTGTTTTTCCCTCATGGTGTCAGGCAGTGTTAAGTCTTCAGTCTCCTCTTCTCTTCTATTAAATGTTACCGTCAAGGTGAGAAGGAGCAGGGTCCTTATACCCAATCAGGTCTTTAGATCTGATGGGCAGCTTTCAGAAAACCCAAGAAAAACAAGCATGACGTACTTAAATGACATCAAATAAGCAACAGGCCAGGATGTAGCACATCTTATTGTCAAGTCAAAGACATTAAAAAATTGGAAGAATGAGGAGACTGTTCTCTATCAAAAGAGATTTTAACAATCAAATCTATTGAGTAGATCTTGTTTGGATCTTGACCCAAACAAGCCAAAGAAACATTTTTATGAATCAATGGAATCTGTGAGGAATATGAATACGGGCTGGGTATTGGCTGATATTAAGAAAGTGCTGTTAACTTAATTAGGTGAGATAACGGTTTTGGTATTACATAATAAAATACCCTTAAATTGTAGAGCTGTAACAGCAGTGGCATTTGTTTCTTAAACAGTATGCCTCTGGAAACTCTATGAACTTTGAAAAATGATAGTCATCGAAAGGTTTTAGGTTTTTTGTTCATAGGATTACTATGAGTTGGGCTCAACTTGATGGCAATCAACAACAACAAGTGATAGGTATCTAGAAATGAAGTGGGATGATGCTAGGGACTTGTTTCTAAATACTATAGCCAAAAAATTAAAGAAAGGAAGAGAGAGAAAAGATGACAACATTTACAAGCACTGACTCTTGGGGATAGATGTATAGTTAGGGGTTCATTATTCTCTCCTCCCTGCTGTCATGTATGTTTAAAACCTTTTGAAAGAAAAAGATGCCCCTCGCCACGGCTGTAAATATCTTTTTTTTAGTGAAAGTTTAAAATTAGTATTGATTTTATTTTATTTTTTTCTTAACTTCAAGCATTCATATACATTTTGTTGTATCACATTAATTAAAATGTACTAAGAAAACAAAAATGCTCACCACTGGGTCGATTGGCAACATCATGATGTATGTGAAGAGATTGAGATGGTAAACAGCTTTAGTTTCCTTGGCTCCACAATCAATACTCTTGGCACCAGCAGCCAGGAAATGAAAAGCCGTATTGCATTGGGAAAGTCTGTTGTCAGAGACCTCTCCAAAGTACTGAAGAACAACAATGTCAGTCTGGCAACTAAGGTGCGCCTGATACAGGGTGCGGTCTTTGCAATCATTTGCTATGCATCAGAGAGCTGGTCAATGACTAGGGATGATGGAAGAATTGATGTCTTTGTGCTATACCACAGACTACAAAGAGAATGAACAGATTTTGTCCTGGAGAGTGTTAAACCAGGCTGCTCCTTGGAGGCAAGGATTCTGAAGCTTTGTCTGACATACTTTGGATAAGTTGCAAGGAAGGAACAGTCCTTGGAGAGGGGCATCATCCTTGGGAGGATGGAGAGACAGCGCAAGAGAGGAAGACCCTCAATGAGATGGATTGATTCAATGCTTGGGGTAATGGGGGTAAATATGTCAGAGACAGTAAAATTGGTACAGGATAGAGCAGGGCTTAGGGCTGTTGTACACAGGATAACTATGAGTTGCAGGGGACTAAATGGCACATAACAACAACAACAATAACATAATTGAGCATCTTCTTATTTTATATTGCCTGAAAGAAAATGTTTTTAAAAGAGCTTTTTTCCCCCCTTTTTGTGTACCATTGAATCAAATCCGACTGGCAAAGGAGGAAATTGCCCTCCTTCTCCAGCAGAGCATCTGGTGGATTTGAACTACACACTTTCAGGACTGCAGCATAGGTTCTTGCCACTAGACCACCTGAGCTCCCTAAAAGAGCTTTTAAAAACTAAAATAAATGAAAAAAAAAAGCAAAAACTAAAACAAATGAACATTTTCAAAGAAACATCTCTTAATTCTTAATATGGAGGGGAAGAAATTGTTCTTCTAATCTAGTAATTTCATGGTAGTGGAGGTTGGAAATGGGTTTTATTTCCTTTTGTGGCTCTTTCCCTGTTATTCAGTGGAGTAAACTCTTATTGGGAACACAAAATATGCACAAACTAATCACTACATATTTGAACCAAATGGAATAATAACATGAGCTAATTCACATCTTTAGGATTAGGTCACTTCCAGACATATGAAAGTGGTGTAACTAGATTTATATAAGACAAGATCTCCCAAATCTCCAGTACTCTGTCCGGAGAAAGAGGAAAGTGTAGAAAGTCAATTGTTGTCAGGTTAGGATGAAATGTTATCATTTATACTGAGAAGTTCTAGGATGTAGTGGAAAAAAGACAAACTCCTTAAAGGAACATTTTCACGGGCAGCAAAATAGTGTTATTATCAACATCCATTTTGTCATTAAAATGTGTGGCTACCTCTCACTTATTTATGGACTGTTCTGAGTGATGTGGAGAGGAAATATATGTTTTGTCTCACATGTGTGACTTTTTTTAACTAGTGTATGCTTTTTGAAGTTTACCACTCATCATCTCTCACGGAGGGAATAATTGAAAACATTACTTCTTCTAAGAGCTAGGCTTGTTTCTCTCTCTAAAGGAGGATGTCAGTTAAGCCTCCAAGCTTGCCTAACTAACAAGCAGGGCTTGGTATTTTCTGCTTGGATTTTTCAGATAAAACTTCAAAATGAAGCTTGAGGGAGGAATGGGTCCATGCTAAAAAAAAAAAAAAAGCCAGCCAAAAAAATACCAAAATTTCTCTACATGGGTCCAAGATCTATCAAGATCATTTGGGGGTGGCGGGGAATCCTCTAAAGGATATAATCACAAGCCTGCAAGCATTCTGCAAATGAATATGAGGCTCCCTGGTAATAATGTGAGAGTGTTCTGGTAGCTTCAGGCTAAGGAGCTACACTGCCAGCCTATAGACATATGATGTGCCCACCAGCTGCTCTACAGGACAAAGATGGGCAATCTCCTGCCATGCAATTTACTGACTATAAAAATCCACTGGTGGGTCAGCTATGAGTCCATTCTGACTCGATGGTGTGTAACAAGTAATAATCTGATTTCATGACCAAGTCAGAATAGAAGAATTTTCTCAATTATATTTAACCTGAATCAAATTAGCAGGAAGAAGCTCAAATCCAGACCACCCACCTTACAACAGCATTTCCAATTCCATTGTTTAGAACGTGGCATGGATTGCTAATTGATACTCCTCAAATAAAGAAGTTCATGGTAAAAATAAGCTTTTTTTATAAAATGCTGTCATAAAACCAACTAGAGTTTCATAAAGATCATAAGCACAGCACAGGCTCTAGGTGTTCCTTCTCCTGGTTAGCTTTATCACAGGCATTCCTGTGAAACTCATTTCATTCAGATCTTTTTTTTGTGGAGCAAAATTATCTTATAGATAATTTGGTTGAGACTTGGATGTGGTAATCTGGTTGAGACTTGGATGTGGCCTTTGCTCGAAACTGGGTGTGCGAGTGGATTAGATTTGGCCTCTGTTTAAAAAGGCTTTTGGGTTTAGGCCCTCGGGCCTGTGGCCCTCATGCCTGGTTTTAATTGTTTTCAGCTAAACATTTTTCTAAGTAGTACAGCAATGATAGTCTTCAAAATTACATTCAACCAAAAAAGCCAAGCTCATTGTCATCATTGTGACTCACAGTAACCCCACAGGGCAGTGAAGAACTGTCTCATGGGATTTCCACAGCCATATAAATGTTTATTGAAACAGATTGCCACATATCTCTCCCACAGCATGGCTAGGAAACTCAGACAGCCAACCTTTTGGTTAACAGCCAAATTCTTTAATCACTGTGCCACCAGGATTCCTAGAACCAGGATTCTGTACAATCATGACTAAACTATACAAGGTAGTAGTGTATTCCACAGTCACATACTTAAAGATGTTCTGCTGAAATCACAAAAACAGTGATTAAAATACAGTGAGATGCTGTTAGTATTTGATGTTCAAAAAGATGCTTTGACCAAAATTGCTCTCTTTGGCATATTGTGTGACATGTTATATAATCAACTATTATGACTTCTATTTCCCTGACTCACTGTAGCAGATAGCACCAGCTAGCTTCATAGGCACTGGTGGGATCACAGAAAGATTCAGGACCTGCAGAGTCAGCCTCTTCCTCTGTTATCACTCTGTGTCCACAAGGCCCTAGGGCTCTGGGGCAATGGAGGCCACCAGAAGACCTTGCTGGAAAGGTGAATTAGATTCAAATGATCAAAAGACACAGGAGGTGCTGTTTGGAAGTGATGTGCAACCCAAGGAAGGCTCTTTGGGGGAGTGGATGCCAATGCCCTGATGCCAATCATATAACAAGATCATAATGTCATAAACAGCTCCTCTCGCAATGAGGCAAAATTCTAACACAGGTGCAGGGACTGGAAGTGAGGGGGGATTGGGGATACAGTCATGTTTCTTTCTGCTCCCATGTGAAAGAAGCTTTAATTGGAAATCACTTGTGGTTCTTCTCCATTCTTGTGGAGGAAAAGATTTATATGTTTGGCAAGTTTGAGAAAAGTAACCAAGCACAGGGTTACCCAGTCCCTTCAGTCCTCTCTTTTTGTCTAGATGTTCCTGACTAGAGAAGGGCTTTCCAGTCACGCACTGCCATGCCACAAGTGGTCTGTCCCTTTGGGGAAGCCTGAAGCCTAAATAGACTGAATGGGGAAACATATCTAACTCAAGTCACAAACTACACATTCAAAGTCACATCCTCCAGTTGTGCATGTGTTTTTAATCTCAGTTTGCCTATGTTGGGGGGTTTTCCAGGTTCCTAATTTACTATAAAAATTAATAAATTTTATGATAAGTTAAGCTAGCTTTTCCAGTTATGACAAATTAGCAGATGAGGTGCAGACAGCTTAGAATCCTATTTATGTGGCTTTCACAGCTGGACTTTTTTTAGATTTTAACTTGAAATATAGGACAAGCAAAATAACGTCCCCATATGTGGCCAGTGTTCCAGTGAGCATCACTGTCTGGAAATGCAGTTATTTCAATCTAGCCAAAGCTACAAATTCCACAGCCAGTGTCCTTCAACATATAAAGCCGACCTCCGGTCCAGCCAGAAGACTGTCACCTTCTTTTGTCGGTTTTCTTTTTCCCTCAGCTGATTCTTAAGTCAGAGGTGCAGAAAGGTTTTAGACAACACATTCTCACCCTCTTTTACACCCTGCACCTGAGGGTGATCCCCGTCCTTTATGGCTCTCCACCAGCTGCTTCCCTGGGCCCCAAACACCTACTTTCTCTCCTCTCACCCCTTTGGAAAGTGACACTTAAGTTCATCAAGGACCTTCTCACAGTCATTGGGTTGATCAGAAAAGCTATTCCAAGAAGTGCACTGTCTTGGCGATATATCACCCCTAACACTAGGGATTTTAAGCCTCTTAGAAGCAAGTTTCTAAAGAGCCATTTGATAGTCTTTGGATACACAACAAGGAGGGTCAGCAAAAGAGAGGAAGACCCCAGTAAGATGGATTGTCATGGTGACTGCAGCAATGGGCTCAAGTGTATCCGAGAGAGTGAGGATGGTACAGGATAGATCTGTTGTTCATAGGGTCAGTACAAGTCGTATTTGACTCAATGACACCTAACAACAACTGACGGAATCATTGAGTCTACGTCCTAAATGACTGATAAAAAGACGGGCTTTTAAGCCTCAACACCCCTATCTCCTCTTAGGAATAAAATTATAGTTTAATATGGTTATTTTTCTTTTAAAAATATATAAAAGGTTATTAAGTGTCCAAGCATATTCCTTTACATGGCACCATACCTTTTATCCTGGTCTTCTTGACTGTCACTTGCTTTACTTACAGGCAGCAGCCTCTTGTCTCGAGGAACCTGGAAATATTACCAGCCATCAGTCAGATTTCTATACACACAACAGTCATAAACAGAGCTAGACGCCAGCACAGACCAACCAACATGGATAATTCCACAGGAAAAGGTGGCCAGTTTGCAAGAGCCAGCAGATGCTTAAAGGGGAATGGTCTTAATGCCAGTGACAGTGTAGCCAGAAACAATGGTGACGTGAGAACTATGGGGCTATAACCATTACTCGGCTGCATACTGCTGTCAGGGGAGACTCTGCTGAGCCACTTCCCACAGCTAAGACGGTCCCCCTCCCTGGGTCCCCCTCAATCTTGAGAGGGAGGGAGGGGAAAGGAGCAATGTGAGCAGAGGATGTCTGTGCACTAGAGCAGACAGACAGAAAACATGGAGTCACAACAAGAACAAGCCCCACCCCCCATGAAGACAAACTTCATGTGCTGACTTAGGGGGAGCAAACGGGCTCAAGGACTGGACTGCTGCCCTAATATATGACATATGATATAACAAACAGACCACCCTCCCTCCAGAGCTCATGGACTGGCATCCACAACTTTTTATCCTTGATGTCATAACTAAGCCAGGTGCTCCTGAGTCAGCTCTGGGTCACAGTGACTCCATCTGCTTCCGATTAGGACTGTGCTCCATGGAGTTTTTAATCACCGATTTTTTTCCTAAAGAAATGACAAGGTCTCTCTTCCCAGGTGCGTCTGCATGTGCTTTCCAGCCTCTCTGTTAACAGCCGAGCATCTTAACTATTCGCATCTATCATGAACTTTAACAGCCATGTATCAACACATTTCCAGAAATATTACTGTTGTTGTGAGCTGTCAAGTCTAAACCAATTCATAGCTGACCTTCCAGTGGGTTTTCAGAGGTAGTAAATCACATGGGAGGAGATTGCCCATCTTTTTCCTGAAGAGATGGATTCAAACCACTCACATTTGGGTTGACAGGACAACTCCTTACCGCTCAGCCACCAGAGCTCCCAATTGGTTTTGCTGTTGTGTACTGGTGAGTCAGAACCAACCCCTAGCTGACCCTCCAGTGGGTTTTCAGAGGTAGTAAACTGCACAGGAGGAGATTGTCCATCTTTCAACCACAGAGCAGCTGGTGGATCCAAACCACGTACCTTCGGGTTGGCAGTGCAGCTTCCACTCTCACCAGTTATATTGTTGTCTAATCATCCTGCATCAGGGATTGTTTCTATTTTTTTGCCATGCAGTTTCAAACACAGAGAGAGTGGGCTTGGATCTGGCCGAACTATTTTTGTTTCCTTTTGTCCTTTTTTGTGAAATGTAACATCTTCCTTCTGGCGAAAATCCTTTACACTGAAAATACAGCCTTCACTATTCTGAGACAAAAGAGCATTTATGGGAACATCCCTTCCTTCTAGATTTGCCTGGTAATTTCTGCAGCTTCCATTCACCCAGCTGTGTATGTAAGTCCAGTCAGCTGGACCACGGGAGATATAGCAACATAGCTTAGAGTCCTGGAGCCTGAACGCCTCAGAGTGATTCTCAGCTCTGCCACTGCCCAATGGGTCTCAGTTTCCTCATCTACAAAACAAGACTAATGATGTCCAATAGCTCACAGAACACACTGCCATCCAGTCCACTCTGACCCACAGTCATCCCATAGAATAGAGTACAAGTGGCCCTCTGGGTTGCCAAGGGTCTGAACTTTATGGAGAGCAGACTTCGTGTTTCACCTACGGAGACTGGTGCATTCAAGTCACCGGCTTTTGGCTAGCAGTCAACTCACTCTATCACCAGGGCTCTCTCACAGAAAGACAATGCAAATGTGAAATTCAGACAGACTTGATGGCGCAGTGCATTACATTAGTCTGTTAACCAAAAGGTTCCCAGTTCAAACCCACCCGCTGCTCTTTAGGAGAGCAATAAAGCAATTTGGTCCTGTTAAGATTTACGGCCTCAGAAACCCAATGGCATGTTGCCACGAGTCAGAAGATTCAAGACCAGTTTCTAGATTTATCTCACAGGCTTTTAGTAAAATTAAATGAGCCAATACTTTATAAAAAAAAAATTTGTTAAACAAAAATAAAATAAACATAAGCCATTCATTTGTATATTAATTTTGAGGGTCTATCGACAATGTTCCTAGTATTGGTAAGATAAAAATGATATGCATAAAACCGAGTTCTTACCATCCACTGACAATGATAAGTAAACATAAAGCCTAGAGAACGGAGCTCTTTCAAAGAGGTTGGCTCTGAGTAGGAATTTGTCAGGCAGATAAAGAAAGCTAGTCCAGGACACTATGAATAAGAAATCTTGATGGTCCAACCGACAAAGGAAGGGATGGCCAGCTTAAGGAAGAAGTGAAGGGGTAATGTGACCTCAAGGATGAGCAAACGGCAAGTGAGCAAGGACCATGAACAAAGGCAGGCATGGGTATTACTTCTTTGCAGTCCCTTTAAGATGTGATGTGTTGTGTACAACCACACCCTAATTAACTGTTAGGTTGTTCTTCACCCCTCGTCCTACAAGCACTCAGGCATAAAGTCTTACACGTCTCTGAAAACCATTCATTGCCCACTGGATGCCTGCCTCCTGGTTCAGCTTCCAATATGTCTTGCCTGAACTATTTTGAAATTTAGCCTCCCAACTGGTTTCTTTTCAACATTTCAAACCTCAATTTCAAAGTCATTATCAACAAGTTAGTTTCCAAGGCTGTAAATCTTAACAGGAGGATACTGTTCATCTCCCGTGTGCTGCTAGTGGATTTGAACTACCAAGGATGCACAGCCTTTTGGTTTGCAGCTTTTAATACCATGTAAATTAGGTCACTGGAGCTCCTATACTTTGTCTCCACAAAGCCACTTTCTTTATAGGAGAAACTATGATTTTGAAACACAAATCAAATCTGACTCCTTCATATTTTACTTTAAATTCTCCATAGTCTTCTTTATAAATAGTTTAAGGATCTTTAACATGGCTAAAAAAATGTGTCCTGCTTCCACATGGGCTCATCCCTTTTTGACCATGTTTCAGCCACAGTGAATCTATGGCCATGCAGTACTCCTTTTTGCAATGAACCATTACACAGTTTCCTATCTGTCTGAAACATTCCACTTTCCCCGGTCTCTCCACCCTATCCGTGACTTCTCTACCGTGGCTCAAAGCATGCTGAGAAATTTCCACATCACATAAAACCACAGTCTCCACGTGTTTACTTTGTATACAATTATGTCTCAGGTGACTGAAATTTAGTAAGCCCTCACTAAATTGAAAGAATCAATCAAATGTTAGAGGAAACAATCAATCAATTAAAATGCCCTGGCAAATGTGGAACTAAGGAAGTGGACAAAACAGAGATTCCATGCACTAAAACACATTAACAATTCTCAAAAACACATAGAAACCCACAAGGTCAACAAATGCTTTAAAACAAAGATTAAGAATGTAAGGAATCAGAACGACTAGGACAGAAAGTCTGAGGATGTCCATTGTGAAGAATGTAACCAATGCTACTGAACAATTTGTGTGGAAATTGATTGTAAAGAGCTGTACAGCTTCTCCGTCAACAGTTTCTACAAACAGTTCGATGAGAATTTAGAGTGGTGTGTATACCACTGCCAAGAACACAATAAAAGATTATTTTTAAAAAACACATGTAAATGAATGAGTCTAATAAGATGGACCTTGTAAGCTCTGAGCAGACATCGGAGCTCTGACAACCGGGCTGAACACAATGCAACCTAGGTAGGTTATTAAGTTTTAAGTATCTTCAATCTGAGCTGTGACTTTATTTACTTTTAAGAAACTGAGATCTCTCAACTTAGTCCCCTCCCTTTAGTTCTCCACTTACATTGTTGATGTTGTTGTTAGCTGCCATTGACTCAGCCCAACGTTCAGGGATAGCCGATGCACCAAGGAATGAATACTGACTGATCTTATGCCACTTGCTTGACGGTTTTCAGATCAAACCGTTGTGAAGCATGAGACTTTCATTAGCTGATTTTCAGAAGTATATCACCAGGTTTTTCTTCCAGAATCAAATTACTCTCTATTATATATACCTACCTGCACATCCCACAAAGCCCATTCTTTTTCTCAAAAGTCTGTGTTCTCTATTTTCTACCCTTATTAACCTAAGAATCATCTTCAACATTTTGATCCTAGTTATAGTGTGATGATTAATGCTATGTGTCAGTTTGATGGCATGGTGAAGATTCTCAGTAGTTTAGTCAACACTGCACTGGGTGTTCTTCCATAATGTAATCACTTTCCAGTCTGTGATAGGAAGTGATCAGCCAATCAGCTGAAAGAAGAGAGTCCTTGGAAGGCAGCCTGTCTCCAGTATATCAATGGATGTTCTGGTGAAGTTTGTGTGTTCTTTCTGTCCTGCACTTTTCTAGGAGCCTAACTTCTGGCTGGGGAGAAAACTCAGCAGAAGTCTCTACTCATCTGCAGATTTTAGAGTCACCGGCCTTTGCAACCCTAACTAGAGAAGAAGTTTCGATCCTCCCACCTGACATACTGATTTAAGATTTACCAGCCTCTACAAACAGTGAGTGGAAAGGGAGCTCTGGTATCCTAGTGGCAAGACGCTGCACTGCAATCCCAGAGGTATGCGGTTCAAATCTACCAGATGCTCTGCTGGAGAAGGAGGGGGCAATCTCCTCCTGTACCAGTCAGATCTGATTTGACGGTACACATAAAAATAATACAATAAAAATTAAAAAAAGGAAAAAACAACAACAGTGAGTGGAACAATGCGCTTAAGCACAGCAGAGATCGTTAAGATGGGGCAACACTGAGCTGGGCTTCATTCTGCTGTGCACAGGGTGTGCACAGGGTCACCGTGAGTCAGCACTAAGTTCACACCATCTACCAACAGCAACGCACACCGGCGTGAGCCAAGCCCTCAAAGGAAGCCTCTCTCTCTAGTCATTCCACTGATACTGCTCTTCTAGAGAATCCAAACAAAGACATTTATTTAGCCTTCCTCACCAATCCACATTCAAACACACACACACATACACACACTCATTTGCCAACTTTTATTGACATGAACACCAAGTTACTTCTTTACTATATTGTTTTGTCTTTATTTGCTTCCTGTTTCAGTGGCTGACTGAGGGAGAACTTTCAAATACTGATCCAGAGATTCCCACCATTTTCTCGCATTGTTGTTGTTATGTACTGTTGAGTCAGAACTGACTCATAGTCGACCTTCCTGCAGGCGTTCAGAGGCTATAAATCACATGGGAAATTGTATCTCTTTCTCCTGTGGAGCAGTGGGTAGGTTTGAACTGTGCACCTGGTGGTTAACAGTGCAGTTCCTTACCTCTAAGCCACTAGAGCTCCCAAGTCTTCACTGTCTTTTTTTTTTGTCTGAACTATTCCAATGGGCTGATCACTGATCTGCCTTCTTCCAACCTACCTTTCTGATGCTGATGCTGATGTTGATGTTGCTGTGCTCAGAATTAATTATTTCTTTCATTATTAAGGTCTGTGCTCAAAATGCCTCTGAGCTGAAAAAGATGCTATTACATATTATGATGGAAAGACCATAAGTTCTTTTATTATCTTTAAGCTTTCCTACATTTTGTGATAGATATGTACAAGCTTAAAAAAATATATTTTTAAAAAAATTTCAATGACAAATGAATATTCATTAAGTCACATTTATTCACTTACCCAGGAAAATCCAAGGCCATAAATCCAAAGGCCACACCTAGGACACCTCTGGAAGGATAAAGCCCAGCTCAACTCATCAGCCTCACCTGGCAAGACTGTTGAAGAGAGAGTCTACCTTCCTTGTCCTATCTCAACTCCGTTCACTCCCTTACTCCCCATCACAGTTCAGCAATGTTAATTACTTGGGTTCCTTTGAGTACAACCTGCTGTTTTAGATTTTGGGGATTTTTTTTCACCACCTGTTCTCTTTCCCCCACCTGTCTACCTAACAAGCCTTCCTCAGCCTTCCTGGTAGAGAAGGCATTGCTTCCGCAGAAGGCCTCCTCTGAACTCTCTAGAAAGTGGTCACACCCTCCTCAATGTTCCCAGAGCACACCTCTTTTACAGTACTTACTTCAGTGTATTATGGCTGTAGGTTTATGGGACTACATCTGTCCTGCCCTGTGACCTCTCTGAGGTATTAAAATGGGTCTCATCTGACTTTGGTTATGTAATCTACCTCCCTTTTTAAAGTCTATCTCCTTTGCTGAAAGGTCAGATAATCAGTGACCATTTTGACGGATAGATAGATAGATAAATGGGTAAAGAAATAAACAAACTGGTTCCCAGTAGTATTAGATCAACAGAATGAAAGGAACCTTCCCTCCCAGGTGGTATATTCTCATTAAAGCAAGAAGCAGGTGATTATATAGATGCCTGGTCTCTCAATGAGAAAATAAGTCAGATCACTTTTTTGAAGATATCTAACCAAAAAAAGTTACCTTTTTCTGTCATCAATATTCATTCTAAAATTTACGGAACTGCCACACTAGGCTTTGGAGCTGCTGTACTGAGGGTAAAGAACCTTTATGATGTATGTTTAAGCACTGAACTGCTAAGTGAAAGGTCAACATTTCAAACCCACCAGCCACTCTGCTCCTTAGCAGGAAGATGTGATAATTTGCTTCCGTAAGGATTTACAGTTTTGGAGATTACAGAACAGTCCTACTTTATCCTACAAAGTCACTGTGACTTGGAATTGGTTCAACAGCAATAGGTTTATTCTCAATCAAGGAGCCCTGCTGGCTCAGTAATTAAGTTTTTTGGCTACTAACTGAAATGTGGGCGGTTCAAACTCACCAGCCTCTCCATGGGAGAAAGATATGATGGTCTACTGCCATTAAGACCACAGCCTTTCAAACCCTATCGACCAGGACTACTCTGACCTGGAAGATCAATACTAGATGGTAACGGGCTTGGTTTTGGTTATTAGCAAGTTAAACTGGAAAGAAAACTATGCTGAGTTTTAAGTTCTAAAATTTGAGTCATTTGTCAGTTGTGTGGGTTTAGTGTTTTTGTTTTTTCTTTCTTAAAAAGCTTCATAATTAATAAAGAATATATTAAAGTTTATGTGTATATTTTAAATATTTTAATCCCTTTTCAGACAAGTTTCAAAAGAGGTATTTTTTTATGGTGGACAGAATAATGAAATAGCTATTAAGAAATTTACATGACTTGCCTCTGCCTTGGATTCATTCAATTAATTACCTGAATTGTAAAATAGAAGATATAATGGGCAAATAGATATGCACTGGACTTCATAAAAATTTAAAACATCTGTGCATCAAATTATTTTTATTAACAAAAAGATTAAGGGGGAAATTGAAGAACTCATATCATATTGAAAAAAATCACCTGCCTTGGAGTTGACTCCAAAGCATGACAACTCTTTACTGTTTTCTGAGGCTGTACGTGTTTACAGAAGACCATCTCATCTTTTCCCTAAAGGGTGACTAGTGGATTCATACCACCAAACCATCAGTTAACTACCCACATGTAACACATTACATCAACAGGGATCTCCCTATAAAGGTTTAGTGATCAAACTATGTCAAAAATCCTAAAGTTTAACCATAGCATTACAAACTATTTAATTACAAAATAGCCAAGGAGTAGAATAAATATTTCATGAAAGAATATATACAAATGGACAAAGCACATGAAAAAAAAAATACTCAAAATCATTAGCCATTAGGCAAATAGAAATAAAGCCACAATGCCTCTTTACCTCTACTTACTGACTGTTGTCAAGTGCCGTACAGTTGGAACCAACTCATAGCTGACCCTCTAGCAAGTCTAGCCTCTTAGAGGCTGTGAATGGCATGAAAGGAGATTATCTGTCTATCTTTCTTGAAGCAGCTGGTGGATTCAAATAGTGTGCCTTCCAGATGGCAACTCTATCCACTAGGTCCTCAGAGCTCCCTTTATGCCTACTGCGGTTGTTACATCCATCGAGTCAGAACTTGTAGCTGACCCTCCAGTAGGATTTCAGAGGCAATAAAATATACAGGAGAATGCCTGTCTTTCTCCCTCTGAGCAGGTGGCGGTTTCGAACTGCCCACCTTTAAGTTGGCAGCACAGCTCCATACCACCAGGTTGTATAAACTCAATAAAGCAGAAAACAACAGGTGTTGGCAAATATGTAAAAAAAAAAAATTGAATGCACCTTGATGATATCTCACTGAAAGAAGTAAACCAGTGAAAGGTCTATTGCAAAAGGAAGTGTTACTTAACGTCCGTGAGAAATGGAACATAGTGTTTGGGCATTGTCCAAATATCAGTTGGGACCTCACTTCTACCTATCCTTGATCTTCTTGCCAATGCAACTCAACGTAGTGTTCTGGGACTGCTAGTGGACATCACTGGGCCAGAGGGGTGGAAGAAGAGAGCAAGCCCATCCCTGTCCATTGTTTGCCTGTCCAACAGCAGGAGCTCAGCCTCTGTAGCCCAGAATGCTTCATTACCTGCTAACAAAGTTCAAGGGTCCCACCTACAGCTCCCTCATGGTCCAGTTCTTCAAGAGGCTAGGCTTGGAGTCTTAAAAACCATTGTTGTCATTGTATACCAGTAAGTGGGAACTGACCTACGGCTAACCCTCCTGTGGTTTTTCAGAGGCATTTGCACAAGAGAAGATTGCCCATCTTTCTCTGCCCATCTTTGACCTACAAAACAGATGGTAGATCCAAACTACGTACCTTGTGTTGGAAACACTGATCTTACCACTAAGGCACCAGAGCTCTCTTTAAAACCATTGTTGTTGTTGTTATTTGCCATTAAGTCACCTGCCACTCATAGTTACTTTATGTACAACAGCCCTAAACCCTACTCCATCCTGTACCAAACTTATTGTCTCTGACACACCTACCCCCATAATCCCAGTCACTGAATCAATCTGTCTCATCAAGGGTCTTCCTCTCTTGCGCTGTCCCTCCATCCTCCCAAGTATGACATCCTTCTCCAAGGACTGGTCCCTCATTGCAACATGTCCACAATATGTCAGATGGAGCTTCAGAATCCTTGTCTCCAAAAATCAGCCTGGTCTTACCATCTCTAGGATGAACCTGTTTGTTCTCATAGCAGGTCATGGTATATTCAATACTGTTCTCCAGCATCACAACTCAAAGGCATCAATTTTCCTTCTATCATCCCTAGTCATTGTCCAGCTTTTTGATGCATAGCAAGTCATTGCAAAGACAAAAAAAAAGGAGAGCTTCTTTCTCTTAAAAAAATTAAATATATAAAAACATCATGGATCATGGGCATATGTGTATTAAGTAATAAATACTTGTGTAAGACTTGGATATTTATATGGTTGTGGAGCAATGTACCTTTGCTAAAGGCCATTATAGTTTGAAAAAGAATCCGTTAGTACTTTAAAAAAGTATAGTCTATATAATTCAAATAATATTTAATAATGTTAAAATAATTGTAAATGTTAAAATTATTCTGGGAGCTCTAGTGGCTTAGTGGTATGTTTTCAATGTAAAGGTAAATGGTTCGAATCTACCAGCTCCACAGGAAAAAGAAAAGTCAAATCTCATGCCATTTACTGCCTCTGAAAACTCACTGTAGGGTCAGCTACAGGTCAGTTCTGACTTGACGATACACAACAGCACAATGATTTAATGTCCCAAATTTATGCACAAATTAAAAAGCATCTCTCTCTTTTTTAAATAACATTTCACTTCACATTTAACTTTAATACTAGTAGATATACTCTGTTTTGATAAAGAAAATTAAGGCTTTAATATGATTATTTGATAACATTTTGGAAACAAGTCTATCTCTTTCACAGACGCTAAAATGATTCAAGTGAAAATCTAGGAAAGCTGTGTAAAATGAAAAGAAGTATAGATTCTAGTAGACCACACACACACACACACATAGAGAAAATATTCTGTATCTATACTTTATATCCTAAATTAATAAGTTAATCATGGAAAATATTAATTCCACAGACTTCTAGGTTTGACTACAACTTAAACGTAAAACTCCCCATCCTGTGTCTCAAAATACTTATTGAAAATAGTACTTCAATTTTCCTTTAAATGATAGATAGCAGAAGTATGTGAAAAGAAGTAATCTGGTTCTCATAGTTATTACCACTTGATTATCCTCTAAGGAGCCCTGGGGACAGAGAGAGTAAGCACTTGGCTGTTAATTGAAAAGTTAGCAGTTCGGAGCCACCAGAGACTCTGAAGGAGAAAAGACCAGGTGATTGATTACTTTTTTGAAGATTGTAGCCAAGAAAAGCCAGTGGTACTTCTGCTCTGTCACATGGGGTCACTACGAATTGAAAATAGTCTAGACAGCACCTAACAACAATTGCCAGCATATTGTTGTCATAAAGCACAAATTACTTTTGTCTTGGGATATGCTCTTCTAATTCATTAAGAAATCAGAAGCAAAGAGGAAGCTGACTATCACTGAAAGGAAATGTATGTTCTCTGAGTAACTTTGTGAGGACCACAGGGCAGCTGGGCTTTATCCTGAGAGTGGAATCTATTTTGTCCAACTAGCAAAACAGCCATTCTCACCTCTGTGCCAACTCCCAGCATCAGCCAAGCATGTCAAAGTAGGCAATAAATCTTTCACTCAGCAAATACTTGTCAATTTTGCCCCACTTCAACATTTCTAAAGTAGCAGGTCATACCAGGTATAGTTGATTTATAGTTGTGACGGATTTTTGCTTCTTTTAAAATAAATAAATAAATAAAACTTTTCTTTTATACTGGTTTACTTTAAAAGTTCGTATACATTCTGTTTCATACCAGATCTTTCCTATTTCCTTTACTCACCCCTTCCTCCACTCATCAAATTTTGCGACCCTATGATTACCCTCCTACACATCCTCACCCCTCTGCTCCCCCCTCCCCTCCCTGGGATACTCATACACGTTCTACTAGTTATCTTTCTATTTCTACAATAATGGTCTTACACAGTATTTGCCCTTATGGGACTGAGTTAGTTCACTTAGCATAATGTTCTCCAGACCCTCCCAAGTTAGGTAGTGATTTTCAAAATCACTGACTGCTACTGCGTGCTGTGTAGTATTCCATCATGTGAATGTACCATAATTTCTCAATCCATTCGATTGTGCTTTGACAATTGGGCTGCTTCCATGTTCTTGTGATGGTGAATAATGCTACAGAGAACATTGGTGTACAAATCTCCTTTTTTTTGCCTCAATTATAATTCTGTTGGGGTATTTTCCAAGCAGTGGAATTCGTCGTATGGAATTTCTATGTTCAGCTTTTTGAAGAAATGTCAAATTGCCTTTCAGAGAGATTGTACCATTTTACAATCCCATCAACAGTGTATAAGAGTTCCTATCTCTCCACATCCTCTCCAACATATTTTACTTACTGTCCTGTTAAACTTTGCCACTGCTATTGGGGTAAGATGGTATCTCATTGTGGTTTTGATTTGTATCTCTCTTATTGCCAGTGATTTTGAGCATTTTTTCATGTGTCTATTGGCCATCCAAATATCTTCTTCTGCAAAAAGTCTTTCCATGTCTTTTGCACATTTTGTAATTGTGCTAGCAGTCTTTTTCTTGTAGAGATCCTATAGGATTCTGTAAACTTTTACATGAGACCCTTGTCTGAAATGGTGTTGCCAAATGTTTTCCGCAGTTAGTAGGTTTTCAGATTTTTGCTTCTTGATTGATTTTTTTGTTATGTATTGTATGGCAAGTATCTTTACTAATGTAAATTAACTACATTCATTTTATTTTAATTAAAAGATATAGTACTCATTGAAACAACCAGAAACAGGAAATGCTGCAGAAGAGTTCCACAAATTTAGTCATTAAATTGTTTCTTATAAAATTTAAAAATCCTGAACATTTCGTATAAAATTACATAGTCAAGAAGCAATCTAAATGCCCAACAAATGGACTACAATTACTTAAATTATGGCCTGGCCCAAACAATTTAATACTTTTTGTTCACTATAAAGCATAAATACAAAATTTACCACAAATAAGCATTTATAATATGACGTTAAGTAGGAATTATATACCTAAAATCTATGCATGTGGACAAGGGACACAATAAATGTATAAAATGCAAACTTCTTTGAGTGAAAATGCTTCCACAGCTGGGATAGGAGAGAGACAATGAAAGCAGGAAGACTTAAGGTTCAATTCTATAGCAAGAGTGGAAATATTATTAGTTCTCTGGCCCAAGGTAAAAAAAAAATAAGTAAATAAATCAATCTATGCCTTCTGAATTTAGAAAACTTTGGTATGGGCTCCTAACTGAAGAGTTGGCACTTGAATCTGCCAGTCATTCCATGGGAAAAAGATGAGGCAGTCTGTTCCAATTAAGATTTACAGGCTTGGAAACTGGATGGTGGGCCACCAGCAAGGAAAAGACACCAACGAAGTGGCTTCTTGTTGTTTAACTTTGTTTCCTTTTTCAATGTCTTCACAAGTCCCTGCATAGTACAGTCTATGCTCTGCTTCTAACCTAAGAGTTGAAGGTTCAAAGACACCAACGCCAGCACCTTAGAGAAAGCCCTGGTGACCTATCTGCTTCTGTAAAGGTTACAGTACAAGAAAACCTATGCAGCAGATCTACTGTGTGCACGGGGTTGCCGGGACTCAGGAGCTACGTGATAGTAACGGGGTGTGGGGGGGGGGGGTTGTGTGTGTGGGTATGTGAGCAAGTCTGCCCACTGAGGGGTGACTGTGGGGCTGCCCATGGGCAGGGTGGGTTGCAGGGTCTACCTTGTAGTAATCATACAGCAGACCAAGCGCGGCAGCACTGTCTTCGTCACCATTAATACTCATCATCGCCTTGGTGGCTGCCGTCAGGGGATTCTCCAGATACGACTTCCAGGCTTCATCTTCACTGGTGTAAGCTCTTCGTGTATTGAACGGAGGGTCACTGGGCATGGGCACTAAGGCCACCAGTCGTTTATTACTGCAAAAAACAAGAGAAATGCAAGATTCATCACCAGAAATACATGCACACTCTGGTAATAGACATTAGTTTCTACTTTCAAAGAATGAAGGGGAAAGGAATGGAAATTTGAAACTAAGGTTGTATTTAAAATGTCATTGACTTATTTGTTCACTATCTGGAAGAAGTAATAATGGTCTTTAAAAGTCAATATGAATCCGTCTTCTTCCAATGCAGTTTTCCATATCCTGTCATTCTAGGAGCCAAGTTCATTGTATTTCATTCTTCTTCACTAGTGAATGTGAGTCTATAGCCTTGCGACAGAGCACGTTTCAGTTAATCTCTGAGTCCTAATAGAAAATATGTTCAATACATTAAACTCAAGCAATATGTGCTAGTACATTATACACCAATTCAGATCACTTAATCTAAAAGTGCAATAGAAACCACTTTGCAAACAGTGTCTATTACAGACAGGATATTCAATAAGAATACAAAGCAACAGCAGTGGGACTACAAATGAAGGTCCCTGTTCCTATAGGACACTATGGTATTTAAATCAGGTGAAAGCTACAGGTTCTAGGTATCCTCACAGTAAGTGAGTATATTTGGAGCATTGTATGTAAAGACAGAAAGGGGCTGGAGTTCTAGGTCAACCTAAGTAGAACAACTTAGGGTGAAGCAGTAATTTATAAGGTAATTTCTTAAGGTGAAAGAGTGATAAATACTCTAATACATGAGGACAGTGAGAGTCCTCAGATCCCTGGGTAGGGACTCCAGCTGTGAAGTAAAAGAGCCTGCAGAGGCTGTGATACTTATCTCCTTACCCTGTTTTGTTTGCTCTGTGAAATTGAAGCAAAAACGAAACAAAGGGACATTGTATTTCAGTAACACCCATATCTGTGCATCATAACCTACTGCAGACAAGCAGGGCAATGCCTACACTTTCCCAAGGAAATCCAGTCATTAAGGGTCTTCTGGCAGTCAGTCTGCTCAAAAGGAACCCACTTTGCTGACCCTTGTACAAGACTTTGCATATGGTACATAATCCCCCAGCTTACTTTGCAGTGGAAGCCAGCAACCTCCCCACCATATCCTGGCATGGTAGCATATGTTGGTGTACAGTCAAAAACTGACACTGATAGAGCAAAACATAAGGAACTCTTTTGCCCTACTGGCAAGAAGCTGTGCTGCAATCCCAAAGGCACATGGTTTGAGGCCACCAGTTGTTCAGTAGGAGAAGGATGGGCAATCTTTTCCCATGAGACTAACAGTCTCTGAAAACCCACTGGAGCGTCAGCTACGGGTGGGTTCCGACTCAATGGTACAAAACACCAACAACTTGGCAAGACATATTGATAATGAAGGGAGTGGAAGACCTACATTTAGCACAAACGAATTCTAGACCAGCTGGCCTCTCACTCATTGCTGTTGTTTCTGTACAGTTTACTGATAGCAACTCTATAATGGATGGGCACAGACTTCACATCTTTCTCTCTCAGAGCAGCTGTGTGGTTTGAACCATTGACTTTTGGACTAAGAGCAGAGCACTTTGACCACTGTGTCGTCAGCGCTCCTCAAATGGCTTCTAGGCTCCTAATCTCTTTATGCAAATGATTTGGTGGAAAAGACAATATTGACCCAATTGCAAATAAATTGGAATGAAAGGATATAATTAAGGGAACTCTGGCAGCCCGGGAGCACTCATAGTCTAGTGGTAAGAATATGTGCTGCATTCCCAAAGACACGCAGTTCAAATCTGCCAGCTGCTTTGCAGGAGGATGAGCTCTCCTCTCATGATGTTACTGCCTCTTAAAACCCACTGGAGGATCAGCTGTGGGTTGTTTCCGACTCGATGGTATACAACAACAACTTGGGGTCTAGGGTAAGGAGCTGTACTTGCCAATCCAAAAGCATGTGATTTGAATCCACCAGATACTCCTCAGAGGAAAGATGGGAAATCTCCTCCCTTGTGATTTAGCTGGATGGTCAGTTATGAGTCAGTTCTGACTTGATGGTATGGAACATAACAACAATTACGCTTCTGGAAGTTAAGAAGAAAAAACCTTACTATTAAGAGAATGTGGTGATATGAAATAGCTTGGATCTTATAACTAAGTCACTGCTATCCATTCACAGTTTTGAAAAACTGAATACATGTCTAGGTATCAGTTCCTTAAGACTTATATAAGGATAGCAAGTCCTGCTCTATGTGATTATGAGAATTAGGGAAGAAAATGACAACATTGACATCTGTAGGCTGTATGGCTCCATAAAAATAACAAATCTGTGATCATTTGTATAGTTGTATGTTCCTCTAAGGTTTATAGCTTTATCACATATATTTTTTTGCAAAGTTGATTATAACATACAAGTGCTGCAGTGCTAACTGCAAGAGAGTGCCCGCTGGGGTTCCAATCTGCCAACAGCTCCAAGAGAGTGAGATGGACAACTCCACCCATGTATCGCAGAGCCTCAGAGGCCCAAGGCAATGCCAGTTAGGAGTTGGTTCTGACTTGATGGCAATGAGATATTGAAGTTACTCATTAATTAAAGGGAAAATAATTTGCTCATTTAACAATTTCACATAGCATTTACTGAGTCCCTAAATAGGTATCAAGGAAAACTAGTGGTGTAGCAGGTTAAGTGTTAATCCTAAGGTTCCACAGTTCAAATTCACCAGGTACTCTAGTGAATCAGAACTAACTCAATAATTGTTGTTGTTGTTGTTGTATGCTATAGAGGCAGAACCTACTCATTGGTGGCCGTCCAGTGGATTTTCAGAGGCTGTTAAAGGGCATGAAAGGATATTTCCATCTTTCTCCCATGGAGCAGCTGGTGGATTTACGTTGCTATTGGGTTGGCAGTGCAAGTCCTTACCAGTGGGCCACCAGAGCTCCTTCAACACCAGCAAGTATGGTTATTTTGTTAATAGGTGCTAAGCATTGTGAGACATTCTGAGCAGCAAACAAGCCAGATTCTGGCTCTTACCCTCTACAGTTTGGAGTATGGTGAGGAAGAGAGCCCAGTCATAGTGAAGGCGATGAGAGAAGGAAGCAGAAGACATGTTGAATGTGTATAGCATTAGGAGACTAACCTAATCAATGGAACAAGGAAGATGCAAAGTGTCTGCAAAGATCTGAAGGAGAGGTAGGAGGAATATGCTGGTCAGTATAACGTGCAGAGACGTCAGAAGAATTCTAAGTGAAGAACATTTGGCTAATACAGAATAAAGTCATTTGTCTTACAAAAAGATCACTTCATTAATTTTTGAGAGCCAGCTAGAGAAATTTTTATCTACAATTAAAATACTATTTCCATGTTGTAAAATAAACACTAGTCACATACTTAAGGGTTGGCTTTGAAAACTGGAAATGTCAGTGGACCCCTAAGAAACAAATTCTGGTAAGAAGAAGAAATGAGGAGCAAGAAAGGACAAGAAGCAATGATTTTTGGCTGTAACAACACCCTCATCTCCTACACAGTTGTTTATCTGGCGCCATGCTGACTACACAGTTGCAGCCACCATTTATAGAGTGAATAGTGGCCTGTGAGACAACCATCACTCCCAATGCCTGGGCATTGTGAATATTGTCTAGAATGTAGTCCTGTAGGAATGAATATAGGTAGCTCTGGTGGCAGAGTGTATATACTCTTACCCTGCTAATCCAAGGGCAGGTAGTTCAAATCCACTAGCTCTTCTGAGTCAGGAAGATGGGCAATCACCTCCTGTGCAAGGAACAGCCTATGGAGGGTCAGCTACAAAGCTGCAGCAATGAATGAGTGATAGGAAGGGACAAAGATCTTGATGTTATTTGCAATGCTCCTGCCAGTTGAAAAAGATGACGATGGGTTGCATTCTCTCCCATACACACACATATATATATATATTTTAACAGCCTTCACTTTTTCTAATTCATTTTAAAGACAGTTTACAGAGACTTTGAGACTTTAGATTTCCATTCATTGTTGCACTTTTCTCCCTGCCCCCCAAATTCATTCTTCTCTTTGAAAAGTAAAAGAAAAATTCTTTCATTGTTATACCATCCCTACCCCCCAAGTCCACTCCACTATGCAACCTTTATTCCGGACACCTGTCATGACAATAATACCTAATCAAATACCCCTTTTTAAACAGTTCTTTCCCTCATCTGTTTCAATGCAGTATACATTATTTATCCCCTCTTTCTCAGTCTCCCCTCAACATCGATGTCAGTCTCATTTTACAACAGTGGCACTATGCAGTATTTGTTCGTGACTGAGATATTTCAATCAGCATAATATTTCACAAGTTCCTTGTTTTTTAATGAAGTGTAGTATTCCATTGTGTGAATATACCACAGCTTCTCTATCCATTTGTTGATAGGCACTTAGATTGCTTCCAACTCTTTGCTATTGTGAGCAAAGCTACAATAAACATGGGTGTGCATATATCTGCTTGGATGGTGGTTATGGCTTCTTTAGGGTATATTCCAAGTAGTAGAATTGCTGGGTCAAATGGTATTTCTATTTGCAACTTTTTTGAGAAAGCGCCATATAGCCTTCCATAGTGGTTGCACCATTTTACACTCCCACCAACAGTGAATAAGGGTTCCAGTTTCTCCACAATCTCGTCAGCATTTGATGTTTGCTGTTCCATTAAATTTTGGTGTTCTTACTAGGGTGAGATAATTATCTCATAGTTGTTTTGATTTGCATCTCTCTTGAGCTAGGGATTTCGAACATCTAAAATCAAGAGCTAGGGATTTTGAACATCTCTTATGTGTTTTTTGGCCATCTGAATGTCTTCTTTGGTGAAGTATCAGTTCATATCCTGTGCCTATTTTTCAAATGAGTTGCTTACCTTTATTTTGTTGTGGTGCTCAAGTATTTTATAAATTCTAAATATAAATCCCTTATCTGATATGTCATTACCAAATATTTTTCCCCAGTCTGTGGCTTCCCTTTTTACCCTGTTGGAGAAGTTTTTGGATGTGCATAGGGATTTGATTCTTAGGAGGTCCCATTCATCTATTTTATCCTCTCCACACTGCAGATTTTTCAGGATGCTTGGTAGACTGTTTATATTATGGATTAAGACTTCTAGAGTTCTTCCCAGCTTTTCTTTAATGACATATATAATCCTTGGTTTTAGTCCTAGGTCCATGATCCACTTTGGGTTGTTTTTTGTATGTGGAGTGAGGTGTGGATCTTGCTTGAGTTTTCTGCAGATAGTTTTCCAATTTTGCTGGTACCATTTGTAAAAAAGGCTGTTTTTTCCTGCTTAACGGATTTCTTCTCCTTGTCAAAAATCAGGTGATCATAGGTAGATGGGCTGATTTCTGGATTCTCAATTCTAGTCCGTTGATCTATGTGTCTGTCATTATACCAGTATCACACTGTCTTGACCACCACAGCAGTGTAGTAGGATTTGAAATCAGGGGTGAGATGTCTTCTACCTTGTTTCTCTTTTTAAGGAGTACTTTGCTTATTTAGGGCCTCTTTCCATTCCAAAGGACATTGTAGATTGCCTTTTCCATCTCACTGAAGACAACTATAGGCCAATTTATCTCTCATGAACATTGATGCAAAAATCCTGAATAAAATCTTGGCCAATAGAATCCAACGATACATTAAAAAAAAAAAATCACCATGACCAAGTAGGATTCATAACAAGTATGCAAGGATGGTTCAACATGAGAAAAACAATCAATGTAATTCATCACATTAACAAAGCCAAGAACAAGAACCACATGATTCTATCACTTGATGCATAAAAGGCTATTGACAAAATCCAACACCATTTCCTGATTAAAACACTCGACATAATAGGATTAGAGGGGAATTTCTTCAACATAGTAAGAAAGTATATACGCAAATCCAAGAGCCAGCATTGTTCTCAATGGAGAGAGATTAAAGACATTCCCCTTGATAACAGGAACTAGGCAAGGATACCCACTTTCACCTGTCCTATTCAATATTGTGTTAGAAGTTTTAGCAATAGCAATAAGACAAGAGAAGGAAATAAGAGATATCTGCATTGGCAAAGAGTAGGTAAAATTATCACTATATGCAGATGATATGATAGAATTCTTAGGAAACCCTAAAGACTCAGCAAGAAAACTACTGGACACAGTTGACCAATTCAGCAAAGTGGCAGGATACAAGAACAACATACAAAAATCAATTTGATTTCTCTACAGTGAGAAAGAGAATACAGAACTGGAGCTAAGAAAAGCAATACCCTTCACAAAAGCTAATCATAATATTAAATACTTGGGAGTAAATCTAACCAGAATCACAAAGGATCTATTAAAATAAAATTACAAAACTTTACTAAAAGAAACAAAAAGAGACCTGGAGAAATGGAAGAATATCACTTGCTCATGGATAGGAAGACTCAATATTGTGAAAATGACAATACTACCAAAGGCAATTTACATGTTCAATACCATCCCAATACAAATACCAATTCATGCACATATTTTTGTGGTGATGGCAGGAGGGGATGGGGAGTGTTAACACAACACTGGCTAATTTCAAAAAAACTTCAGAAAGAAGCACTAAACTGAAGAATAAGAACCCACTCTTCATTTATATTAAGCAATATCCTGATTCACTAGAGAGATTTTTTTTTCCCCACTGGGTCTTCTTACATTGAGTTCATGCACCTCCTCTGGAGCCTCTTGGGTAGCTGCTTCCATCTGTTTCCAGACTAAAAGTTCACTTAAAAATTTAGAGTTTCAACACTCTTTCCTCTATGATGAAATAGTAGGTGAATTTTTACATGTTCAATGGAAATACATTCTCAGAAAGCATAACTTGAAAAATAAAACTATTTCTTTTAATATTTCTGATGGCCAAAGGGGCCTTTGTTTTCTTTCCTTTACCTGAGTAATGACTTCATTTTTTCCCTTCATTGATGATAATCTCGCCATTACAGGCCTTTGATGCATGATGCTTGCTTTACTAGAAACAGAATAATCTTTCTGGTACACTAAGCAAAAAAAAAAAAAAAGTACGCCTTGTAAAGAATGGGAAAATTTTACATTCAGAGTAACTTTTATGAAAATAAGGAACATTTTTAAAAATTTACATTACTCCTTGTTCTTTTGGAATATCAATTTTTTTTCTACTCTGGTCATCATTTTAAACATCCTCTAAGTAGCTACAACTATGTTATGTTCTGGGTAACCAGAGTTGTAGATAACTATAAACTTGATCCCTAGATCTTTCTCTAGGGAAGAGTTTATATTATTGTCAGATCACTCACAACAAAGCTAAAGTCATGTTAGATCATATATGTATGTGTATATACATATATAATACATGTATTTGTATAATGTATTCTTTTGTTAGTAGTGAATATTGAGAACAAAATCTTGAGATAAATCATCTGAAAGAGTAAAAGTCATGGAGCATCTTAGGATCACATGGTTGAGACCATCATTAACTAGATACCAAAAGCTTATAGATCATTCTGTTAGGGAAAATCCATCATCACCTACTTCTTAGTACTAACAAGAGCCTATTGTGCTTTGTTGGAGAAAAGCATACAAAACTTGGCACATAACAACTTTATTTTTAAAAAAACAGTCAAGAATTCCTAACACACATATATTTATTAACAATACTTGAAACCACAAACAAAAACTAAGACAGAAAGTTCTTATACAAGTTATTTCTTTCAATTGCTTAACATTCATTTCTTCCCTCCTGAGTTCTGGAAGAATGTTTGTTTTCATTTTTCTCAACTTAGGAAGTTGGTTTAGAACTGAGTAACTCTTTGCTTCAATTTCTATTTTGGCCATCCCTGGGTTTGGAAGATTACTTCTCTGAGCTTCCATTTCTGCATTGTATCATGGTATGTGGCTGGTTGTGTGGTTCTAGAGAAATAACAGAGGCACCTATCCAGTGCCTGATATATTACAGATCATTAAGAAAAAACAGTATGTTGACACAATGGAATATTTTACAACACTGAAAAACAATGAACTCATAAAATATTACACAACATGGGTTGTGTCCTGGAGGACATTATGCTGAGTGAAATATCTCAGTCACAAAAGGACACAAATACGGCATAACACCACTACTACAAAGCAGGACTGACATGTAGGGTTGGGAGGAAAATAGGAAAAGAGTGGTTAGGTAATGACCACTGCATTGTAACAGATGAAAGAAAGAACTATTTAAAAAGAACATATGATTTGTCATTACATGTAAAACAACAGTCCAGAAGAAGAGGCACATTGCAAAGAGAACTGGGAGGGGGGGAGGAAATTGTGCAACAATGAATGAATTTTTTTTTAACAGACAGGTAAACTGGGGGAGGTGGAAAAGAGGGGATGGGAGGTAAACGTGAAACAATGAATGAATGAAAATCCAACTTTTCTGTAAACTTTCACTAAAATCACAATTAAAATTAAAAATTTTATTATTTTTTTAAAAAGAAATAACAGTTATAGGTATTTTTTTTTTGCTCCTTTTTAGAGTTGATCTACTAACAATCTCTGCTCAAAACCCAAGACAATTCTCAGTTCTTACTCTTCCTTGTGTTTTCTTGGCCATTTCTTGTTTTGGTTAAACTTTGGCTGGCTCAGTTTCCAGGACACTTTCCTAAGGTAATTCTTCTCTTTTTCTCTTTACAAGTATGCCTTGTAAAAAAAGGAAAAATTTTACATTCAGAGTAACTTTTATGAAAATAAGGAACACTTTTTATAATTTACATTACTCCTTGTTCTTTTGGAATATCAATTTTTATTTTGCTCTGGTCATCATTTTAAACATCCTCTAAGTAGCTGCCACTGTGTTATGTTCTGGGTAACCAGAGTTGTAGATAACTATAACATTCTTTCTTAGCTAACATTCTTTCCTAATCTCTAGCCTACGTGACTTATTTTCCCTCATTCCTTTGATGCTAACCAATCTTTAGCACTTTTCTCTTCATTGAGGATTCTTGAGGCTTTCACTGATCCATTACCTCAGTGACTAACAAATGTGTGTGCTTGAGCATCAGTGCAATGTTTGTACCTAGAAGCCCTACTGTCCACTTAAACCTCTCCATTGGGCCTCACTATCATCCATCCTTGTCCATCCAGAGTCAAATATCATATACTTGTTTGAATGTTTACTCAGGAGCCTTTTTTTTTAAATTAGGTTTCATTGAGTCAAGTCCAACTCACTGAGACCCTATGTGACAGAGAGAATATTCATAGGGTTTTACTGGCTATCGTCTTTACCGAAGCTGATTAATAGGTCTTTCTCCAGCCAACATACTGGGGTGTTAGAACTGTCAACGTTTCAGTAAATAACCCTTCACTGTTGCACTATCAGGAGTCTTTGGAGCCAGACCACCTTAGTGTAAATCCTAGTTGCAACACTTAATAGCTGTGCAACTCTGGTGAAGAAGATTTTCTCACTTATAAAATATCTACACACCCCTGAAGAGAGTGAAGCCAGGCTGCTCCTTGGAGACAAGGATTTTGAAACTCTGTCTCACATGCTCTGGGAATGTTTCCAGGAGACACCAGTCCTTGGAGAAAGACATCATGCTTGGAAGGATGGGAAGGGCAGCAGAGGAGAGAAGGACTCTGAATAACATAGATTGACAGTGACTGGGGTACAAAGGACAGGTGTGTTGCAGACAGCGAGATTGGCTCGGGAAAGAACAAGGGTTAGATCTATTGTTCGTAAGGTTACTATAAGGCACGTAACAACAACCTCAAACTTGGGAGAATATTCTCCACTTCCTAGAATTTTTCTCAGAATTAAATAAATTAGTGCTTAGGTCACAGCATAGGAGCTGCATGTGTTCAGCTGCTATTATTTCCCTTTCAACCTTACATGTATTGGGCACCATATCCACCAGTCCAGTCAAGCTTGTGTATTATCTATATCCTCAACAAATCTCTGTCCTTCAACTTTACCCTCATGAACTCAGTGAATAACCTTCATGGAACTTCTCTAGTGTACTGGGTGGGATTCTTTACAATTTAGAAGATCAAGTACAAATTCCTCTGTTTTTCTCTCCATTATCTGTTCCTAATCTGCTTCTCCAAATTTTTCCCTTCTGTTTACTTAATTAGGAATTAAGCTATTTTTATCGCTCACACTCATTCCTACCTTCATTCATGCCTTTGCTCAAACTAATCTATGCAGTATTCCCTTCCTACTTCTGTCTAAATTATAGTCTTAGATCAAAATCCAGCTGCAATACCTCTTCTTCCAGAAGAATCTCCCCTAATCCTCCTCATTTTAGCCCTTGAAGGATTCCCTTTGCTAAGAACTCCCACTGCTTGCACATTATTTAGTACATAACCTACTATGTAACTTTTGTAATGAATATTCTATGCAGCTATTAGAGCCACCAACTACACCAAGAAAATGACATTTCACTAAACAAAGAGTCAGCAGCAGTTTCCAGGCAGAGTCCACAGTCATTGTCCTTCCTATATCAATTTCTTTGACTCCTCTTAGATTCTCAAGTTTCCTGGTTTCTTCCTAAAATCTGAGACTCCCTGTCCCCTGATTTTGCAATTGGCTTTATTTTAGAACTACCAAACCTGTCCATTCACACATACACACATGGAACCTTTATCATGATATTGAACTCTATGCTCCAATCATCTTAACTTCTTAGTCAACAACACGAGGGGCTTGGTTTTCATACATATTCATTTCTTATAGCTTAGTTGACTCTATCTGATTACAGAGTTCAGCCCCTCAGCAAAGAGAGACAGGAGAGAAAGACAGGCTACATTCATAATTTTAAGAATAAAGTTTCAAAAAAAAAGGCAATTTTTTCATTAACAATATAAGCCTTTCATATAGAAATGAAGGAACTAATTATCTCATGTCAGCCAGGGTTGATGCCACAATCTAAATGCCAACAATGCAAGCTATTTCACTGCTGCCTCTTGTCAGAAATACTCCTCCTTTTAGTATTTACTAGAACCAAATCCCATTATTATCAATGCATCTTGATTGCATGTTCAAGACGCATTGATAATAATGGGATTTGGTTCTAGTAAATACTAAAAGGAGGAGTATTCCGGCATCCTATCTCCATACCTTTTCAACCTATATGCAGAACAGATTATCCGGGAGGCTGGGCTCTATGAGGAGAAATGTGGGGTCAAGATTGGTGGACGATTTATCAACAACCTGTATTATACAGATGACACAACTTTGCTTGCTGAAACTGAAGAGGACCTGAAGCACCTGCTGCAGAGTGGCAAGGACTGCAGCCTAAAATATGGATTGAGGCTCAATGTCAAGAAGACAAAGATTCTCACCACTGGACCAATTGGCAGCATCAGGATGGATGGTGAAGAGATTGAGATTGTACACAGCTTTAGTTTGCTTGGCTCTGTAGTCAACAGTCTTGGCACCAGCAGCCAGGAAATTAAAAGGCATATTGCCATGGGAAAGTCTGCTGTTAGGGACCTCTCCAAAGTACTGAAGAGCAATGGTGTCTCTCTGGAGACTAAGGTGCGTCTGATACAGGCTATGGTCTTCGCAATCACTTGTTATGTATCAGAGAGTTGGACAATGACCAAGGAGGATAGAAGGAAAATTGATGCCTTTGAGCTGTGTTGCTGGAGAAGAGTATTGAGAATACCATGGACTGCTAGGAAAACAAACAGATTTGTCCCGGAAAGGGTTAAACCGGGTGGCTCCTTGGAGGCAAGGATTCTGAGGCTCCATCTAACATACTTTGGACATGTTGTGAGGAGAGACCAGTCCTTGGAGAGGGACATCATGCTTGGGAGGGTGGAGGGACAGCGCAGGAGAGGAAGGCCCTCTATGAGGTGGGTTGATTCAGTGACTGGGATAATTGGGATGGGAGTGTCAGAGACAGTGCGATTGGCACAGGACAGAGCGGAGTTTAGGGCTGTTGTACATAGGGTCGCTATGAGTCGCAAGCGACTCGACGGCACATAACAACAACAACAACAGAACCAAATCACAAGAGACATTAGACATTTTCTAACCCTTGTAAGGACAAGGGTTTAAGTCTATCTGGAAGGTTCTACTGTACTGAGCACTTGTCAAAATGACACTAACATTTTGCCCTTGACCTATAAAAGATTCAAGGGAAAGGTGAGGAATCCATCCACAAGCCTGGGGTGATGCTGGTAATCTTCAGGTTGAAGAAGTTACAAAAACAGAAATGATTTTGCTAATCAGTGAGATCAAGGCATTCTCCATTCTGCAGTGGAATCTGTGAGAGCAGAACTCCACCGACTGTCTTGTTTTTTTCAGGTCTCCAAAGTTTTCCACCTATGACTACTCTTCTGCCACTCCTTTTAGTGGAAATTTTTGAGTTTTCCTTCTTTGACTGATTTCTTCCTTACACGGGTTCCAGCTTACAGATTTTGCTGTATAACACACTGGATTTTTAAAATAATACAGTTTAAAAAAGCATTGTTGTTGTATAACATAGAATCAGAAGCGACCCAGCTAACCCTCCAGCAGGTTTTCAGAGGCAGTTAATCACATGGGAGGAGAGTGCCCATCCTTCTTTCACAGAGCAGCTGGTGGTCTCCAACCACGTGTCTTCAGGATTGCAGCTCAGCTTCTTGCCGCTCTGCCTATCGAAATGAAGGAGATAATTCATTTTCAGCTGTTACTTGCCATTGAGTTGATTCCAACTGCAGAGAAAAACTGCTCCGTAGAGTTTTCAGACCTGAGACTTTTCAGAAGCAGATTGCAGGACCATCTCCTGAGGTACCTCTGGGTGGATTTTTCTCTTTCCAAATGTTACAGTATGTGCTGTTGAGTCAAGTACGGCTCATAGTCTATGAACAACAGATCTGAATCCAGCCTCCTCCAGCATCATCATCGTCTCTGGAAAACTTGGGTCTATTGCTGCCGTTGCTGTGTCAATACATCTTGTTGAGACTCATCCTCTCTTCAGCAATTCTCCACTTTTCGAAGCATGATGTCCCTTTCCAAGGAAGCCCCTCTTAGCAACATCCCCAAAGTCTGTGAGATGGAGCTTCACCACCCTTACCTCTAAGGAGCACTCTGGCTTCACCTTCTCCAAGACATATTTGTTCTTTTGGCAGCCCATGGGATATTCAGTACTCTTCTCCAAAACTACAACTCAAATGTATCGATTCTTTTTCAAGTAGTGTTCAATATTAATAAACTCTGACTCCTCTGGCTAGTAGGTAGCTCTGGTGGCTTAGTGGCAAGAAGTTGTGCTGCAGTCCCCAAGGCACTCAATTCTAATCCAGCAGCTGCTCCATAGGAGAAAGAAGCAATCTCCTTCCATGCAACCTACTGCCTCTGAAGACCTGCTGGAGAGTTGGTTCCAACTGGATGGTACAAACAACAACTCTGAGTAGACCTCAAACACTTAACTGCTTGCATTAGCCAGGGACTCCTTTATACTTTTTAGATGTATGCATTTCAAAATGCTAGATTCACTGATTATGATTAACAAAACTTTCTCTTCCATTGGTGTGTCACCCCAAGCAAGTGATTGGTCCACTTACGAAGTAATCCAGAACTGAGAGGATTAGGAATATGATTAAAAAGCTGCAGCCAAGGCACAACACAAAGCACTAAAGGAGGTGGAGGAAAGATAAGGATAAAGATGTCACAATAGAGATTGGGAAGAAAAGGACAAGAAACTAATAGAAAATGGAGATAATTTTTGTTTTAGAAATTGCAACAGCTGAAATAAATTAATGCACATGGGCTTTAAATTCCAAAATGTCAACAATAAAAATAAAACATTCTTTCCTTGCTTCTGTGTACGTTTGTCATTTTTCCAAAAAGTCTTCAAGAAGAATAAGCTAAGCACACTCCTTGAATGTCTACCAGGTATGAGGTAGTGCTCTAAGTGCCTCCCATGAGTTTATGTATTAATGCTGCTCAACAATCTCAAAGCGAGGGAGGGTTACCATGTCCTTTACACAGATCAGGTGTTTAGAGTGTACACAGTGCACACAGGTAGTCAGTCAGAACCTGAGCTCCTAAGTGAGAAGAATTGACGAGTCTATTGAAAAGTCAGTCCCTATAGGAGCTTTCCTTTGAGATGTCCTAGGACAGAAATAACTTTTTAAAAACACCTTCAGTATGGACTGAGGCTCAATGTCAAGAAGACAAAGATTCTCACCACTGGACCAATTGGCAGCATCAGGATGGATGGCGAAGAGATTGAGATTGTTCACAGCTTCAGTTTGCTCGGCTCCACAGTCAACACTCTTGGCACCAGCAGTCAGGAAATCAAAAATTGTATCACGATGGGAAAGTCTGCTGTTAGGGACCTCTCAAAGGTACTCAGGAGCAACAGTGTCTCTCTGGAGACTAAGGTGTGCCTGATACAGGCCATGGTCTTTGCAATCGCTTGTTACGCATCAGAGAGTAGGACAATGACTAGGGAGGACAGAAAGAGAGTTGATGCCTTTGAGCTGTGGTGCTGGAGAAGAGTACTGAATGTACCATGGACTGCCAGGAAAACAAACAGATTCATCCTGGAGAGGGTTAAACCAGGCAACTCCTTGGAGGCAAGGATTCTAGGGCTTCGTCTGACATACTTTGGACATGTTGCCAGGAGGGACAGTTCCTTGGAGAGGGACATCATGCTTGGGAGGGTGGAGGGACAGCGCAGGAGGGGAAGACCCTCTATGAGATGGATTGATTCGGTGACTGGGGTAATCAGGATGGGTGTGTCGGAGGCAGTACAGTTGGCACAGGATAGAGCAGGGTTTAGGGCTGTTGTGCATAGGGTTGCTATGAGTCGCAAATGACTCGACAGCACATAACAACAACAACAAAGTAATTTTTAAACAATTCTTTCCTTCATCTGTTCCAATGAAGTGTTAATTATTTATCTCCTCTTTTCTTTGCTACCCCCCCAGCCCCCATGTCAGTACTGTTTTATAACAGTTGTGTTATATAGTATTTGTCCTTTTGTTACTAAAATATTCCACTCAGCATAATGTCCTCCAGGGTCATCTATGTTGTGGAATGTTTTATGAGTTCCTTGGTTTTCAGTGCTGTGTAGCATTCCATTGTATGAATAGATCATCATTTTGTACAGTTTAAAGGGAATATATGAGTAGGTATTATTTTAATGGCAACAGTCCAGAATAAAAAGTGTATAGCAAAGTGAACTGGGAGAGGGGTAGAGGTGGAAAGGAGGAAATTATGCAACAATGAATTTTTTTTTCTTAAACTGAACTGAGGGGTAGGAAGGAAAATGTGCAACCATGAGTGAATGAAAATCCAACTTAGCTGTAAACTTTCATTAGAACCACAAACTTTTAAAAATGGGGAAAAATTTAAATCATTTTAAAAGGGGAAAAAACCCCATTGATGTCAGGTTGATTCCAATTCCTAGAGATCCTATATGATGGAATTTCCATAGAGTTTTCAGAGCGGTGATCTTTACAGAAGCCAATTGTCACATCTTTCTCCTCTGCTTTGGCTCATGCAGTTCAAGCCACCAACCTTTCAGTTAGTAGCCAAGCACTTAATTAGTCATTGCTCCATCACAGCACCTTTGAAGTAACTTTAAGTTACCACCAACAGTAACAGGAGAAATCTGCTTAATACAAGAGCAAAATTCTACACATCCCACATATTCACCCTACCTTATCATTGAGTCATTGTGTCCTCACCATGACACATTCACAGTAAAAAGAAACCAAAAACAAAACAATATGCACAAACACTATCATCACAGGAGTATGTCTTTGATTGAGTTGTGAATATGTTAATTACATCTCAAACTTGAATATACATCTTATTACTCTTTTGATGTGTACTGAAATACAATGATTGCCTCAAAGAAAAGTCCTTGTCATTAATTCAATGGTGTTCCTCAAAAATGAAAGGGCTTAATGTAAAAGCTAGGTAATGATTCTCTATGGATCTAATATCTCAAAAGAATGAAGGGTGGAGACAACAGTCCTTAATCTCATCACAGTCCTAATTAAATAAAAAGAAGAAAAGGGAGCCAAGATAATAGGGTGGCTTGCGGAGATGGGCCATCAAGAAAGAGTTGCCAGGAGTGGAGTGCATATTTTTGGTCCTACACTACTGCTTGAAGAAGCTCTTTGATGCCAGGGAAGATTAGGACATATGGGCATCTCCAAGGAACATTAGACATACAGAATCTGAGGGACACAGGGCCTTTCTCCTGAACTGAGAGAGACAAAGAAAACAGATTGAGAGACAGACAGAGCAGGCAGCCTTCCCCTAGATCTGGCATCCTGAATTTGGACTTCTAGGTAGCCTCATGGCAAGGAGCTGCACTGCCAACCCAAAGGCAGGTGGTTTGAATTCATCACCTATTCCATGGGAGAAAGATGGGAAATCTACTCCCATGTGATTTACACCCTCTGAAAAATCCACTGGAGGGTCAGCTATGAGGTTGTTTTTTAGCTCGATGGTACACCACAACAATAAAAACCAAGAAAGATGGTCATTATTAAATAGTTTGTGTTAAAGAAGAATTAATTAATTGCTTTTTTAATATATAAAACTTTTTTCTGTGAAAGAATATACATTGGTAAATTGTGTGTTCAGACCTGAGTGTGTATGACAGATATTTTCTTTCAAAAATAAGCCAGATTTGAGGTCAGTCTGAAGACAAAGGTGCGCCTGATACAGGCCATTGTCTTTTCCATTGTTTGCTATGCATCAGAGACCTGGACAATGACTAGGGATGATAGAAGGAGAAATGATGCCTTTGAGCTGTGGTGCTGGAGAAAAGTACTGAATATATGATGAACTGCTAGGAGAACAAACAAGTTTGTTCTGGAGACCATGAAGCCAGGCCGCTCCTTTGAGGCAAGGATTCTGAAGCTTCATCTGACATACTTTGGATATGTTGCAAGGCGGGATCAGTCCTTGGAGAGGAACGTCATGCTGGGAGGTTGGAGGGACAGAGCAGGAGAGGAAGACCCTTGATGAAATGGATTGATTCTATCACTGGGTAATGGAGATAGGAGTATTAGAGACAATAAGACTGGCACAGGATAGAGCAGGGTTTAGGGCTGTGGTACATAGGGTTGTTCTGAGTTGCAAGTGACTCGATGGCACATAACAATAATTTCAAGGAAAGCAATAAATAATGTTTGTTACCAATGATAACATTTGACATTTCAAGCAAAAATTCAAATATTTTAAAATGTGAGTCCACTACCACTGATAGACAGCTTCTTAATACAGCACTTCGATCTCGTGATGGGATGGTAGAGATGTAAATGAATATGATGATTTTAGGTGCTTTCCACTCTACGCATCACAAATCATTTTCTCCTCTGCTTTGTATATGTAGGCCTTCACACAGCAGCCTTTAAGCAAGCTCTCACTTCAAAGTGTCTTTATCTCTTCACCTATATGGATACACTCCCTTTGATTTCTTTTAAGAATAGATTTCGACTCCTTTATGAATTCTCCCAATATAAGCCTCTTATGCCAAAAAAGTGCAATTGAAGGAGAAATGAAAGTCAAAAGTAACTCTCATTTTATACCGTTTAAAAACCAAAATGGTTCAGATCTACACACACTACTTTTCTGTTTGTAAGAATTGTCAGTGAGCTGAGGTATAAACTTGTTTTTGTATTAGTAGGGAATACTGTAGCAGGTAAGCCCTCAAAGAAATATTTCTGATTATCCACCTGTATACACTCATTTTAAAAAGGGAAAAACTGAGGCCGTGCCATCACGCTATTTCTGTAGGATTAACCAGGTATCTTTGTTAGACTTGAAATAATTAGGGGATATGTTATAGAAAAGACACATATACTGTAGACTAATTGCTATTGTTTGGGGACAGATAAGCACTCTTCCATTTAAGGATAAAATGAAAGTTAGATGCCTCTCTGGAAATAGTTTTTCTCCAAGCCATTATTTAGAACACAGAAAGTCTCTGTTTATAGTGAGGGGAAATTGGGCAACGATAATGATGACATCACCAAATTATACACCTTAAAAAAAACATTGAGTTGTCAAAGGATTTGAACTGCCTACCTTTATGTTGGCAGCATAATTTCTTATCCACTGAGTTCTATATGTATGTATATATATTTATTTTTATTGTTGTGTACTATCGAATTGGAATCAACCCATAGCTAACTCTCTAGTGAGTTTTCAGAAGCAGTAAATCACAAGAGATTGTCCATATTTCCTCCGAAGAGCAGTTGGTGTATTCAAACCTCATGTCTTTGTGTTAGTGGCACAATTTCTTACCAGTAAGCCAACAGAACTCCAACTCCATATAGATAGATAGATAGAGAGAGAGAGTGACCTCCCCTCTGAATTCATTGAGCAAAGCTTCACTGAGCTCCTGTGTGCAGTAGGCACTAATCTAACATGCAGGAGAGCCAATGTTGACCAAGAGAGACCAAGGACTGCTATTAAGAAGCTACATTCTATGAGAACTTCTATTTATTCTTTCATTCAAGTGACGGTACCACTGGAGCTTCTTATAGAAAATAGCAAGTCTTACACCAGTCTTCACACTCCGAGGTCCTTTTTCATAGAAAGAGCTGATGTCAGCTCCATATTGTCAAGCACTTGGCTGTTTACCACTAGGTCGGCAGTGGGAAGCTACCCAGTTTGGAGGCTCTAACAGAGAAAGGTCTGGTAAACTGTTCCCATAAAGATTATAGCCAAGAGAGCCCTATGGGACAGGTCTACTCTGTCACAAGTCAGAATCAACCCAAGGGCACCCACCAACTAGATAACGATCTGATAGACCTAATTTTTGTCATGTGAGGTATGCTTTCCATATTCTTGAGGTGCTGTTATGCATAAACCTTGAAAATTAATATAGCATTCATTCAACAGACCTTAGATGAGTACGTGCTATGTGACAGTATGGCTCTGAGAGCTGGATACTGTGGCAAAGAAAGGTAGACATAATCTCCTTCACACATAAATGCACAATTGCAGACTGGGATAAGTATTAAGAAGGAAAAGTATGGGGTTCACAAGAGAATGTTGTTGTTGTTGTGGTGGTGGTGGTGGTGGTGGTTGTGCTTACGTACCGCCAAGTCGCTTGCGACTTATAGCAACCCTATGTACAATGGGTCTAAACCCTGCTATATCTTGAGCCAACTTCATTGTTTCTGACACATCTACTCCCATTACCCCAGTCACTGAGTCAGTCAATCCATCTCATCCAGGGTCTTCCTCTCTTACACTGTCCCTCCACTGTTCCAAGAATGATGTTCCTCTCCAAAGACTGTTCCCTCCTAGCAACATGCCCAAAGTATGTCAGATGGAGCTTCAGAATCCTTGCCTCCAAGGAGCAATCTGGTTTCACCCTCTCCTGGGTGAACCCGTTCTCCTAGCAGTCCATCAGTTTTCCTTCTATCATCCTTAGTTATTGTCCAGCTCGCTGATGCACTGTCGTTGTTGTTGTTATGTGCCGTCGAGTTGCTTGTGACTCATAGTGACCCTATGCACAATAGCCCTAAACTCCGCTCTGTCCTGTGCCAATCGCACTGTCTCTGACACTCCCATCCCAATTATCCAAGTCACTGAATCAATCCACCTCATAGAGGGCCTTCCTCTCCTGCGTTGTCCCTCCATCCTCCCAAGCATGATGTCCTTCTCCAAGGACTGGTCTCTCCTCACAACATGTCCAAAGTATGTTAGATGGAGCCTCAGAATCCTTGCCTCCAAAGAGCCACCTGGTTTAACCCTTTCCGGGACAAATCTGTTTGTTTTCCTAGCAGTCCATGGTATTCTCAATACTCTTCTCCAGCAACACAGCTCAAAGGCATCAATTCTCCTTCTATCCTCCTTGATCATTGTCCAACTCTCTGATGCATAACAGGTGATTGCAAAGACCATGGCCTGTATCAGACGCACCTTAGTCTCCAAAGAGACACCATTGCTCTTCAGCACTTTGGAGAGGTCCCTAACAGCAGGCTTTCCCATTGCAATGCGCCTTTTAATTTCCTGGCTGCTGGTGCCAAGACTGTTGACTATGGAGCCAAGCAAACTAAAGCTGTGTACAATCTCAATCTCTTCACCATCCATCCTGATGCTGCCAATATTTGCCCTAAACTCCTCTCTGTCCTGTGCCAATATTTGCAGCAAAATTTGCTGATGCATAGCAAATAATTATGAAAACCATGGCCTAGATCAGGCGGACCTTAGTCTCCAGACTGACATCATCGGGAAAACTTGTGGCATTAAGTAGGCCCTCGCAATAACAAAGAATATCTTTAACCAAGAGCCACAGCTATTAAATCTACCTCCACATGACAAAGGCTTCAGGTTAAAGACATCAGAATAAGGGTGCATCACAAAATGTCCTGTAAAGGCTAGCAAAAAAAAAAAAAATGGGGGAAATAGCTAACATATTTGTCAAGGGAAAGGGGGGAATCCAACCCAAAGGCATGAGATTTGAGTCCAGGAGCTAAAATGGGCAGTCTCATCTCGTGCAATTTATAGCTTCTGAAAACCTGCTGATAGGTCAGCTGTGAGTTGATTCTGACTCAACAGCAATGATTTAGTTTCTCAAACTTCGGCAGAGGTGAAAGGAACCTGGGGTCTCTTGTTCTGTGAGAAGAAAGGAGGTAAAAGGCGAGATGATATTAACCATGTGAGTGAGTCATTCTGGCTGAAGTGACAGTAGGTATCAATCTGTTGCCACTGAGTCTATTCTGACTCATAGCAACCTTGTGTTTGTCCACGTAGACTGGAACCACAGGCTATACAAGGCTGATTTTTTAGTAAATTGTCATTCCTTTCTTCTGAGGCATCTTTGAGAAGACTGCAATCTCTAAACATTTTTGTCAGCGACTGAGTACATTATCTGTACCACGACAAGTAATAAGTAGAAAGATGATATGAAAAGAAATGCTGTATCAGTGAAGAGCAGGAAGAGAGTGGAGTAGATGGTTCAGACAAGGATCAGGAGTCCATAGAATGAGCGTGTTCTTGGGACCAAATGCATAAGATGAGACAAGAATTCAGGTGGCGTTCCGCAAAGATTCTGTGTAGACATCAAGGGAGTGGGCCCTGGCAGTGGGTCCCCTTTCTCATATTCATGAATTTATAACTGTTAAAGCAGTGGGTGTGATATTGTTGTTGTTGTTAGGTGTCATTAGGTTGAATACATCTCTAACTTCCCTATGAACAACAGATCTGAACCTTTTCCTATCCTGCGCCATCTTCAGCATCTCTGATACGTCGCCCATTGTTACAGAGTTTTCTTCATGATGATCATCTCTGGATGATGTGTTTTTCTAAGGAATATTTTCCTGATAACATGCCCAGAGTATACGACAAAGTTTCACCATCCTTGTCTCTGAGGAACACCCTGCTTGTACTCTCTCCAAGACATATTTGTTTGTTCTTTTTGTAGTCCATGGGATATTCCGTACTCTGCTCCAACACCACAATTTAAAGGCATCTGCTCTTCTTCTATTGTCCTCATTCATTGTTTAACTATCAGATTCATAAGTAGTAATTGATAAGCCTATCACCTGGGTCAGGGAGCTCTTATGGCTTATTGGTAAGGAGTTGTTCTGCCAACTTAATGGCCCATGGTTCTAATCTATCAGCTTCTCAGTGGAAGAAAGATGAGCATTGCTCTTTAGCAAGGCTCTTGACAGCAGATTTTCCCAATGCAACGTATTGTTTTTGTTTGTTTCTTGATTGCCATTACTATGGTGGTTAACTAATAAGTAGGAACAATAGTGTGATGTGGACATCTGCACTTTACAGGAACACTCAAGTTAGAGTTAGGAGCTGACTGGTACACTTGAGCAAAGCATAATCTCACAGGCATAGATGTGGGTTATGAATGAAAATGACTGGGTTGAGCTTGATAAGGTTTGAGAACTGATAGAATACTGCAGACATGCTGGCTCTCCCTCGGGCCACGTGACATGGTCACTGGAAACAAGGTGTCAGCAAACCTAAGTACCAAGTTGCCACTCCTGTTCTACCTGCTGTCACTGCCGTGTGAAAGGGTGGCCTTTCTCAGCCTCACTCAAATCAAGCCGATGCTGGCCAAACTCAAGTCAGACCTGTTAGAAAGAGAGGTGGGGTTACAGAAAGCAGAATGCTTTCCAGGAATTGTAGCTGCACTAATTACAGTGCCCGTGGTGCTTCTACCAGACAATTGTACGCAGACCTGAAGGTCTGAAGAAAAGACAACGAGAATGCTGGACTTTTTCTATTACTTCACCCTCTATTAAAAGCTTGTCTTGTCTATTCGTCTCTGAGGAAAGGGAATGCTTTATAATGACAGACCCCCTCCACACTTGTGAGAAGTTGCCCAGTTTATGGGTGACTTGCCGAGACAAACTGGATGTAGTAATCCGCCTGGTTGTGTTGAGAGATGAGACCACTGGGGCAACAATCAGTTCAGTGCCTTCTCTTGTTAGCTTCTGTGACTCGTTTGAGGCTATTGTGACAACTGCACGCACACGGTCCCTGTTTTTTCTCTATTCCCCTAGGGACTCTGACCACGCAGAGTGAAAGGAGAAGCTAGTTCTCAGTCATCCCCTGGAGTGAATAAAAATGTCACAGAACAAAAGCCAAACTATTTTATCAGACACATAAGATATCAAATCAGAAACCGAAAGCACCACTGTCAAGTCAATTCCAGCACATGGTGATCCTTCAGGTTTCTGAGGCTATAAACCTTTACAGGAGGAAACTGAACATCTTTCTCCCAAAGAGCTGTAGATGGATTCAAACTGCCAACCTATTGGTTAGCAGTTCAACACTTAACATAGTGTGCAGCCAAACTCACAAAAAGTCACTGCTGTCATCAGAAACTGACTCACAGTTGGCCATGCATTGGGTTTCCAAGGCTATAAATCGCACACAAAGAGCATGTCCACCTTTCTCTCTTGGAGCCACTGTTGCATTTGAACTACCAAAGAAGCACAGCCTTTGCTGTATGTAGTCTTAAAAAAAAAAAAAAAGAATGGGGGGGAGGGGAAGAGAGAAACCGAGAACTCAGGAGTCCATAATCATGGAGGTGTTTGATATGATACCCCAACAGAAAGAGTAGGTCTTCCTGAGGATGGAAAGCAAACATTTAACCAAGTCAAGCACAGGCCACACAGGTCATGCCGAGGCTTTCCCAGGATCACCAAGTCGTCACATACCCAGTCGTTAAGGCCACCTTAAAAAGGCACACACACAGTCCCCATGGTATGAAAAGACAGTTCAGAAATAATTTAGTCATATTATATCACTATAAAGGGAGTTCTGGTAGCTTAATAGGTAAGGAGTTGCACCGCCAAATCGAAGACACTCAGTTCAAGTCCACTATACAAATTATGGAAGAAAAATGTGTAATCTTCTATGTGATTACAGCTTATAAAAGCCCATTGGAGGGTCAGCTGTGAGAGAGTTTTGATTCAACAGCACCTAACAAAAGCAGCAATATATCGTAACAATAAATGGTTTGCATAGAACTAGTCGAGCATGAACAAAATGAAAACAAATAGCAGTCAAAAGAGCAGAGAACACTATGGGAAATAATAAAGCAATGCAAGAGCAGAGCACACAAATGCAAATTGAATCACTCTCTCAAAGAGAACAAAACTCACAGAAATTGTTTTATCCTATAAAATACAAGAATAAGAACTTAGAAAAAAGAAAGTGTGATGATGATAACACAATGAGATTAAACAGATAAGAAGCTGTAGAGCTAAGAAGGAACCAAAACAACATTAGTAGAACAAATAAATAAATTGGAAGCAGCAGCCTGCTATCAAGAGAACTGAAAACTTGCATCAATGACAATACAAAGCTTTGAGTTAATCATAGGGAACACAGCATAGAAAAAGAGACATTAGAGTCGTTAGATAATAGCTGTCAAAGACAAAGAAGAACAAACATAGGAATGAGTAATGTCCAAGAAGTGAAAAACCAACAGTGAAAAGAGAGGTCTTCAAAGCTACAACAGTGAGAGCCCTCGGGTTAAATATGACAGGTTGAACACAATCTCAAAAACTCATTAAAATGATATTTAAAGAAGTCAAAATATTAGAAGAAGAGGCAAAGTGTATCATACATGCTAATCAATCAGGAGAAGATGGAAATTTGGAGAAAATGTGTCAAATGAGCCATCAGTGTGGAGAAATAAATGCATGCAGAGGAGTCTGCAAGAAGGAGGCTGACTAGAATCACAGCGTCCTGCAAAAGCTCAGGATTTGGAGGCATTGAGAATCTTAGGACAGGCAGATTGGCAACAAAACCACACAGGACTAGCTAAAATCTCCTCCTCCTCAGTTATCTACCCCTTCCACATCCAACATGAATGGAAAGTTAATTCTCTGATAGTATTAAACCAAAAGGTCTTAGATTTGGGATCATCAGGTACAGTAGAGAGGGAAGTAATTCCAAGACTGAAAATATCAACTATCCCATAGACCATCAAAAGAACCAAGAAATCTATCCTGGAAGAAGGAGAGGAAGGGTGCTCCTTAGATGCAAGGATGGTGAAACTTCATCTCACATGCTTTGGGTATGTTATCAGGAAGTACCAGTCCTTTGAAAGAGACTTCCATCATGATGGAAAAAGAACAGGAAGAGAGAAAGGAAGATCTTCAGCCAGATAGACACAGGGAATGTAACAATGGGCTTGAAAACGGCAGAGCTTGTGAGGATGGCACAAGGTAAGGTAAGGTTTCAATCTGCTGTTTATTGTGTTGCTATGAACCAACTGGGCAGCACTGAACAACAACAAATTAAGGATAATGATATTGAGAGTCTCATAGGCCCACCAGTATCCCAAATACTGGGTCTTACTTTGGAGACAATCATTGGCCGTATGGGGGGAAAAAAATCTACAGATACTGGCATTTGACAAGTAACCCAAAGAAACAGTTCATTATCCTCTAGAGAAGCTGTCAATTAAGTTAGTCCACAGCAGCCCCTACACATACATACACACAAAACACTCTCTTTCTCACGTACACACCCCTTCTGATCAGCTATTGAATTGTTCACTTTTAACAAAAAATCATACTCAATGGCATCTAAAAACAGCAGGTATTCACACCTGTACAGATTGGGACCTAACCATCATAATGGAAAGCATGCTGTTGTTGTGTACCGTGTAGTTGGAACCGACCCATAGCTGACCCTCCAGTGGGTTTTCAGAGGCAGTAAATAGCACAGGAGGAGATTGCCCATCCTTCTCCCGTGGAGCAGCTGGTGGCCTTGAACCATGTGCCTTTGGGATTACAGCACAGCTTCTTGCCACTAGGCCACCAGCACTCCATATGACAAGTATGCAGAAGGTTCCAGTGCACTTACAATTTTCTCAGAAGAAAGGCCTGATCAGCGCTAGTAAAATATGTAACCATTGAAACCCTATGGAGCACAGTTTTACCTTGACACACACGAGGCTACTGTCAACCTGACAACTGGCATGATATACACATTAACAAAAAAATAAAGACCACATTTTCCCCCCATGAAAACATCTAATATTAAAGTAAGAAATAAAACTAAAATCAAAACTCTAAGTAGAGTCAATTCAGATAACAGAAAGGAAAAAAACAGGACCTTGTTATGTCCCTTTGAGATTGAACTGACTGATAGCTGACTCTCCAGCAGATTTTCTTCAGTAAATTGTATAGAATGAGATTGCTCATCTTTCTCCTGCAAAGCAGGTGGTGGATTTGAACTGTGTGCCTTTGGGTTGGCAGTGCAAATCCTTGCCACCAGGCCACCAGAGCTCCCTTATAAAAAAAAGATGGAAGTTAACAAGAAGAACTAGAGCTCCTACAAATTAAAAAAAAAAAAGGCAACTGAAGGGGACAACTCCAGAAAAGAGAAGAAAACACAAAGAGACAGACAGTGGAGGGAACAAGTTTAATGAATTAGTCAGTCCAAATCAGCCAATACAAGTTCTGTAATGAGAGAAGAGGGACCTTCATGTGAAGTGATTCTCAAGGAAGTATTATCAGGAAATTCCCCCCTAATAGAGGAACTGAATGCATGTACTGGGGAAAGTTCATGGAGTGCCTCATTCCATGAACAGACAAGATCTAAGGTGTATTATTGTGTAAAAGAACTTCAGTGGCATGGTCATAGTCTATAGGGAGTGGGGCTGTTAACACTAAGGTGACACCTCATTGGCACTTTAGCACCTCTCGCAAAAAAGATGAGTAATCTCCTCTCATGTGATTTACAACCAGTGGAAACCAATGGCAGGTCAGCATGTGTTGGTTCTGTGAGTGAGTGAGTGATTCTCATGAAAATTCACAAAACCAAGAATATAGCGCCAGAAAGAAAACCTGCCATGTGCAAAACAATGCCTCTAAAATGCTGAGGGAAAGCTGTTTTTCACTTACAATTCGTATCTAAACTACCAATCAAGTTCAATGACACAACACATTTTAAGGTATGCAATGTTTCGAAAAAGTTGATCTCCCATTTCTTCCCTTCCACAGGGAGTTCTGGTGGCACAGCTCATAGGGAGTTGCCCTGTTAACTCAAAGGTGGTGTCTCTCTGATGGTTCAAATCCACCAGTAGCTCTGTGGGACAGACAGACAATGTCCTTCTATGGGATTCACAATCTTAAAAAACCCACAGGAGAGACAATTAAGTCTGTTCCCATTTGACAGCAATGAACTGTAATGAGTTTACCCTTTTCTCGGGAAGAACTGGAAATGAAAAAAGATTGCTCAAGGGAAAGAGAGATGAAAGTTCTCTCTGAGAATGAGGTTAATTCTCCAAGAAATAGTTCCAAAATCAAGGCTACTGGAAACTAAAACAAGTGCATAAACCAATGGGACTGTAGGTTCTGCCAAATCTTGATCTTCATGGCAGAAGGTAAACAGCTATCTAACATGGACAGCTCAAACAACAGCAGTAGTTAGTGTTGAGCTATATGGAGTTACAAGAAGAAGGAAAAGGGCCCAAGATCAGAGCCTAAGGATGGCAAGCATTTTGAGGGATGGTGGTAAGGAGTCCCACTGGCAACCCAAAGGCAGGTTTGAACACACCAGCTGCTCTCAGGAGAAAGATGGGCTATCACTTCCTGTGTGATTTATAACCTATGAAAACCCCACTGGAAGGTCAGCCATGAGTCAGTTCAAGCTTAATGGTACTGAACAATAACAGCACAAACATTTTTAGTACTTTCTGACCTTTTTTTATATAAAATGTGCTTGTTTACAAACACAAAAGGCATATTTTAAGAGAATACTATACAAGTCAAGTAAAAGTTTTCTGCAGTCCAGAAGCAGCCGTGGCTTGCTAATTTTCAGCCACTAAGAGAGGCTTCAGGTCTTTCGTTCATAGGGTCGCTGAGTCGTGCTCAACTTGAAGGCAATCAACAACAACAATAACAATCTACCAGGCTTCCGGCAAATGGGTGCAGGACTCACCTTGAGCAGGTAGTAGATCAAGATCCCAGCCTGCTGCCTTTTGACAGACAGTTCAGCGTGAAGGTTAAATTCGCAGATGGTGGAGTCAGACCAGAAGGTTTCAATCTCAGCTCTACTGAGAGTCACCGTTAGCTCTGAGACCTTGGGGAGTTGCTTAACCTCACTGTATTCTTATTTTCTGAGTACTTTCAGAGGACTGGTGTCTGGAATAACAAGCCCTGCTCTCACCAGTTGTGGAGTTGATTCTCACTCACAGCAATCCATGTTTGTCAGCATAGAACTGTGCCCCCTAAGGTTTTCCATGGCTGCCTTGTCAGTAGATTGCCAGGTCTTCTTTTCACATAACAACCATTGTATCTAGACTAGATATTGTCATTAACTTGTTCTAAGGTTCAATATTACTGAAGCATTCCTAGTTGACTAAAGTGATCTCAACATGGGCTAGCTGGCCAAAGAAATCAGGAGTTTTGGAGGGGAACTCACCTCAAGGAGGAAGTCCTGCTGGTGCTGTGGGGACAATCTCCAGATTTTCCTGGGAAGGACGCGTTTGGGCGCCACACCTAGTTGAAGCTAGAAATCTCTCCGGATCTAGTCCCTAGCATTCTGGGCACGCCTCAGGGGGAAAACAGTTGTGTAAGAGACATTTAAACTGCCTCTCATTGTAACCTGAAAAGTTAGTTCTCTCTGTTTTGATTTTCGACAGATAACTCCTAAGGACAAAAGATCCAGGCTTCTATTTTATAACATTTTTTTCCTAACTCTTGTAACTGTGAACTAAACCCTTGACCTCAGCCAGTGTCAAGATTCAATGAAAAGGCAGGTCTCTTGAAGAGGGAGGGGAGAGAAAAGTCTTCCCAGGGAGTAAGAAGGAGGAGTGGGAAGAGAAGCCAAATTGCTTCATTTGAATATTAAAAGGAATGTTTCTATTTGTAAAGAAAGCTGATAAAGTGAGGCAAAGGATTATAGAACCCAATTACTTACATAATACCTACATGGGAACAGGAAGGCCTGGCTATAAAAGCAATGGTTTACCCACTGCCATCAAGTTAATTCCAGCTCTTAGCAAACCTATGTGGTGGAAAGAAAGACAGAAACCTGACGAAGAAGTAGTTAGGAGACATACTCCATGATCCAAAGGGGATTGGAAATTGAGAATTTCCTGAAATACTCTGGAAATTTCCTGGAATATTGGCTTCCCACAGAAAGCCTGAACAATGATGGAAGCACAGAAGAAATAGAAAGGCAAATCAAGCATCTGTACAAGGGCCAGGCCATGGAATGAATAATTCTTACACTGTTTGAATTATTGCAGAGCTTAATAAAACATGAATGTTTGCTCAGCTCATCTGTGCTACAGTGACTTGATTTGTTCAGCACATGGCTGGGTTGCTGTTAAATATCACCTCATAGCTGACCCTCCCATGGGTTTTCAGAGGCTATAAATCACACAAGAGGAGACTGCCCACTTTTCTCTTGAGGAGTAGCTGGTGGATTTGAACTGTGTGCCTGCAGATTGCCAGTGCAACTCCTTACCACTAAGCCAGCAGAGCTCTCTACATGGCTGGGTTGTTGTTGATGTTATTGTGCGCTGCTGAGACAGAACTGACTCATAGCTGACCCTCCAGTGGGTTTTCAGAAGCAGTAAATAGCCCAAGAGATTGTCCATACTTCTGTTGAGTAGTTGGTGGATTCGAAGCACATGCCTTTGGGTTTGCAGCACAGTTTCTTAAAAAGGTGTGGGGAGTGCTAATGTGGACATTAGCCTATTTTGCCATTCCACCAGGCTTGAATTGAGCAGGTTCAGAGGCAGAAAATAGGAATCCCACTACCATCAAGAAAGAAGTAGAGTGCAGTACATCCTTTGGATCTGAGATTCCTTTAGGAATCAGAGATGAAGAGAAATGCAAGGCAATATGATGGCCCAGCCAGCAGCAATAGATGGAGCAGCACAGATGGCAGACAAGCAGAGATCTGATTCTCTCTACAAGACGGAGCTCTGGACTCCTGGACCACCCACAGAGCAAGAAAGCTGAGCACTAGCTGACAAAGTCTGTACTTGGGGCACTTGCTGGGCGAGTTAGGTTCGCCAACATATGGAGCTGGAGCTGAGCATACTGTCAGGCCTGGGCGTACAGGCAGAATGGTGGTGGCACATAATTGGCAAAGTTAAAGGAGCCTTCTAGGGGAGACTGCAGTCCTATCAAGAAAGAACTGCCGAAAGTGTAGTGTGTCTTTTGGACACAGGCCTCGACTTGAAGAAGCTCCTTGACAGCAGAGGAAGCCAGGACACATGGAGAATGTCAAGGAATGCCTCGCCAATACATGTTGAAGAAAACAAGGACTTTTCTTCACAACTGATACAGAGGAGCAAGCTTTAACCTAGATCTGGCACCTTGAATTATCGATAAATCATCAATCCCAGAAGAAGAGTAGAAAGAAAAGAGGGAGAGACATTGGTGCTAGAAATACAGGTCCTGGAGGATTTCTGTCTCCACAGGAATCAGCTCTGTGCTATTAATGCTATTGACGGGAATTCTTTTCCCTGGGAAGTTAGTGGAAGTCATGGTCAGTAAGAAATCTGCTAAGTTGCTGTTGTGTGCTATTCAGTCAGAATTGACTCACCGCTGAACTTACAGAGGCAATAAATTGTACAAGAGGAGATTGCCCACCTTTCTCTCATATAGCAGCTGGTGGGTTTGAACCACCTGCCTTTGGATTTGCAGCACAAGTCCTTATTCCCTATGCCACCGGAGCTCCCTTTATTATTAATCACTCAGGAGGAGAATGCCTAACTGCAGAGCAGCTGGTGGCCTCAAACCACATACCTTTGGGGCTACAACGCAGCTTCTTGCCAGTAGGCCACCAGAGCTCCCCTTATTATTAATACAGAACAATTAAAATCATAGAATGCTGCAATTGAGTTGATATTTTACTCATAGTGACCAGATGGGACAGTAGAACTACTCTATAGAATTTTCTAGGCTGTAATCTTTACAGAATCACATTGCCATGTCTTTCTCCTATGAATCCAGTGGTGAATTTGAACAACCAAATTTCACTTAGCAACTGGGTACTTAAATAATATGCATAAAATAATTTTTTTCTTTTTTATAAAAGTAGGAGTAAACCCTCTAAATAAATATAAAATAATAGGTGGTAACATGATGCCTAGATTGTGAAGTTGGATAGGACAGAGTTCAAATCTCTTGTGCATAGGGTCACTATGATTCATCCTGGACTTTGATGACAGGAGCAACAGTGTTTCTCTGGAGACTAAGGTGTGCCTGATACAGGCCAGGGTATTTGCAATCGCTTGTTATGCATCAGAGAGTTGGACAATGACTGGGGAGGACAGAAGGAGAGTGGATGCTTTTGAGTTGTGGTGCTGGAGAAGGGTACTGAATGTACCATGGACTGCCAGGAAAAAAAACAGATTCATCTTGGAGAGGATTAAACCAAACTACTCCTTGGAGGCAAGGATTCTGAGACTCCGTCTAACATACTTTGGACATGTTGCCAGGAGAGACCGGTCCTTGGAGAGGGACATCATGCTTGGGAGGGTGGAGGGACAGCGCAGGAGGGGAAGACCCTCTATGAGATGGATTGATTCGGTGACTGGGGTAATCGGGATGGGTGTGTTAGAGGCAGTGCGATTGGCGCAGGATAGAGCAGGGTTTAGGGCTGTTGTGCATAGGGTCGCTATGAGTCGCAAACAACTCGATGGCACATAACAACAACAACAATAACAGCAGTGCCTTGGAAAAAATCTGGAAGGATTCCTACCAAGCTGATAAAATTCTGTTGAAGGTGGCTTTCTCTAAAACCAAACTCATTGCTATCTAGTCAATTCTGAATCACAGGGACCCAACTGGACAGAGAAGAATCACCTCACAGGCTTCTGAAGGCTATATATCTTGACAGAGGCAGACCACGCCAGCTTTCTCCCTCAGAGTGCTTGGGAGATCCAAACGGGCAGCCTTCCAGAGTGCTTTAACTCTGGTGCCACCAAGGTAGGAGAGACAAAATTATGAAAGGGCCATTTCTTTTCCTCTCTCTAGTTTAATTACATGTGTAACTAAATATCTCAATATCTGTAACTACATTTATAGAAATTTGTCCTAGGGAATGGAGCTGGAGGTCTTGAAAGATTTTATGCCTGAGGATTTTTATACATGTATGATTTTTCAACTGAGAAATACGCTACCAACATACATGTAACCTAAATGTAAGTAAATGATAGTAATTCTATATTTACTATGCGTGGAACTCTATGTAATCATTAATATATTTACTGAAAAGACGTTAAAATTATGCCAGAATCTTTACTTTAAAAGTTAACAATAAGACCAAATAGGACAAATTACTTAAAGATTATCTTTCTTTAGTTCTGTGTAGGTTCCAGGAGAGAAGGTCACTACTTACAGCTTGTAAATAGTAGATTTCTGATCAAACAATCCTTACATTTACAGCTTCAGAATCATTTGAAAATAGTAGGAGAAATTAGCAGGGATTGCAGGAAATCCTCGATAATCTAAGAATGTATTTAAACTAATGAGTTCAACCTTCTACTGGTCTTACATATTTTCCCTTAATCAGTAGCCAAGCTAATTAAGCTGGATTTTACTTTGATGTTCTCTATGCTAGAGCTCTAGGAAAATAAAATTATCTATCTAAAAGGTTAACCAGAAAAGGTTGACTGAAGAAAACAGCCTCAATAACTTACAGACCAGACCAGATGATTAGTTCTTGATTAATGCATCTGGCTCTAATGCTGCCAATACTTTGAAAGAAAGAAAAAAAAGTCCTAAATGTCCTAGATGTTTTAATGTCTAGAAAAGTTGCAAATTACCAGCATAAATTGTCAGGTTCCACAAATATTTCCTTTAGTGCTACAGGCACCATGCATATGACAGAAAACACAAACAACTATTTTAATCTTAGTTTTAGCAAAGATTCTAATAGAAAGTTAAATTACAAGGTCTTAGATATTTATCTTTGAGAAGTGAACCCATTTTAAATAGGCTTGCTTTTTGGATAAACAACCAAAATGTTTCTTAACCACTAATAACAGGCCCCCAAAAGTGAATGGTTGAAACTCTGACTAAACTTAAGAAATGGAAAATAATGGCAGGTCTTTATCAAAATATAGCAGAAAATTGGAAGACTAGCTTGGTCTTGTCTTATTCCAGACCTGCCTCCACATTGCCCACAGCTAATTACCTGAAAAATGGAAGGTACGTGTGCAATTGCATTCTTCTAAATTATCTTTTCTTCCCACTACATCTTAGGCCTCAAACTAGCACTATCATTTTATCTTTGTGTTCACACTGCCTAGGCAGGTGCCCAGCTCCGAGGCTGGCATATTAAAAAAAAATTATTCTCAGTTGAGTCAAAGCTACCCTTCAATCAGTCTGGAGACTATGGTGCACCTGATCCAGGCCATGGTCTTCACAATTACATGCTATGCATCAGAAAGCTGGACGATGATGAGGAATGATAGAAAGAGAGTTGGTGCCTTTGAGCTGTGGTGCTGGAGATGAGTATTGAATATACCACAGACTGCTAGGAGAACAAACAGGTTCATCCTGGAGAGGATGAAACCAGATTGTTCCTTGAAAGCAAGGATTCTGAAGCTCCGTCTGACATACTTTGGACATGTTACAAGGAGGGATGAGTCCTTGGAGAGGGACTTTATGCTTGGGAGGGTGGAGAGACAGTGCAGGAGGGAAAGAACCTGGATGAGATGGATCGACTCATTGTCTGGGGTTATAGGTGTGTCAGAGACAATAAGGTTGGCTCAGGATAGAGCAGAGTTCAGAGCTGTTGTATACAGGGTCATTATGAGTTGCAGATGACTTGACACATAACAAGAACAACCCTTCAGTGGGTTTCCAAGGGTTACTGAGACTGTGGGTGGAGACTCTTCTTCTTCCTGCCCTGCAGAGCCACTGAAGAATTCTAACTACAAGAGACACATTAGCAGTGCAGCACAATAGAGCCTGCATATAGATACTTAGTACATACACAATGACATAAATATTATGTGATGACATTAATTTGTGGTTGTTTGGATGCATTCATTCTAAACTCATTAATCAATCATCAGTCAGCTTTGGAAATAAGAGGTCCTTTGCTCTAGATTAAGGGAGCTCTGGTGGCTTTGAGGTAAGGAGTTGTGCTGCCAACCACAAGGTACACAGTTCAAATCCACAAGATGCTCCATGGGAAAGATGAGCAATCTCCTCCTGTGAGACATATTGTCTCTGCAAACACGTTGGAGGGGAAGCCATCGGTTGGTTCTGACTCCACGGCGCAGAACAACAACAATCCCTTAATAGAGTTATTGAGCTTTCACTATGGATCCTGAATGTTGACTTGAGAGTCGATTATGAGTTGTTCTAACCTGTCAGTAATGAGTGAGTGACTAAAATAAAGGTGAGTCACTTGAACCTAGCCAGTACCACTGTGGAAAAAGGGCTTGGTAAGCTGATTACATAAAGATTACAGTCTCGAAAACTCCAGAGTGCAGTTCTACTGTGTGTTCACAGGGTTACCAGGAAAAAGACTCGACTTAAGAGAATGAAGTTTTTTTGCCCTTAACACTTTCAGAAACTATTTTTTTTATTATCTCCTCAAGTATCCTTTTATCCTTTCAAACTTCCCTCCTCTCCCCATCCCGTTTCTAGCGTTCCAGAAACCTGTTCTAAAGTAATAACTGGTTACATCATCCTCAAGTAAGAATCAACTCTTATTGACCCTCCAGTGGGTCTCCGAGGCTGTAAATCACGAGGAAGGAGATCACTCACCTTTCTTCCACAGAGCTTCCGGCGGATTCTAACCACCAAAGAGGTGTGGCCTTTAGGTCAGCAATGCAATTCCCTGTGGAAAATGCCCCCAGAGTGCCCTAGAGTTACCAAGGTTGACTATAAATAAACCCGATTGTAATGATAAAAAAGTAAAATATCCTGAATATTAACACTAAGAAAGAACAGGTTTCCCCTCTGCATGCTATGTTGTTATCTTTAATCATATAAAAGGACAATTAATGGGCTGGTGTCAACAGTATTGCATTAAGCTGAAAATGTGAAATGACACAAAGGATGTCAAACTCCTGTAATACACACTGATGTACCAGCACATGTCAGAACTGTAAGAAATACATAAAGTGTTGCAGGATGTTAAGATTATAAGTGATTTTTAATTCTATATGCTTTTCCCTGGTTTCTGGTTTCTTTTCATGACCATACATTGTTTTTATAATCAGGAAAGAGCCATCCCAAGAAACATGCCCATGAAAAATTATGTCACAAAACCTCTGCACTAAAAGCCCAGTCTGCCCAACAGCAGGCAATTCAGGCTTGTTTTACAGAATAATCCACCCATGCCCAACATAATGATAAAATAATCATAACAGCATTTTTCCATTTCATCCATAGTCCAGGAATATTTGTTCTAAAACAACAAGAAGAAATCTTGATAGTCCTGAAAGTGCCAAACAGCATGTTTTCATCCACCTCCCCCTTCTGTTCAGGTCTGCTCGCCTGGCCAAGCATGCATGGGATGGCTACAGCAGAAAATTTGAAACTGGTAGTTGAAACTGTCCTGAGCAGTGGCCACACAGGAATTGTGCTGTACAGAGCGCGTGGATCTTGTAGACGAAGAATGAGAAAAGAAACACTACATATTCTACCTCACTGCACTCCAACTTCAGCAAACTCAAAGTGATAGAGAATTCTGTCAGGAGATCTGTTGGCAAACTCTAGAAGCCAATTTGTATTTGTGCATGGCTACATATATTACAAACCATGACTTCTAGTTTGTTGATGAAAATTGACAATAAATGTTAGATAAAGACAAATGCTAATTAATAAAAATAAATGCTAGCAAATACTAGCCCTTTTCTTCCTTCCCTTTCATAAGCACCATGAAGATGTGTGCTTTTATTGACAGTTTTAACATCCACTGAAGATCAAGATTTTATAAAATATAGGAGACACAGCATCTAAGACCTGCTGAATTTCTATACATTAAGAAGACATGAAGGATTTCAGGCAACTGGCAGGTGGGAGTGGAGAGAGGCCAATCGGAAATTCTTCTTTTGAATGTTATTGCTATGTGCCATTGAGTTGGGACTGGCTCATAGTGACCCTCCAGCGGGGTTTTCAGAGGTAGTAAATCAAATGAGAGAAGATTGCCCCATCTCTTTCCCGAGGAGCAGCTGGTGAATTCAAACTGGTGCCTTCGTGTTGGCAATGCAGCCCTATCTCTCAGGCCACCCGAGTTCTCTTCTTTTAAACAAGCAACAAAAACCATACACCTATTAATTCCTACTTCACAAACTCTGTGTTGTATCCTTGCTTTGGTTTTACCCTTGGAAAGCCAAAACCTTTTGCCTTCATAAAGGTGCATTTCCACTTTTTCTTTCCTAACCTTCCTGAAACCTTTTCCTCCCTGGACATAATAATTTTTGCAACTTCATTGATGTTACAGGGTCAACTTCCAACAGTTTCACATCATGGACTCTCTGTTCCCTGCTGTGGATGCTCTTCTAAAATGACGATGAGCAAATAATTCCCCATTATTGGCAAAGTGTCCGTTAAACAAGTCTGCAGTTAATCCAGTGATGCACTCTAGTTCCCTCACAGCCCCAAGGCTGAGCCCAGTGTGATCTCTCTACTGGCTTGTAGCAGCAGTTAGATATGTAACACGTTCATCCCTCAGGGAGAAGAAACAGCCAACATAATGCGAGGAAAAATAAATTGTTGTTTTCAAGTATACAACCTCAGCCTTGTCTAGGGAGCTCAGGGAGCCTAGTGGAGGGAAGATGAGCTGCAATCAGAAAGGCACAAGGTTTGAATCCACCAGGTGCTCCATGGGACATGGATGGGCAATCTCCTCCCATGTGACTTACTGACTCTAAAAACCCACAGGAAGGTCAGCTATGAGTCGATTCTGACTCAAAAGTTCACAGCAACAGCCTTTCCTACAACTATTTTTCATTTTTAAACTAAATTATATTCCAGGAACACTCCTCTATCTCTTTCTCTCTCCTCCTTTTTCCTCTCACTCTCTCTTTCAGAAAGGATTTTATGTAATTCTACACTTAACCTGCAGTCCCTCCCAGACAAACTTAGGTGGGGTCTGAGGTGACCTGAAAGGTAGTATTATCTACAGAAGATGGGTTTTTTCCTCTCCCAAGGGACACAGAAGAGACAAAATCCCAATATTTGGTGGAATAAATCATTGCTCTTCTTCTGCGTTATTCTCCAGCTTAAAATTACACAAAGGCTGGCAACTCCTACACCTACATGTTTTACTTTGAGAAAATAATTGGATCCTATAATTGGACCTAACAAATAAAAAAAAAAAGTCAGAATAGTTGAGATCTGAGCTCAACAAACGTATGGGTGGGAGAAGCCGAAAGCCAGAGACTCTATGTCCTGCCCCTCAGGTAAGGCACATATCAGTACAGAGACTCCTGCAGGGGTCAGAACAATTTCAACAGGGAGAAAGGAGCTGGCAGCGGGGCCCATGTTATTTAGAGTGAGTTATATTTAAATGTCTTCAAGTCAAATGATTAATTCATAATGTCCTTTTAAATGACTCTTTAATTTACAAAAACAGCACAAGTTCACTTCAGCACACTGGGAAAATGTAAAACAAAAAGACACAAATAATAAACAAAAGGACCTATCGTGTTTCCATCAAGAGAGAAAACTCTTAATACTGTTAGCCTTTTGGATTCTTTTCCGCCCTATATATTCCTTATTTTCTAAGCTCAGAATCTTTACGAAGCAACTTAACATGAACATTTACTCATACTCAAAAACAGTTGAAATGACATGCTTAAAACATTCAATATTTTCCATAATGTGATTTATAACTATGTTCATTATTCCACCATCTCCCCAGATTACGGTTTACTAGGCCTCTATAGCTGGCTAGGCAGGGGTTTTCTGATTTTTCACTTAAAAAAAAAAAGGCTGCATTTAATATCCTTGAAGATTTCCTAAGAATTCAAGTGTCCCTAGGTCATATCTATTTTGGTTAGTTTGACCAAGTTGCTTTCCACCAGGGTTAGCTGCCGTCAGCTATGCATGGCAACCCTGTGGGGTCAGAGCACAAATTTGCTGACAGGGTCTACAGTGCCTGGATAGGCTTTCTTCTGAGGAGTTCCTGGTGGCCTCAAACCTATGCATTCACAGCCAAGCACATTCATCTCTGCAATGCCCAGGAACTCCTGTTTCCTGGAAAGTTTATAACAACTTATAATCCTCCTAGAAATACGTCTTACCCAAACACAGTTTTAGCTTTTCAGTGTTTCAAGTTTATTAGGAAATGGGGATCAAATAAATAACACAATTGTTATAGACTTTCGTCTTTTACAAAAAGTTTACAAACACACTTGTTTTCTATTCAACCGTTCATATGCATTTTACTTCACGACATTAATTTTAGTGATCTCAAGGGCAAAAAGCTGCACTGCAATCCCAAAGGAGTGTGTTTCAAGTCCACCAACTGCCCTGTGGAAGAAAGATGGGCAATCTCCTCCCATGCAACTAACTGCCTCTGAAAACCCACCGGAGTGTCAGCTGTGGGTCGGTTCTGACTCTACAGCACACAACAGCACCGTAACTGTACAATTGTCACTTCGTCTCAGTGACTCTCATTTCCATTAATCCTTTCACCTACTCCTTCTTGCTTTTTGAGCTTTCCCCCTAGGCAAATGCTTCCCTTCTGGTCTTATTCCAAACTTATCACCAACAGTTTGATAGAAAACCTTAAAACATCAAATCCTTGTTATATAATCTCTATTTTGTAGATTTGCATGCAAAATTCAATTTCCAGCCTCAATTATGTTCAATGATATATTCATCACAAATACTTTTTAAAAAAAATACAAATGGTGACTTTAAATCTCACCTGATTGGCTGCATAGGAATCAAGTTGTCTACATCTCAGGAAGGAATCATTACAGGATTTCAGTATCTGAAGTCAAAACTAAGTCAGGTGCTGACTGAGGTGCAGGCCTTCAATAGCTCATGTGCCAAGTTCAAATTGTGGCTCAAGAAATTTAAAGTAAGTCCATGAGAATAAAAATATTATCTTGAGTCTATACTACCTGAATTTAAAAATCATCCTAAGAGTATATTTTAAGCATTGAACACCAGTCATCGAACACCAGATAAGTTGTAGAATGACAGCAAGGGTATCATCCATGAAAAAAGCAAGAAGTCATTACAAAGACAGAGGAGAAAGAAAAACCCAAATGGACATCAGACAAGACTCTGAAAAATGCACTAGAGCATCAAGAAAACCCAACGAAGGGAAAACATGCTGAAGTAAAAGAGGTGAACAAAAGGTTTCAACTGGCAGCTGGAGAAGACAAAATGGAATGTGCAGAGAGCTGGAACTGCAGAATGAAAATGGAAGAACTCAGCATTTTTCAAGCTGAAAGAACGGAAAAATAAATTCAAGCCTTGAGTTGCAAAACTGAGACAATAGGCAAAAAATCTTGAATAACCCAGGAAGCATCAAAAGACTACATAGTCACTGTACCAAGAAGAATTGGCTGACACTGAAATATTTTAGAAAGTATCATAGGATCAAGAGCTAATGATAATAAAGGAAGAAGTTTAAGCTGCACTGAAGGTATTAACAGAAAAATAAGGCCCCAGCAATTGTTGGGATACCAATTGACATGTTCCAGTTAACAGATACTGCCCTGGACATACTTGCCAGTCTACAGGAAATTTGGAAGGCAGCTATCTAGACGACTGACTAGAAGAGATCTGTATGGATTGCACTTCACTGGCTGCCAGGAAAGTGCCCAGAGACTGAATGCACTACTCAAGACTTGACTTAGACAAGAGGTAAAAGGAGAGGAATTCACAGGAACTCATGGGAGGAGATTCCCCATCTTTCTCCCAAGAAACAGTTAGTAGATTTGAACTGCGACCTTTACACTGGCAGTGCAAATCCTTACCACAAAGAGTGTGCACCAATATTGCAAAGAAAAAAAAAATTTCAAAGCAGCAGCTCTAAAAATGCATAGTTCACAGATAACAAATACATTTTAATATTAAAGAATCTTGCAACTAAATCAAAATTCCTCTAACATGAGGATCTTCAAGGGGCTCAAGCCCCTGGTTCCAGTACTCACTTGAGAGAAAAAGGACTTCAGAGACTTTCAAATTCTATAACACAATAGGATACCAGAGAAGGAGTTTTTATTCATGTCCTAAATGAATGATTATTGTGTGTTTAGAAGCAAAAAAAAATGAATCAGTTAAAACTCAAACTCAGTGCCCTCATGTAAGAACAGAATCACAGCTGGCACTACACCAGGGTTTCAGAGGCTGTAAGCCACTGCCACCAGCTCAATCCCACTCATGGAAACCTCATGAGAATAAAATATCACCTTATATTGAAGTGATATTGCAGCTACTATTCTTACATTATTGAATACCTTTCTTAAACATTCACTTAAGTCCCAGCACACCAATGACAATAAAAGTCTCCAGATAGGCCTGGAGGAAAGTGGATAAAGAGGAAAAGAAGGAGGAAGAAAGAGGAAGTGGAAGACAAAGAAAAGATGAAGAAGATGAAGACAAAAGACAACAAAGATGACAAAGCAACAAAGAAAAGATGAAGAAGGAAAAGGAGAGGAGAAAAATAGAAGAGGTGAAAGGGGAAAAATGTAAAAACAAACAAACAAAAACCCCAAAACTCAGAAACAGTTAATCACACCCCATCTATTCAGAAATACCTCAGTCTCACTCCATGAACCAGTCTAGAGTCAGACCACATCATAAGGTCTCCAGTGAGCGTTCTCAGAGTACCTGTCAACCCTATTTAACTCATTTTCTAGTACCCTTTATTGACTAGCTCAATGAGGCTGCTCAGACCACTGATTTCACCACCTAGTTGCCCTTCTGAATTCCAAGTGGACAACTGAACGCCTCCTGTCTGCCACATGTCTTTGTCACCTTAATCATATCACCATGTCTCTGCTTTCATTTTAAAGGATGCTGGGCAGTGAGTGTGGGAGGTAGGTCCCATTGCCTGTCATGTTAATGTCCATCCCTCCAGAGAACCACCAGGAGACCCAAGGAAAGTGATTATTCTCAGAGATCATTTTATTCAACTTTAACTTCACCCTTTGATCTTATGTTAATACGGTTTGGCAATACAGGAAAGCTTGGGGGTGGGGAGCTGCTTTTGTGCCTTGCTTCCTTGAAAAGTTGGATTTGAGGACAGAATGTAGTTATTTTATGGAACTCACTGTACTGAGAACAAGAAGCAGTGATTTGGGAAAAGGTGGGCAGGAAAGGTCATTTGAACTCACTGCAATGCTATTAGAATATTAAGCAGGCCATCTGTATACGTATTTGCATGGTTTAAGGAGTAAATATGTAATTGTATTCCCTATTCCCAGCTGCCTCACAAGAAAAAAAAATACTTTTTTCAAACTAATAAAAATTTAGAGATGCTCAACTTATACTTACAATCTTGACGTGCAACACGGAAGACAGTATATCAGGTACTTTTCTCCTCAATTAGAGCAAAACTTTTAGTTCCAAATGCTAAAGTTGGCTACTCACTGGCCTAAGTTCTTCTAAATTCTCTGAGGCTTCAGTTAAAAGCAGAACCAATTCCTCAGAAAGTCAATTAGCCCCAGGCCACCCAGGCTTGACTCAGGCTCAGCTGAAAAAAACACTGGAATTCAACCGTGACTAATGGACTTCCTCCTAGTCTCTCTCTTCCTTTCCTTTCTCCATTCCTCTCCCTTTCATTTCAACCTTTTCACCTCTTCTAAGCCATCTCCCCCCAAACTCCCTGACCTCTAAATGCAGAGACCTTAGCAAGTAAAAAAGGAGCCTTGATTGGTTAAGTGCTGGGTTCACCAGCTGCTTGATGGGAGGAAGAGGGGACCCACCGTTGTCTGCTTCCTTAAAGATTCCAAACTCTGCCTTCACCTCTTATTAGGTGGAGACACCCGCCATTGAGTTAGCAACACAACTCACTAAGGGCTAGTGCCTAAAAATATGTGCAAAACCTCAAACTCATTGTTAAGAAGTCAGAAACAACTCATAGCTGACCCTTCAGCTGGTTTGCAGAGGCCGTAAATTGCACGGAAGGAGATTGCCTATCCTTTTCCCCATATAGAAGCAGCTGAGTTCACACTACATGTCTTTGGGATTGCAACACAGCTTCTTACCATCAGGCAACTTCCCGTGGGAGATTAAATCACAGAGTGAGAGACTGTGACAGAGAAGCCAGTTAGGAGCATGTCTCAGTGGACGAAGCCAGTAGAACAGCCGTGCAGACTCTCGAGAGGAGTAGTTCTGAGCTATACTACAGGGTTGCTGTAAGTCAAAAGAGACACGAATTTAAAAAAAAAGAAAAAGACTGTCCAAACACAGGCAAGCTGCAAATCTCACCCCCTTTTTTCTGCTCCACAGGGTATCTGCATTCACACCTTCCTTGGGAGTGAATTTGAAGTCAGGCCACTTTAAAAATGCTCCCTCCGAAGTTCATTGCCACATTGATTACAAAGCAAAATGACCACAGGCAACTCTTGGGATTCCTGTTTAAATTCATCAACAGTCTCCATAGCCCCAAGTTTCTTTCAAGGTACACATCCAACTCCTGAAACGCACAGCTTCTTCTAATCTGTCCCATAAAATTCTGAAAATGTACCTGGCAACTCAAAAGATGTGGTTTCCTAAATAATATGATCTTTTAAAACCAGTCTTCACCCAAATACATCAAGCTACAAGATTTCTTAACACTCTTCCTGTTATAAATGGAGTAAGGGTTAGGGAATAAATCCTCCAAGAAAAGTTTTCTTGTTTCTATCCCACTTAACCCGTTACAGCTCAGTCCTTATTTTATCATTTACAATTAAAAACTTAACATTAAATATCATCTCCTAGTGGAGTGAATGGAAACATGTAAAATTCAGGAGCCTCTGAGTTTTGGAGAGCTAAATTTAAGGCAATGAAACTGTCTGAGACACTCCTAGGTACGTACATGTTGTTGTTACTAAGCAACTCCCCCACTAGTCCTTCAGTGTCAAAGCAAAAATGCCTATGGGGCTTGTTGCTACTCGCTAAGGAATTCTTCCTGGGCAAGTTTGTCAAACCAATTGCAGCTCAGATTCAGCTTTTTATAACTGAGCGGGAATCCCTGACTACCTCTTGAAAAGGAAGAGTGTCAGCAAGCCAAGGTGAATGTTTGTTACTGGCCAGGAATGAGGACTCCAGTTCATTTAGGAATAGGCTTTCCTTATACTAAGAACTTAAAAAGAAAATGTTTTTTTGCAAGTTACATTCACTGGGGCTAAATTAGATAGGGTTAGAACAATCTGTTGATCCGTTGCCTTTCAATTGTGGTGTTGGAGAAGAGAACGGAATATTCCATGCACCGCCAAGAGAACAAATATATACATCTTGGTGAAAGTGCACCCAGGGTGCTCCTTGGAGGTGAGGGTGGTGAAGCTTGCCTCACATACTTTGAGCATGTCCTTAGAAAACGAGTCCTTAGAAAAGAATAACATGTTTGGAAAGATGGGGAGGGGCGGTCAGTGAAAGAGAAGGAGGCTGTCAGGGAGTGGATTGACACAGTGACTGTAACAGTGAGCTCAAGAAAATACAGATAACGTAGATGATACAACATGGGGCAAGGTTCAGGTCTGTTGTTCATAGAGTCACAATGAGTCATAGCCAATTTGATGGCATCTAACAACAACAGAAACCTTCTTCTGCTATCATCATCTTACCTACAGGTAACAAGGAAGTGGGGCTGATGTACATATTAGAAAAATGTGGCAAGGTAAAGAAATGAAACACCATCTATGGTCAGATTCACATTTATCTCTGCATAGAAACTGTACACCCATCAACTCCCAGCACGTGATGTGGGAGGGAGAAAAATCAGGAAAGAGGCAACAGGGAAACAGATGGGGAAAAAAAGGAAGATTAAAGGGAAGGAGATTGAGGAAGAGAAAGAGAGAGAGACAGAGAGAGAAAAAAGGAACAAGGGAAAGAAGGTATTAGTTCAGACTAGGGAAGACTGAGGGCAAGGCAAAGTATCAGTTAACCAAATCATTCATGTTTTAACCACACCGATGCCTACTTAAACCAAAGTCATGAAAAAGAGCTGAAACAGTTGCCTGATGGACCAAGTCTTCTTTTAAAAATAAGTTTAAAAGCTTAACTTCAAAATAAACTTTTGTATCTCTATATATTTCAAACATACATACTTGGGGTTATTGTTTAAACATCTGTCTTTGGATTATGGTTGGAGAAGAACGCTGAATATCCTATGGCCTGCCAGAACAAATAAGTCTGTCTTGAAGGAACTGCAATCAGGGTGCTCCTTAGAGGCAAGGATGATAAAACTTCATCTCATTTACTTTGGGCAAGCTGTCAGTCGGGACCAGTCTCTGGAAAAGGCCATCATGTTGGGAAGGGTGGAGAGTGAATGAAAGAAAGGAAAATCCCCAGCAAGTGATTACAACAAAGGGCATAACAGAGATGTTGAGGACAGAACAGGATAGAGCACGAACCATTCACAGTGTCACTACGAGTTGTAGTCAATTCAGTCGTATCCAACAACAAACAACATGTATGTCTGATGTATTTGACTTGTTGTTATAGCCATAGAATCAACTAGAACTCATAGTGACCCTATGACAAGAACTCTGAACCCTGCCCTATCCTGAACCAATCTCTCACTGTCCTCTTCAATTGTGTTTCCCAATATGAGTGCTCAGCCTCCAGTCTCAAGTCTCCTAGTCTAAGCGTGTTCTACCGTTCATAGGGTTTTTGAAGACCTGTAATTTTGGAAGTGGATGACCAATCCTTTTTCCTAGTCTTTCTTCATGTGAATGCTCTGCTTTAGTACAATATCTGACAAATAAACATTTTACCCAAAAGAGTTTTTGACGACTTGTCTCAATTGTCCCTTTTCCCTTTGCAGAGTTTAGGAGACATTGTGAGACACAGTCATCAACCTCTCCAGGGTTTACTTCTAACCCTCCACAAGGCAGAAGGCACGAAACCCACTTAGGTGGACTGATCTCTGAGTGCTAGCATCTCATGTACTCCCAAAAGATAGAATGTCTGCAACTGAAGGCTGACCTATAGCCCCTCTGCTCAGACAACTGAACAACCACTGAGTGATCTTAAACTGGCTTTTCTGTCTCCTAAAAAGTGGAAATAATGTATTTATTTAAAAAATCCAAAACCGTCTTTGTTGGAGAAGGCACAGCCTGAGTGCTCCTCTCCTAACACAAGGACATAAAAGAAAAGCTTCATCCTCACGTACTTTGGACATGTTGTTGGGAGATCCTATTCCTTGGAGAGGAACATTATGCTTAGAAAGGTGGAGAGTCCATGAAAGTGAGGAAGATCCTCAACCAGATGGACTTGACACAGTAACTGCAGCCACAGGTTCAAGTGTGTCAGAGACGATGAGGGTGATGCAGGACAGGCCAAAGTTCAGAGTTGTTGTTTATAGAGTCACCGTGAGTCACATTAGACTTGACAGTACATAACAACAATAACAATTACAAGTAATCAGAAAGCCTAGGAGCGTCATATTAGGACAATACTAAAAGTGACCCTAGAAATGGAACTGTGAACTTCATACCATCACATCAGTTGACTCACAACTAACAACAAATCAGAATTCTTTATCTTTGACTTTATGCTACAAAAACGCAGCGATATCTCAGATTCCAGAAAAATAAACACTAGTTTTAAGTCATATTATGAATGAAACTTAGAGACCAGGTTCATCCACATCCAGCCCAGCTCCGCACCGAGTGGGATCGAGCGTGAAACCTGAGCTTGGCCATTGGCCAAAGGCCTGGCAGAAGCACACTCCAAATCAGGGCTTTAGCAGCTCTGAAAACATATGATCTCTCAAAAGAATCATCTTTGACCTTAAGGGCATGATTAGTAAAACAATGGAAGCATAGAACTTTAAGAAAAGGACTTGAGAACTTGCACCAAAAGTCGTTTATCTAAACCAAAATCAAACACATTGCCACTGAGCTGACTGCACCTGTTGATGACCCCCATGTGTTACAGAATAGAACGGCACTATGGGGTGCTCATGGCTGTAATATTTGAGGAAGGAGTCCTGGGGCATTGTGTGTTAGCCATTGAGCTTTAACTCAAAGGACTGATAGACTGGTTTCAACCTACCAGTCAAAAAAGATGAGACAATTTGCTCCTCATAGGATGGATGTACAGCCTTGCATACCAGAAGGGACAGTTCTCATTTTAGGTGAGAGGCACAGGATCAATAAGCCAATGGAGGGCTGGAGTCATGAGTCAGAACGGAGTCAATGGCTGGGCGTCGTGGGTTCAGGTTTTGGTTTTTGCTTCCTGAGGTTTTTGTTTGCTTAATCTTTACAAAAGAAGATTGTCAGCCCTTTCTTCTGTGGTACCCCCAGGGAGCTCCAAATCACCAACCTGTAGTTGAGCAAAAGCCATTTGAGGGGACCATAAACCTTCGGCTCATTCATAGTTACCATAATGTAAAATCAAACTCTACAGGTTTTGTTTCATTTATATACTGGATAAATACACTTAATGTCTTCAAGTCATGAGTGATTTTTCCACTTCAGTTACTTGCTATGCATCTGAAGGTTGAATAGTGAATAAGGACAACAGACGAGTAATTGATGCCTTTGAGTTGCAGTGTTGGAGAAGACTATCGCATGAACTTAGAAAAGAACAAGCAAATAGGTCTGGAAAAAAATTCATCTAGGAGCTCCTCAGAGGCAAGGTTGTAAAACGTCATCTCACTTATTTTGAGCATGTTTTTGGAAGAAGATGGTCATTAGAAAGGGCTATCATGCTGGAAAAGTGGAGGGTCAGTGAAAGAAAGGAAGACCCTCAACAAGGTGGATTGACACATTGCCTGTAACAATGGGCCAAAGTACAGCAGAGATGAAGGGATTGTGCAGGACACGGCGATGTGCAGACCCACTGTTCATAGACTCACTGTGTGTCAAAGTCAAGTCGATGGCACCTAACCGCAGCAACTGCCATCAAGTAGTTTCTAATTCTTCATCGTGATTTCACATTGGGTTTCTAAAGCTATAAAATTTAATGGGGGCAAGCTCCCTCATCTTCTTCGTGAGGAGCAGTTGGAGGATTCAAATCACTGATCATTATGTTAGCAGTCCAGTACAGATTACAGTAGCCACCAGCGCTCCTGCACTGGGCACAAAATAGGCGCCCAAGAAGCTGCATATCAATTAATTATAAAGTGATGTTGCATACATATTTAAAACAGTATTTCCCCAATTAGTGCAATTATAAGGCATCCCTGGGGCGTCTATTTAAATGTAGATTCCCTGCCCCTGTTCCTGGAAAATCAGATTCAATAACTCTACGCTGGAGCTCAAGGGATCTGTAGTTTTATCAAGTGTTTTAGGCAATATGTTAATCATCAGACAGGTTTGGGAAGTAATAGCTTAAAAGATTTCTATGGAGATTTTGACTGTGTGTGGGTTTTTTTATTTGATTCACTTACAAATCAATATGAATGCTTTGTATGCACTGTGTTTCACATTGTTCTTCATTCACACCATGTTTCATGTAATCATTCTCATGCATTATGCTTTATAAAATTATTCACCATTGGCTCTTGCCCATCATTTCACTGTCTTTTCACCCAAATGCTTCCCATTTCCTTTCCCCGCCACCTCCATCAATCAAACTGTGCATCCCTGTCATTTCGCTCCTACCCATCCTCAGCCCTCCTCGCCTTGAGTTCCCAAAAATGTTTTACTAGTTATTCTTTTTTTTTACAATAATGGTCTTATGCAGTATTTGTCCTTATGAGACTGCATTAGTTCACCCCTTCTCACTCAAGTTACACAGTATTTTTCAAAATCATTGCTCCTGAGTGCTGCACAGTATTCCATTGTGTGAATGTACCACAATTTCTCAATCCATTCAGTTGTGGTTGGACATCTGGGCAGTTTCCATGTTCTTGGAATGGTCAAACATTGCTATGAATATTAGTGCACAAATCTCCGTTTGTGCATCAATTCTAATTTCCTTTGGGTATATTCCTGATAGTGGAATAGCTGGGTCATATGGAGTTTTTATGTTCAATTTTTTGAGGAAACACCAAACTGTCTTCCAGAGTGGTTGCACCATTTTACAATCCCACCAACAGTGTATGATAATTCCCACCTCTCCACATCCTCTCCAACATCTGTTGCTTGCTGCTATGCTAAACTTTGCCACTGCTCCTGGGGTAAGATAGTATCTCATTGTGGTTTTGATTTGCATCTCATACTGCCAGTGATTTTGAGTATTTCTTCATGTGTCTGTTGGCCTCCTGAATGACTTCCCTGTGAAATGTCTTTCCATGTCTTTTGCCCATTTTGTAATTGGGTTTTCAGTCTTTTTCTTCTGGAGGCCCAGGAGCAATATGGAAAGAGAAGGAAATTAAAGGCATCCATATTGGCAAAGTGATGGTTAAACTGTCACTATATGCAGATGATATGATAGTGTACACAGAAAACTCTGAGGACTTAACAACAACAAAAAACCTGTTAGAGCTGGTGGACCAGTTTAGTAGGGTTGAAGTCTACAAGATCAATATCCAAAAATCAGTGATATTCCTCTGCAGTAATAAAGAAAACACAGAGAATAAAACTAAGAAAGCGATACCATTTACAATAACCAAAGAGAAATTGAGATACTTGGGAGTGAATTTAACTAAAGACACAAAAGACCTATACAAAAAACCTACAGAACATTATGCAAGACACACAAAAAAAGATCTAAATGGGAACATGTGCCCTGTTCATGGGAAGACTCAATACTGTGAAAATTACAATCCTACCAAAAGCACTCTAAATGCTCAACACAAGCCCAACACAGATACCAAATTTGTTTTTCAAGGAGATCTAAAGAGAAATTGTCAAGTTTATTTGGAGAGGAAAGAGACACCGAATAAGCAAAGCACTTCTGAAAAACAAAAATGAAGTAGGAGGCATAGCATTCCCTGATCTCAAAACCTACTACACAGCAGTAGTAACCAAAACAGCATGGTACTAGTACAATGACAGGCACTTAAAACAATGGAACAGAATTGAGAACCTAGAACTTGACCCAACTATCTAAGGTCAACTGATAATCAACAAGGAAATAAAACCTATCAATTGGGGAAACTATCAAACTATGATCTCTTCAACAAATGGTGATGAAAAACTGGAATGGCATCTGTAGAAAGCTGAAACAGGATCCACATCTCACACCATACACGAAAATCAATTAAAGATGGATCAGAGACCTGGGAGTAAAGCCCAAAGCCATAAAGTTCATAAGAGACAAACTGGGACCAAGCTTAGAAGTCCTAGTTTATGGTGTAAAGCATCTGCCAAATACAGCCAGAAATGCACAATCTGGAGAGGATAAAACTGATGAATAAGACTTTCTAAAGATTAAATCTCTGTGCTCATTATAAACTTTTTCCAACAGGGTGAAAATAAAGCCTACCAACTGGGAGATTTCTACTGTTAAACACACAAACTATCTTTAACTTTCTTTTATTAATCCAGATTACCATGCAGTCTAGCATTTTGCTTAGGAAAATTAGAGCAGTGAATACATTTAGTTAACTAGAGATGAGAAACTAAACAAAGCATGCTATTTGCAATAACCCTTTTCCAGATACTGTTGACTTGTCAGTAGTATCTCTGATACTACCTCCACAACCCACTGCCATCTCCCAGTGACATGTCAGATAAACACTGTGCTGACAACTGAAAGGTCATAGATTCAAATCCTCTGCTGAGTTGATTCTAATATCAGTAAAAAATGAAGGAGGGCAAGAGGCAGGCAGGAAACAAGCAAACTGAGGGACGGTGGGTGAAACGAAGTTTTGCAAAGAGTCAGTTACAAAGCAAGCACAGTCTGTACTTGGTCCCTCTTATTCTGTTCTCATTTCCTGGAGGCTTTTGGCATGTGTGCATTTGTGTCTTGGCTCTCAATGAAGGGAGCTCAGCTGGCGTGGTGCATAAGCAGTTGTCCTGCTAACCCAAAGACCACACTTCTCTGGTGGTTCAAACACACCAGTAGCTTCAAGGAAGAAAGACAGCCAATCTCATCTCTCATGATTTACAGCTTTGGAAAAGCTGCTGAAGGGTCAGCTATGAGTCAACTCTGACTCAAAAGGGAAGAGGGTTTTTTTAGTCTCTCAATTAAGGAGAATGCATGCATGATTTAATCCATTTAGAGAAAAAAAGCTAAACATTCATGCTCAGGTGCTAATTTAGGGAAAAGAGAAAGAAACCAATGACATTAGTTGTTGTATACTGTAGATTCTGACTCATCGAATAGTATCTGGCAAAGACATGTCCCAGAGGGCTTCCCTAAGCTGTGATCTTTACAAGAGTGGATCATGTCTTTTCTTCTATGAAGGGGCTGGTGAGTTTGAACTGCTGACCTTTTAGGTATAACACCAGAGCTCCATAATGGTGTTGACTGGTTATTTACTTACTGGGTATTGCTACCTCTGGATAGCCAGGACTATTTACAAGTATAATTTTGTGTGATTTTTCATATGCCCATGTATGGGTTATAAGTAAGAAAGCTCTAGTAGCCTAGTGGTAAAAAGCTGCACAGCAATCCCAAAGGCATGAGGTTGGAATCCACCAGCTGCTCTGCAGGAAAAGGCTGGGCAATGATATCTCCTGTGTGATTTACTGAACACCTGGAAGGTCAGCTACAGGTCAGTTCTGCCTCAATGGCAAACAACAAACAACAATAGGTTATAAGCAGAGAATAATTATGTTAGTTTTTATGATGGTTTGGTGGTAGAATCCTTGTCTTCTACTTGGAACACCTGGGTTCAGTTTTTGGCCAATGTATTTCATACACAGCCACCACCCTGACTCAAACAGCTTCTTAAATCTGGAAGCACTGCTAAAAACTAGTCAGTAGAACTTTATACCCAGTGTTGTCTTATCTTCAATTACAGGATAATCTCCTTGAGGACGTGGTCTATCAAGTTATCTGAATGTTATAAAACACTGCTATTGTTGTTGTTGTTGTTGTTGTTGTTAGATGCCTTTGAATCAGCTTGAAGTCATAGTAACCCAATGTGAAATAGAACGGAAAACTTCCCGATCCTTCAGAATAATTCTAAATCAATCATATTTATTGAAACAACGAAAAATGCCTATGAGTATCAAAGTATTTTACATGTTGACAGCAGGTGTGTATCGAATACACAGTGTAGCAGTCGCTATGAACTGGAGATTATGCACATATGTTGTTTTGTTGTTGTTGTTGTTGTTGTTAGGTGCCAATGAGTTGAGCAAGACTCATAGCAACCCCATGAACAGCCAGCTTGAACCTTACCCTACCCCATGGTGGCCTCATCATCACTGACGCATTAAAGCCCATTGCTAAAGTCACCATCCTCTCCTTTGCTGATCCTCCATCTTTCCACACAAGATCTCCTTTTCCAAATATTCGCTTTGCCTAGCTATATGTTCCAAGTATAAAAGACAAAGCTTTGCCATCTTTGCTTCAAAGGAGCACTTTGGCTACACTCTTTCCAAGACATAACTGTCCTTTTGGCAGGCCATGAGATTCAGTACTCTTCTCCAACACCACAACTCAAAGGCATCAATTTTTCTTCTGTTGTTCTTATCCATTGTCCAGCTCTCAGTGCATAGCAGGTTGATTGAGAAGAACATGGCCTGAATCAGGTGCACCTTAGTCCTCAAACTGACATCATTACTTTTCAGCATTGTGGAGAGGTCCCTGACAGCAAACTTGCCCAATGAAATACATTTTCTGATTCCTTGACCTGACTACTGGAATTAAGGGTGTTGATTGTTGATCCAAGCAAGACAAAATCATTGACAGCTGTAGTCACTGATCCTTTTTAAATATATAAATATAGATATATAAATCTATAAATATAAATTTATATACTATATATAGGTTTATAACACCAACAACAAAAATATAGCTTTCTATATAAATATATATTGCATATAATATACAGATTAAATAAATACATATGCTTATCAGGTAGTGTTTTGTTCTGTTTGTGTAGGGTCTATGAGTTGCAACAATCTTGACAGTTTCTAAGTATATATTGTCATCGATGCCATTGAGTCAATTTCAACTCATATCAATTCTCCACTGTGTTTCTGAGATATAAATCACAATGGGAGCAGACTGCCCATCTTTTTCCCAAAGAGTCACTGAAGCTTTGGATGATGATCCACACCTCACTATGGATGATGCCACTGAGCTCCTTAGACACACACACACACACACACACACACACACACACACACACACACACACATAAGAGAAAGGAGAGAGAGAGAGAGAGAAGAGAGGGAGGGAGGGAGGAAAAGAGAGAGAGAGATCACACACTCAGACTGAATTTTACATGTTTTGACAGTAAAATAAGTTTCTTATTCTATCATTGACTTGCTAGGATTAATACATATGATTGTTGACATAGATTGTTAATAAAATTTAAGAGGGGGATCAGAGAGTGTTTAAATATGTACAAAGACAAAATGTTCTAAAAAGACTTTGCTTTACTTAGTGATAGCATCAGATCGTAGAACATAATGCTTCAATTTGAAAACTCCACAACAAAAAGAAACCCCAGAAGTTAATAATGCTACTTCAGTCCAGACTTGTTAATGAAAATATCTTTTATGTGTTATCCAAAAAGTTACCTAAAGCTCAATAGGTTTATGGGGAAACAGCCTGTATTCTTATAGGTTGTTTCCAGAAAATACAGGTAGGGCTCTTAGAGCAGGTTTATTGTGAGGTTGATAAAACTCATTCCCTATCTCCGTCACAAAACTCCGGCATGTGCTCTTATTCTTAAAGCGACCACTTCTACTCCATCCAGCACACACATGCACACATGTGGAGGCACAAATGCATCAGCTTTAGGCACCTAAAGCAAGTGTCCACCCCTGTCAGACACATCCAGTGGTACATTAAAGATTAAGAGAACTAACTCAGTCCCACAAGAACAAGTATTGTATAAAACCATTATTGTAGAACGAGTAAAAGGACCCAAGGGGGAAGGGTAGAAGCAGAGGGAAGAGGTTGCGCAGGGGGAGGGAAGGATTAATCATGGGGTTGTACAATTTGTTGGGCATGGGGGTAAGGGAAATTGGAACAATCTCTTCTGGAAAACAATGTATTCTAATTTCGTAAATAAACTAGTATAATAATGTTGTTGTTAAGTGCCATCGAGTCATAGACAACTCAGCGACCGTATGACGAAAGACAAAAAGAAAAAGAGAGAACCAGGCTAGAATTTGGAAAATATTATCCAAAAGTCATTGTTGATTTCAAGCGTTTCACAACAGTGTTAAGGCCTACTATGGCATTGTTACTTTTACTTTTCCCAGGACAAAAAATTAAATCTAGACAATTATGCTATATAGAAACTCCTTTCATTAATTCTATGTAGTACTCAACCAGATTGCTATACTCAGAATCTATTTTCCATAGTGAGTAAGCTGTCTTCACTGGTGCAGGGTAGAACTCGTTACAAACTGCTGTTTTTCGTCTGAATTTGTTTGGGTCAGCTTTATTATACACAGAACTAGGCAATCAACTCAAATGTTAATTAAGACTTCCTTGATTGAAGAATTAAGAGTAAGTCTTGTTCGACATTCGCGAGATTTAGAATCTTTTTAAAAAAAAAAAACCAAAGATATAAATAAAACAACACACATACACTTTTTTTACAAAGATACACACACACACACACACACACACGCGCGCGCTGTAATGTCTGTTTAGGCTACCTGAGTTTTTGAACTGGAGGAGTGTTTCCTTAAAGCCTATTCTTATGCAACCATCCGTCCCGCCTTTCCTTTGCTCCTACCCCTCTTGGGGTTTGTAACCCCTCCGATGCCTAGTGAGCCACTGACTTTGTGGGTAACGTGGTGTTAACATGTAGTCGCTGTTTTTTAAGCCTGTGTGCTTCGCCTACCACGCCAGCAGCTTTACTTTGACGATGCCCCCTCCCCACCACCCCTGGGTAGGTCCCTGGACTTAATTCCCTCTCCCTCTGGCAGTGTTTCCTAACTTGGGAAGGGTCTCGCTACACTTCTGCTGAAAAGCCTCCGGCGGCCTGCGGTCTCCCAGCCTCCCAGCACGGAGCCCTTGCTTGTCCTAGAAGAGCCACCTTCGGGAAGGTCCCCTTGAGGTGGCCACACCACGAGAGTAAACCTGCCAGGGAAAGCAAAAAGGCGGCCCCTACGCACTTCCAATAGGACGCGGCCAGTTCCCCGGCTGGGACGCGCCCCGGGGCTGGCTGGGGGCAGGGAGTGTCGCCGCCGAATCCCCAGCAGGCCGCTGGTCCCACCTCCGACTCCCTGGGGCTCCCGCCCTCGGCCCCACCTCCCCCAGCTCGCACAAAGGCGCCCAGGGGTGGGGGGTCAGGCCTGCTGGGGCCACCTAGACGCCACCGGACCCAGGCCTGGCCACGCGCGTCCCGGCGTGAAGGCCTCGCAGACCGCCGACGGGGAGGGAAGGACGTGCTTCCCCGCTGGTCCTTCGAGGCGCGGGAACTCTAACCCCCCACCCGGGCCCAGCCCGAGCCCCCCGCGAGGAGGCCTCCCGCTTGCCACGCCTGGGGTGGTGGCTGCAGCGTGTGGAGGGGCGTCCCGCCCGCGGAGGGATAGCGGTCTGCGGTCGGTTCGGGGGTGGAAGGAGCAAGTGCAGACCCCCGCGGAGCCCGGGGGGCGAATGGAGACGTTACAGGCGGCCCTCTGCGCCCCAGTGAGGCGCAAACCCTGGGCTTCAAATCAGTTCCCTCCATTTCCGACAGGCCCGAGCCCCGCGGGCACCGGGGTAATGCGGCCGAGCAGTGCGGGGGCGGGTCGAGGGGCGCGGGCCGGGTTGGGGGCGCACGGCGACCCCGGCCCCGGGCTCCCCTCGCGGCCCGTCGGGGGCGCACACGCGGGCGCGCATACGCGCGCCCTCGGGCCCAAGTGCGGGAAGATGGCCGTTGGTGCTTCAGTATAAAAGCTCTTTGTTGCGTTCACACAAAAGCAGCCAAGACCTGCTTTGCCAACGGGCCTTTGGGGCCAATGGAAGGATAGCCGCTGAACCCCCAAATGGCCCTGGAAGCCTTAAGCAGAAGGTGCAACTTAAGGGACAGGAATGGGGATCACAGGCCTCCCAACTCGCATCACCCCAAACTTCTGTCAACATCCACATAGTCGTACTTGAGAGGTAAGGGAAGAAAGCAAATGGGGGGAACCCAAAAAACTACTTTTACTATCAAGGAGGCCCAAACTGTAGAGATTAAACATTCACATTCTTGCAGAATTTCTCTCCTTGATCAGGGTAGAAACATAATCCGGAAAAGTCTGGATACACCAAAACGAAAACGGGAAGAAAAAAAAAAAAAAATAACAAACCAGTTGCCATCAGCCCAAAGTGGTGGTAGCAGCAGCCGGCGCGTGTGATCCACTTACTTGTCCGACTCTTGTGACATGTTTGATCCAATGAACTCGCTCCCCTTTTCCTGGAGCCTCAGCCTCTGGTGAAACTGGACTTTCAAGTCTGTGCAGGTGAAGGTGTGTGAGAGCGCCCGAGATGGCAGAACAAGAGCTACAGGTAATTCTGCTTTTCAGTCCCCCCTCACCACTCTCGCTCGCTCGCCCGCTCGCGCGCCCTCACCTAGCCGGAAAGGTGGGATAAGGGGGGGCCCCTCACATGGGGCCCGAGCTCGGAGGCGGCCGGGCGGCGCGGAGTCCTCCCGGATCGTAGCAATGGGAGACACAGAGCCGAAAGTGGCGGACTTGGGCGGCCACAGGTAACTTTCTCGCAGGGAGCTGAATTCTTTCACTACAGGGTACAAGCCCCAGGGACGAGCTGCGCGGTGATTGGCTGCGGGGCTCCCTCAGGTGCGCTCCAATTGGCAGAGGCGCACTCAGGTAAGGCCCTTCTCCCAGAGCAGGTAACTCACTCCGAGAAGTTTACCTGAGTGGAGCGGTGGCACGTTTGTGGCGCGGAGGCCGCTTGTGGGAGTCGAGGGTCAGTGGTTCGTGGACGCTTCCAGCCCCCGAGGCCGTGGGCTGGGAGCGGGCAGGAAAAGGGACACCTGTGAACCGTAGGGATTGTGGATTGAAAGGAAAGACAGACGATGGCCGAGTTCAGATGGCCCACACCAAGTGGAATCAAAGCTGCAGCCCCACCACAACCCGAGCTAAGAGGACTGGGTGACAAAGGCCGAAGCGGACGCGGGTTTAAGTTGCGTTGCGACTTCTTAGAGGGAGAAGAAACGCAGAGATCTCTCTGGGGCGTAGCTGCATTTTTAACGTTCTTAACCACGGCGCACACTTGTCCTATCCGGAGGAGTAAAAGATGCCAGGTAGATGACAGGTTTTCCCCAAAGCACATCCTTTCACGAGCTGGGCGTGCGTTTTGGTGGGTGAGGAGATCGGGTTGAGCCCATACCAAAATGGCCCACGCGCATCTCTGCCTTCTCCACTCCACAGCCCCAGATTCCAGAGCTGCGACTCATCCCTAAAATCCTTTCCATCAACCTGTTGTCATTTGACGTTTCCAGGCAGGCATCAACATTTACACTGTAATTCAATAGACGCAGATACTACAAAGGTGCTTTATTCTTCCAGTTTAACATGGTTGCTACGGAAACATTTCAGGACGCGACGGACTTTTTTGTGGTGATTGCTTTTGGTTGGCAACAACACTAACGAACAGAGATGTAGTTGGTAACCACTGTTGCCAAAGCATGTGTGTGAGGTAAGGAGCTGTGCTACCTATAACCCAAAGACAAATGGTTGGAATCCACTAGCTGCTACATGCAATCAAGGTGGACAACCTCCTCCCTTGTCATTTACAGTCTCGAAAGATGTTAGAGAGTCAGCTGTGAAGTGCCAACACAATGTCACATAACAAACAACATCACCATAGAGTGAAGTGCTTGTTAAAAGGTACTTGGTAAAAATTCTTGACAAAAAGCTAATCCACATACATAGATTATTAAGTAAGGAAGGCATTATTACTGGAATGGTGACTCAGAAATACATGTTGAAAATCCTGACCGCTATGCACTGTGGTTAGGGAGCTCTGGTGGCCTAGTGGTAGAATCTGCACTGTAGTCCTGAAGGCTTGAAGTTCTAATCCACCAGTTGCTCCGTGGGAGAAAGATAGGAAATAATCTCTCATGCAATTTACTATCTCTGAAAACCCTACTGGAGGGTCAGCTATGGGTCGGGGCAAACAACAACCTGCACTATGGTTACAGTTTCATTTGGGAGTGTGTTGTCTTTTTATGTTGATGAGACAGGGTTAGTGTAGAGCCTGTCTTGAGCCAGTCTTTCCTGAGATTTGAAAGATTAAAATGCAAGCTAGAAATTAGAGATGGAGGAAGGAAAAAGGCTGTCAAGGCACATGAGGATCACCTGCGCTCAAATAATCAGAAGAAACAAGGATCTTTCTCCATCTATGACAGAGAGGGGGGGAAATCTTCCCCTGGTGCCAGCATCCTGAATCTGAATTTCTAATCTGATGCTAAAACTGATTAAATTAATATAATTTTTATTTTAATCTTTATGGATCATTGTTGTTGTTGTTGTTAAGGGCCATCGCGTCGTAGATGACTCATAGCAACCCTATGAACCAAAGACCTGCACACTTGTATAACTTTCGTTGTTTCTCCAAGTTCAAAGAGTTTCCACAGGCAAGCTATTTTTGAAGTGGATGCCACTCCCACTTTCCAAGCCTATTTTAATCTGGGAACTTCACCATCACTGTCCACCATGGGTGAAGATTATGGCATCTGACACATCAGTGTCACAGTGTTTAGCATCACAGCAACCACCAGTTACTTCTGTACAGCAAATGGACAGACCAGATCATATATCTCCTGAAAGATGGCATAATGAGGCTTAAGATTTCACTGTTTCATATTTTCACTCTCAGCAGATGAATTTCAAAATTTTATTCATACTTCTTCTGAAGACAATAGAAACCCACACGTTTAAATGTTTTAAAGACAATATAAACTCATTCATTGCCAACAAGTGGGGACCATTTCCTAGCTAACCTTCCAGCCAGCTTCCAGGGGTTATAAATCACACAGGAGATTACCCATCTTTCTTCAAGGAGTGACTGATGGATGGAAAACCACCAGAGAATCTAACTTGACAAGGTTAGTGCAACTCCCTACAGAATAAGCCACCAGAGCCTTATCATATATTTAGTATCTAATGAGTAAGGAAGACTGAAGAAAAACTGATGCCTTTGAATTGTGGTACTGACAAAGGGTTATTGAATATTAAAAAAAAAAAAAAAAGAAAAGAAAAAGAAAGAAACAAATCAGTCCTGGAGAAACTGCAACCAGGATGTTCCTTAGAGGTAAAACTGTCTCACATACTCTTGAGTCTTTTGTCAGAAAGTGCTGCTGCTGCTGCTGCTGCAGTTGCTGTTGCTGTTGTTGTTGTTAGGTGCCTTCGAGTCAAGTGTGACTCATAGTGACCCTATGAATAACAGACTTGAACCCAGCCCTGTGCCACCCTCATCATCTCTGACATTTTTTGAGTCCACAGTTGCAGTCAATCTTCTCGTTGAGTGTCTTCCTCTCCTTTGCTGCCCCTCCATCTTTCCAAGTAATAGTCTCTCCTAAGAAGCTGTGATGCAATCGCAAAGGCACGCAGTTCAAATCTACCAGCCTCTCTGCAGAAGAAGGATGGACGGTCTCCTCCCATGCAATGTACTGCCTCTGAAAACCTACTAGAGGGCCAGCTATGGGTCAGTTCTGACTGGACGGCACAAAACAACAACATGCCCGAGGTATGTATGACAAAGCTAGTATGTAGAGAAAGACATTCTTCTGATATTCTCTCAAGATGCAAAAATCTGGAGGTCTTTTCTTTTGTGCTCTTCCATGTCTTGAGAAAAATACTTTCCAATCTCTTGACTAAGAGAGCATGCATCCATTCACCTGGCTCCTGATATTCTGGGAGCAGCTGAGGAGAAGTCATTGTTTAGTATGTGATTATTCCCCACTATCATTTCCAGTTGATGCCTTATGCCTACACTTCTTTGTTCCTGGTGTCCCTGAGTCTCAAGCCTCTCTTGTTTCTCCTGCTGGAGGTCTAATCACCTAGCTGCATGGAGTGGTACAGGGGACCAGAGACCCTCACTATTCCTATGCGTTTGTAGGATAGAAAACTTCTACCTTGTCAAAAGCAAAAACCTTATAAGACTTGGGAAATTAGGCAGTCACAAAAATTTCCAACTCTCACCAGTTTCAAGATATGGCTTTCATATATTACCCTTCCTTCATCTTCTTTAATGGATGATTTACATTTTACAAAACCCACTGAAGGGGCAGCTATGAGTTGGTTCTGATTCAGCAGTACATGATATCCTCTTTGCCCCTTTTATATGGATTTTTTCTGTTTGTATACTTTTACTATGAGTTTAGTTCAGGTTTTGGAAAGAACGAACATAAAGTGTAATCAATCTGTTAGCGTCTATGTAAAACCCATTTTCAAAAGTTTCTAAAAACTTACCCATGAGTCCCAAATTTGTTTTTATAAAGGAAGCTAGTATTTGTAGCCAAATCTTTCCTTTCATTGTCTATGATGGTGTATGTTTTTTCTTCTGCAACATTTAACAGTTCAGCTTTGATTAGGTAACTTGATGTTTCTTTGATTGTGTCTAATGACCGCTTTGTTAATTTGTTAGATTAATTAAGGGGAAGGATTACAATAAACCACTTTAACTTGTTGACCAAGAAATTATTTCCGTTACACAAACATTTGGATTCTTTTAGCAGTAGACTTGCAAATGAATATGATAATTTCTGCCACAGCCTTCCTGAGACTATGTTGCTTCCTACAGACTCCTTTTTCCATGGACACATCAGCAAAGTTGTGGTATTTAAAACAGATCCCTGGACCATCAACATCAGATCACTTGGGAATTTGTTGGAAATACAAATTTATGACATGACCTCAGACTTTACTGAATGAGAATCTCAGGAGAGGGGGAAGAAATCTGTGTGGGTACTAATACAATCAGTTGGTACCAGTAAATCAGATGGCACATGCTAGCATTTGACACTCACTGAAGTGCAGTAGTTTGAAAAGAAGAAATAGCACATCCTTAGCTCTTAAACCTCGTCATCCTAACTTAGGCTGAACTTGGAGATTCCCAGCAACTTTCAACCACCATAGGATAATTAACCAGTATTTATTTGTGTCAATAATTCCATTTTTAGTCTGATTACTTATTGTCTGAACACTGTCTTTGATTGGGGAAGCTACAAGAACAAAACTGGACACTGAATCTGCCAAGATTCTCACCAAGGAGTTTCAGCAGCCATTTAAAGGGGCAGCAACAAATTACATTTCTATATCTGCCATTCCAATGCCTGAAAAGTCTTGAGGATTCTATTTTTAGGATGAATAACCTATTATGTTTATGATATTAATATTTTAGTGAAAGAATATCTTAATAATAGTCTTTAGCATCTGTTCTAAAGGCTAATTTTATTTTCCTAAAGTTTTTTTAAAAAATTATTTTGTGTTAAACTTTTGATTTTATTGTAGTGATTTTTTTTTTTTTAAGTAAATCCATTGTAGTGAGATTTGGAGGGGAAAGATGCTACCTCTGTGCCAACAGGGCAGGAAAATCAAGTTTTCGAGAGCTGGAGATCTAGTCCAACAAGTTGGCTCGCTGCTCAGTCTCCGGCTGCTTGTTGTCATACACATGGCCACTCGGGCAAATCTGTCATTAAATCAACTATGGAGTCAATGACAGGTGGTAACTTCTAAGCTGTTTTGCGCTATGAAAGCACTGATTTGTTGGGCTAGCTGTTGTCCACAAGACAAAACCTTAGAAAAATATTAATGTACCTTCAACCTAAATTTGATATCAACAGGGATTTGTAAGTTACCTAAGCATTAGATGTTGTTTCTGTGAAATCTTGGACAATTCTATTTCTCATCGTTTCTGGCTTCATGAAGCATTGTGAACTGTTGGTAGGTGCCATCTAGCCAGCTCCAACTCATAGCACTAAATAATATTTAAATTGTCAGTATTGTAATTTAAAGGCATCAATTCTTTGTTCTTCCTTACTCATCATCCATATTTGACATGTGAATTAAACAATTAATCTTAGTTTTTAACTTGATGCTTTTGCTCTTTGGTTCTTTAAAGAAGTCACTTAAAGAGGTTTTTAAAGAGGACAAAAGAAGAGTTGGCCAATGGAATATGTCATTTCATTTCTTTTTTATTTTTTTTATCTTGAGTCTATCCCTCCTGAATTTATATTTCACCCCATTCTTTAAATTGTGATTTTAACAGAAGTTTACAGAAAAGTTGTATTTTATTTATTCATGGTTGCACATTTTCCTCCCTCACCCCTCCCCCAGTTCACTTAAAAAAATATCATTCATTGTTGCATAATTTTCTCCCTTCCCCCCACCCCCCCCCAGGTCTCTTTGCTGTGCATCTCTTATTCTGGACTGTTGTCATACAAATGATCTTGAATCATATATTCCTTTTAAACAATTCTCTCCTTCATCTGTTCCAATGCAGTGTTCTTTATTTATACCCTCTTTTCTTAGTTTCCCTCCAACTCCCACATCAGTCCTGTTTTATAACAGTGGTGATATAAATCCACACTGTAGTCTTTGATCATCTTTGGTAAATATTTCAAGTCCTCATTTAGGCAAGCTGTGACATCTGTATATCACAGGTTGTTGATGAATGTCCCTTCAACCTGATGCCACATTCTTATTCATATAGTCCAGCTCTGTATTTGCTTTGCATACATGTTCAATAGGCATGGTGAAAGGAAACAACCCTTACATACACCTTTCTTGATTTTTAAACCATCTATTACCCTCTCATTCTGTTCAAATGGCTGCCTCTTGGTTCAGTTACAGATTCCTCATGAGCTCAAATAAGTGTTCTAGAATTCCTGTTCTTCTCAATGTTGTCCATAATTTACTATGATCCACACAGTGGACTGCTTTTGTATAGCAATAAACCACAAGTAAATGTCTTTCTTGTAGTTTATACTTTTAGTCAAGATACACCTGCTATCAGTAATGATATTTCTAATTCCACAGCCTCTTCTGACTGCAGCTTGAATTTCTGCCAGTTGCTAATTTTCTGAAGAATCTTGAACAAGCAATGTGGAATTAGCTAACAGTCAGCTGAGCTTTGTATATTTCTTTCAGGAGAGATTATATGTCTGTTGTTTGGACTCATAGCCCTTCTCTCTGAAATGAAGTACCGATACCAGAACAAATAACTAACTAAATGGGCAAATTTGAGGGGAAACAATACAGATATTGGGTAATTGTTTTCTAATTAATATTTGAGAAGATATCATATGCATAAACCAAGAAAGGATACAGTTTAAAACTATTCTGTTGAAACATGGTGCAATTTTTAAAGCATATCTTCTATCACTACCCATTTCTAATATCTCATGGGAAGAAAAGTAAAAGAAGAGATGTTGTTGTTGTTGTTAAGTGCCATCGAGTCACAGGTGACTCATAGCGACCCTATGAATGAAAGTCCTGGACACCTCCTATACTTCCATTCTTTCTCCAGGTTCATAGGGTTTCCTGAGGTAAGCTATTGTGGGAGTGGATGCCACTCCTGCTTCCAAGCTTGTTTTAGTCGGGAAGCTTCACCAAACACTGTCCACCATGGGTAATCATTCTCGCATTTGATTCATCAGTGTCACAGTGTTCGGCTTCACAGCAACCATGAGTTACCTCTGTACAACAAGTGGACATACCAGGGTTACACGACCTAGAAGAATGTTTCAACAAAAACAAAGGCAGGCCTGAGGGCCACGGAGTAGAGTCACCCACCTTTGGCTTGGGAGCACGGCTTTCTGTACGCTAGGCCAACTGCTCTCTCTCCCTCTATGCAAAAGAAGAGACAGAAGATGAAAAATTATTATAACAACATTGAGAAATTGAAAGAGTAGGAACTGATTTAGCATAGATGACCATAATCATCTCTATGCAGCAAGGAGCAAGCCTTTTGTTAGTTGCTGTTGTTAGGTGCTGTCGAGCCACGTACAACCCATATCAACCCTGTGAACAACAGTTCTGAACCCTGTCATATCCTGTGCCATCCTCATGCTTTCTGACACGTTAGAGCCCATTGCGGCAGTCACCATGTCAATCCACCTGGTCATGAGTCTTCTTCTCCTTTGCCGACCCTCCACCCCTCTGAGCATCATGTCCCTTTCCAAGGAATAGCCTCTCCTAGCATAATGTCCAAAGTATGTGAGGTGAAGCCTCATCATCCTTGCCTCCAAGGAGCGTGCTGGCTTCACCCTCTCCAAAGCATATTTATTTGTTCTTTTGGCCATCCATGGGATGTCCATGCTCTTCTCCAACACCACAGCTCAAAGACAACAATTTTTCTTCTGTCATCCCTATTTCTTGTCCAACTCTCAGACATTGGAAAGACCATGGCCTGAATCAGATGCACCTTAGTCCTCAAACTGACACCAATATTCCTCAATAATTTGGAGACATCCTTAACGGCAGACTTTCCCAGTGCAGTATGTCTCCTGATTTCCTGACTGCTGGTTCCAAGGGTGTTAATTGTGGATCCAAGTAAGATGTAGTTGCTGACAGTTTCAATCTTTTCTCCATCTATAATAATGGTGCCTATTGGTCCAGTGGTAAGAATTTTTGTTTTCTTGACATTGAGATGCAGTGTTGGATTCTGGAAGGTAGGTTGTTTTTCTTTCATTAACAATCAATTGTGGGCCTCCAGCCTCTTGTTTAAACCAATTAGACCCAGTGAGCAGGTCTTTGTGATTAAAAGTTGGTTGGGCCTGCCTGAGAGCCTCTTGTTTGGAGCAAGCCTGTAGGATCTCTCAAAATCTTGTAATTGCTATGTGCTGTCAAGTCGTAACTGACTCATAGCTGACCTTCCAGTGGGTTTTCACATGGAAGATGATTGCCAATCTTTCTCAGCTATGTGCCTTTGGGCTGACAACATGACTGCTTACCACTAAACCATCAAAAATTAAAATTTCAAGTTATTAATGAATTGATTTAAAATTTTGATACAAATTATTAGATCCCACATCCACCTAAAAACAATCAAGATATCCCTTTCTTCCTCCCTTGTCTCCTCCATGCAAGCAGGAGACTGTATTGGCTCAATTGAACAATGAAGAATTCTTCAAGTTTGGGGATATCAGGCAAATAATCAGAGTTAAGAGGTGTGACACATTGGACCTATGACAGCACACTTACCTAAGTGAAAGACCAGAAGCCATAGCGTTGGTTAAGTGCTCAGCTGATGACATTTACTCCATTTACTCCATAGGGGAAAAAAGATGTGGCAGTCTGCTAGAAAGCTTAGAGAGAAGTCCCACTCTGTCCTACAGGGTTGCTCTAGATTGAAATAATACCCAGTAGTTGGTTTGGGTGAAAAGTCATGTGCTAATCACTGAGATACCATCTTCTAGTTTCCTCCACCAGTTTAGTGAGTTTATATCATCACTATCTTAGCTCCATAAAAAAGATCACAAGAAATTTCTTCAGATAAATTATTAGTCTAGGGAAAATATCTACAAATTACTACATTTGAAAAAAAATATTACATTTGGATGTTCCCAACCAAAAGGGGGGGGGGCATGGAAGGAACAGGTGAAGGATTACGATCAAGCCTTTTGCCCAACACAAGTCTCACTCTCTCACATAAAGTGTCTAATGAACTTTTTCATGCCACACTCAAATATGAGGCCAAAGAACACCCAGACGGTTGAGAAAACTCTTCAACATGACTTAGCACAACCATAACATATGGACAAAAGGGCAAATTTTAGGAAAACACTACAGATATTACAGATATTGCATAATAGTTTTATAATTAATATTCGTGGAGATATTGTAGTCTTGAAAAAAGAATACAATAGAATATAATTTAAAAGCAACTAAGCAATAATCAAAAGAGCTTATACATGTTAAAATTATAAAAACTGAAGTAGAGTCTTTAGTGGAATATTTTTGAAGATCGATCTAGGAAGTGGGATCAACAATAAAAGGCAAAATAGGCAATAAAAGAGGAAAGATGAGAAAATTTCAGGATTAATCCAGAGATCTAACATGTATGTAGCCAACAGGTATTTCAAAGAGCAAATGGGGGCAAATGGTGGGAAGAAAATTATCAGGGAAAACATAAAATACAATTACAAAGCAAAAATATTATGAGTCTTTAAAATGGGTAGAGAACACCACAGGCTCAGTACAGTGACTTGTTAAATAGATTGAATTTGAGACAATGGTCATCACATTCAAGACTGTCCTTTCTAGGGAGGGAAAAGAAAAAAAAAGCCCCCAAGACCCCACAAACCCTGCTTATAAAAAATGGATCAAGAATCAAAAGGTAGGAGACTTCTTAAGGACACTACCATCTTAAAGATAGTAGATAAATTATTTTAAAAACTGAATTCTATGCCTACACACATATATATATACTAAAGCGCAATTTCAGAAGTGTAAGATCACAAGTATTAACTCACATGTACCCTTTCTCAGAGGATAGTGAAAGATATGCTTCATGAAAGCATAAGAGAACAGCGAGAAAGGGATAGTCTGAAGACTTTGAAAACAACTGAGCCAATAGAAGTGATAATGAGAACTCAGAAAAGCATAGCTTTGAGACTGGTTTAGAGAGTTAATGGTCTTTTTTAAAGATAGTGTTCTCTGAGGAAAAGTCCAGTTACTACATTTAACATGAAGGAAAATTGTTAATGAGAGGTTCTTAGCTACAGCAGGAAAATAAAGAGTTGTACAAGAATGGAAAGATAATCATCTTATATAGCAAGTAAATAATATTTCTTTGATCAGAATAATGGAATTAGTTTTAAAAAATTTGCTAAAGATGATAATAAAACCCAATTAGAAAAATAGATGTAGAAAAGGTGCTGATGTATGGATAAGAAGGAAGTGGAGGGCTGTAAAAGAGTTAAGTCATCATCCAGATACCATGATAGAAAGTGACAGAGGAAAAGTACTTTAGGCAAGGTCTTTGAAGGAAATATTGCCTATCAATGGCAAGAGAGACAGAGTATTCGTGGAATACTCTATTAAAGGCACCCTCTTCCCTTTCATCCTTCTATGAAAACGTATATTTTCATAGCTCCTTGGTCATGAGACAATTGCTCCTTATTTTGGGAATGACTTTAATTTCTTTGTTGGTTAAAATGAATTGTAGATAAACCTAGATGAGATGGTTTTTACCCCAGGGAAAACTCCAAAATGAGAACCCAGAGACCATGACTGGAGCTAAAGCAGAACAGAATGTTCTAAGATTTTAATGAGGCACGCTTACTGCTGATGCCTCAATATACTCTCAAAATGTCTAAGCCTGGAAAAACATCTTCCACTGACTCTAATATCGTAAGGCTGTTGTGTGCCATCGAGTCATAACTACCCTATGAACATAACCGGCACCATCCTCATACTCTGTGCCCAACCCCATTGGTACAGTCACTGTGTCAATCCATCTTGTTGACGATATTCCTCTCTTTCTCTGACTCTCCGCCCTTCTTCACAGCATACATTTTTCCAAGGACTAGTCTCTCCTGACAACATGCCCCGAGAATGTGAGATGAGTCATAAGACTATCCCATCCCTTCCCTGTCTGGAAGCCTTTGGCAATTCCTCATTGCCCATCCCCACAAAAAAATAACCCACTGCTGATGAGTTGACTCTGACTCATAGGAACCCTCCATTGGGTTTCGGAGGATGCATATTATAATTGGAGCTGCTGGTGGTGGTGGTGGTGGCGTGTGCCACCGAGTTGGAACTGACTCATAGCTGACCCTCCAGGAGTTTTTCATGGGCAGTAAATTGCACTGGAGGAGACTGCCTATCCTTCTCCACAGATAATCTGGTGGATTCAAATCACTGGCCTTTCAGTTAGAGCAAAATATAACACACTTTACCATCAGAGTGCCTTTTAGAGTGTGTGTGTGTGTGTGTGTGTGTGTGTGAGATATGGTGTCGAGTCAGAATTGACTCATAGCTGACCCTCCCGTGGGTTTTCAGAGGTAAAGGTTGATAAACAACTAAGTAATAAATTATTTCATATGGCCTTTCAGCCATAGTCTTTACCTCCTACCAAATAACTGGATGGTGTGCTACAAATAAGATACCTGGGCCCTTCCAGAGGATTACACAGCTAGATAATAATGCAAAGAGTGTGCATTGAACCTTTGTAGGGATGGGACCAGCAAACAAGGCATATGGAACTCTGTTGAGAGAATTAGTCAGTATTGTCGTCCCCTTAGGCTTAAAATGAGATATGGCAGAGTTGAAGTGGGAGACCACTACCGCGAAGAAGCCATGGATGCAAAGTACATCCTTTGGACATAGAGTCCCTATGCTAATAATAATCTTCTAAACTCAAGAGACAGAGAACTGTGACACCAGATATGGCAAGAAGCAGCAGCAGAGACAGCAGAAACAGAGACCAGCAGATGATGGTGCAGTGGACTTGGTAATCCACAGAGTGAGATGGCTGGACAGCTTTGGGCAGGAGGCTTGCTGGTAGTGCACAGTGACCTTGAGCACTTTAGTGGAGGAGTTAAAAATCTACTGAACACTTCCTCAATCAGAGCAGAGGTAGATCTCACCCAGGAGGCCCAAGGTGTCAAGCACATAGGCCGAGGGCTTGCCTGAGGGTACAGCTGAGATATGCCCTCTTGACCAAAACTACATAATGGGTCTTTTCCTTATTGTATTAGAACCTTTTACCTCCCTAATAAACTCCCTAGTAATTAGTCTATATATGAATTTTAAAATCCAGTGGTGTAGTAGAGAGTGCTATGGGATGTACAGCTGTCACCTAAATTAGTGAAAAAGAATCAGAAGAGATATGTCTGACCTTTCTCTTCACAGGAATCAGCCTTGGAATGATGTTGATGGTGATTCTATTTCATGGTGGTCAAGGAAGTCAGACTCCTTCTCTATGCATTTTACACCACACGGTCTTGAGAGGAAGTCATAATTTTCCCTGAGGGTTTAGAACAAAGTAGCCCTAAACAGTAATCATTTGACTGGTGGACCAGCTATGTGGTCATAGGGAGTATGACAGTGCAGATTCCTCCTCAAAAACTAGTTGGGATTATCGATAGTTGAAACTTGATAAGGTGAACGTTAGCATGAACTCTTGGGCTGTCACTTCCTGAAAGTGTCATTAAGAAGAGGTGTGAGTGGTGCCGAAATTGTCAGAAAGGGTGGAACCCAAATGACTATAAAATTTTTGTTCAAGGTTTCAGCAGAAATTATTTTTTATAAAAATATCGCCACAGTTAGTTGTAATAACAAATGTCTTTTTGATCAGCCCAGCTTACATGTGTTAATAGTCCTACAAGGCTAACATTCTATGCTAATTTATAGTAATTACTTTCATTTGAACCTTCAAATATTCTCCGGTAAGAGTTATCATTATTGTCCAATCACAGTGGTGCTTCAACTATCACATGGTTTAATTGGCATGTGCTTCAAGCTAATGCTGTTGTTTGTGTTTATAGTCACAGATTTTTGTTGTTGTTGTTCAGTGTATCCCATGTTTTAGCCATAATAGTGTGGTAAGTAGTATTTGTAAAAAAAAAAAAAATAAATAATTATAACTTTGTGGAAAATAAAGTAATACTTGAAGATTAGAAAAAGCAAAAGGCTTCTGTTCAGGAACTGTTAAGGTTGTAATGAATAATAGAACTAATGTAAAAAGATTTTATAAAATATTGTTGTGCATCCTATCTCCATACCTTTTCAACCTATATGCAGAACAGAATAGAGGCTGGGCTCTATGAGGAGAAATGTGGGGTCAAGATTGGTGGACGATTTATCAACAATCTGCGTTATGCGGATGACACAACCCTGCTTGCTAAAACTGAGGAGGACCTGAAGCGCCTGCTGCAACGACTGCAGCCTACAACATGGATTGAGCTCAGTGTCAAGAAGTCAAAGATTCTCACCACTGGACCAATTGGCAGCATCAGGATGGATGGTGAAGAGATTGAGATTGTACACAGCTTTAGTTTGCTTGGCTCCATAGTCAACAGTCTTGGCACCAGCAGCCAGGAAATTAAAAGGCACATTGCCATGGGAAAGTCTGCTGTTAGGGACCTCTCCAAAGTGCTGAAGAGCAATGGTATCTCTTTGGAGACTAAGGTGCATCTGTTACAGGTCATGGTCTTCGCAATCACCTGTTATGCATCAGAGAATTGGACAATGACCAAGGAGGATAGAAGGAGAATTGATGCCTTTGAGCTGTGGTGCTGGAGAAGAGTATTGAGAATACCATGGACTGCTAGGAAAACAAACAGATTTGTCCTGGAAAGGGTTAAACCGAGTGGCTCCTTGGAGGCAAGGATTCTGAGGCTCCATCTAACATACTTTGGACATGTTGTGAGGAGAGACCGGTCCTTAGAGAGGGACATCATGCTTGGGAGGGTGGAGGGACAGCGCAGGAGAGGAAGGCCCTCTATGAGGTGGATTGATTCAGTGACTGGGATAATTGGGATGGGAGTGTCAGAGACGGTGCGATTGGCACAGGACAGAGTGGAGTTTAGGGCTGTTGTACATAGGGTCGCTATGAGTCGCAGGCGACTCGACGGCACATAACAACAAACAATTTTTGTTAATATGCATAATATAAAAAATAATTGCATTTAAACTTAAAACTATTTTCATTACATATTTTTCTGTGATTCAAATTGGTATAAATGATGACTACTATGAGTTCTATATGGTCTGCCGTGGAAGGACATTATGGTGGGAGGGAAAGTTCAACATTGAGTTACTGCAGTGTGTGACACTATCAAACCCTAGGGATGCCTTGTACCTAAAGTCATTTGATCAAGCCTGACATCACTGAAAGGAGAATACCCAGTAAACTTCCTGATGAATTGTACTTCTATAGCATTGCCTTTGTCTAAAAAATGAAGCTGAGTGAAATCAAGCATCCAGGGCTAACGTCTATCAGAGGAAGCACAGGAGATTAAGAATGAAATCAAATGACTCTCCGAAGAGTCAGAGACATCTAGAATGTGGAAAAACTGACTTAGCTGCTATGAATGAAGAAAAAGAACACATGCCGATAGGAGGATAGATAATTTCAGTTAAAATGTTGTTAGACGCTGTTAAGTCAACTACGACTCACAGTGACTTGTAAACCTCCCTATCCTGTACCATCCTCACAATGTTGGTCCTGCTCAAGCCCATTTTAATTATCACTGTGTAGATCCATCTGATTGAGGATCTCCCTCTCTTTCACCATCTCTCCATCTTTACAAGCATGATGTCCCTCTCCAAGAAATAGCTTCTCCTAGCAATATGCCCCAAGTAAGTGAGGCCATGTTTTATCATGTTTGCCTCCAAGGAGCACTCTGGCTGCACCTTCTCCAAGACATAGCTGTTTGTTCTTTTGGCTTTTGGAAGTCCAGGGGATGTGCAGAACTCTTCAACATCACAACTCAAAAGCGTCGTTTTTTCTTCTGTCATCCTTATTCATTGTCCAGCTCAGGTACTTAGCAGGTGATTGGAAAGACTATGGCTTCAATCAGGCACACCTCAGAACTTGGTGGAAATCTTCAATTTCTTCATCACCACCTTTAGTGATTGGTGCATATATTTGTACAGTTGTGTGAACAGGGTCTACTTTGTGTGGCATTGTCCTCTGACTAGTTAGTATTGTACCTCTGCATTTAGCTTGAAATGACTTCTACATCCCTTTGCCCTGTACCACTGAGTCAGAATCAACCCAGAGCTGACCTTCCAGCAGGTTTTCAGGGGTAGTAAATTGCACAGTGGAGATTGCCCAATCTTCTCCCATGGAGCAGCTGGGGGATTCAAACTGCACACCTTTGGGATTATAGCAGTTTCTTATAACCAGGCCAGTCTCTTCCATTTGCCATTCCTAGCATAGTAGACCATATAAAAGGGTTCATTCCAATCCACTTTCTCTCTCTAACGTGTAGGATATTGATCTTTATGCATTCTATTTCTTTTTTTTTTTACAACTTCCAATAGTCCTAGATACTTTGTATCTTCCACATTCTAATTAATAGTTGAGATTTCCAACTCTACCTCATTCTATGTCATTCCATGTCAAGCAATGAAGAACTCTCATTGGCTGAAATACTCAATTAAGGTAGACTCTCCTTTGAGGAGTTGGGTCTTTCTACACCATACTTTTAGCATCTTCCAAATTGAGGGCTCCATCTTCTGACATTATATAACAAAATGTTTTGCTACTCTTCATAGGGTTTTTACAGACGGCCAGTCCTGCTTCCTTTTCTAGTGGGTCTTGGTCTGGAAGCTCCACTTAACCTGTCTACCATGGGATAACTTGCTGGTATTTGAAATATAAGTGGCATAACTTTAAGTATCACAGAATACAACATAACTCAACATACAAGCCACCACAATACAATACACTGACAGGTAAGGGGTGGCATAAACAGAGGCTGGCAAGTTCCAAGTCTATGGGTCGGATTAGAGGCTTCTCCTGACTCACACAGGTGCAGGCTACAGGCTTCAGAAACCTTTCCAGAACCAAAATGTAGACCAGGGGTTGGAATAGCCATTTTTCATTAACCCGGATGGTGGGAGGGTGGGCAGGAAGGATAAGGAGTTAGCATAAAATTTAAAAATGTGATTTAATTATGTGTTTAAAACAAAAGGACCCAACTGTCCTCTCCTTTGGGGATGAATGAGAACCAAGCTGAGTATGATGTTCTTTTATTTTCCAAAATCCAAAGAAATGCCTAGGCAAAAAAAAAAAAACAAAAAAAAACCACAAAAAAAACCCCCACCAAAACCACAAGGGGAATAGAAACTGAGAAAATAGATATCCCAGAGTCAGGATGGTCCTCAGACACAGAGGAGCCCCGGGGAGTATCGAGTCAGGCCCTGGAGCCAGAGAGGAGGGAGAGAGGACATAAGACTTGTAGATAATGAGGTCTGGAACATGGATCTCAGACCTGGTTGTGAATCAGGATATCTTTACAGGGGTGCATTAAGAATGTGGATTTTCTGGCCAAGTCTCTGACTTAGTGACTCAGAATCCCTAGGGGTGATTCTCTTACTCCTCAGGTATTCTTAGCATCTTAGGCAAGTAAAAATACCCAGATCAGCCTTGGGGAGCCACCAGACCACATTGCACTTTTGGAACATGTTTCTTCACTTGGACATGGTGCAGCCCATCTTTAAGGATGAAGAACAGACTTCCACCAACTTTATTTACTCAATCTTGTCTCTTAATAATCCCCCTCCCTTCATCAATTTTGTGCACCAGCTAAACTGTTCTTTACATTATAGCTTACGTACTCATTGTATTTTCCTGCTGATATTTAGAGCAGTCATTTAATGTAAATAATATGTGACTGCTACAGGAAACAGGAGCCAGGAAGAAACAAGGAAGAAATGGGATTGTGCTTTTTTTCTCAGTATTGTAATCATCTTCTTAGGTTTCCATCAGAATCTTAAATTGTCCAGAAGGAAGGAGCCTCGGAAATTAGCCTGGCATCCCAGATTGAGCTTTCACTCTGGCATCTTGCTTTTTCTCACTCTGACAATTGCTGCCACTTGTCTTCTGTAGTGATGATGTACTTCCAAGTCAGCTGTCTGCTATCTGCCCTCCTGTCTGCTGCCACTCAGGAGTAACCAGATGTATACAAAATGAAATGTTGCCCAGTTCTAAAGCTACCTGTAATTTTGTGACATTTAAAGTACATCCATTATTAGTTGGCCCTTTGCTTTAAAAGAGAATTTGACATTTCAGAAGAAATCACCTATCCAAGGCAACATTCTTAGTTATGTTGGTTACTTTTTAAACACATGAACAGTTTTAAAAATGAAACAATAATATAAGGGTCAACTATTGCTATGTAAACTAATTACCTCACAATTGAGCAGCAACAAACATTTATTGTCTCCTATTGTTTCCTAAAAGTTAAGAACGTGGTCACAGCTGGCTGGTTGAATTTGAATTTCCTGTCAGGTTGAATTTGAGTCATCGCAATGCAGTTATCTGAACTCTGGGGGATCTGCTTCTATGTCCTCCCCTCAGTTTCATCACTTTTTTGATAAGTACCTTCATTATGTGCCATGTGAACCTTCTTCATAGGGTCATCAGAACATGACAACAGGCTTTCCCTACAGTTAGTGAGGAGAGCAAGCGAATAAAAACCAAAACAGAAGCAGTAGCATTGAAGGCCTTTTTAAACCTGGATTTGAAAGTGCCATATCATCAATGACTCATCTTTCTCCCAAGAGCAACAGGTGGATTCAACCTGCCTTTTGGATTGTAGCACGGCTTCTTATCAATAAGCCACCAGAGCTCTCTAAATGGTATTTTAGGATATGGTATGCTAAAAAGAGCAAAAACAAGGCCCCAGGAATTGATGGCATACCAATCAACACTTTTCAACAAACAGACGCTGCCCTGGATGTGCTCACCAAGTTCTACCAAGAAATCTGGAGGACAACCACCTGGCACACTGACTGGAAGAAATCTATATTTGTTCCCATTCCAGAAAAAGGTGATCCAACAAAGTGTGGAAATTATCAGATAGTGTCATTGATATCACATGCAAGCAAGATTCTGCTGAAGATTATCCAAAATCGACTGGAACAGCACATCACCAGAGAACTGCCTGAAGTACAGGCTGGATTTAGAAGAGACTGTGGCACTATGAATTTTATAGCTAATGTTAGATGGATCTTGGCTAAAGCAGGGCGTACCAGAGGAATGTCTATCTGTGTTTCACTGACTATACATTTGACTGTGTGGATCACAACGAACTGTGGCTGACTCTGAGAAGAATGAGAATCCTAGAACACTTGATTGTGCTTATGTGAAACTTATACTTGATCCCAGAGACTGTCATCAAAACTGAGCAAAGAAACACTGCATCGTTCAAAATTGGGAAGGGTGTGCGTCAAGGATGTCCTATCTCCATATATTTTCAATCTATATTGGAACAGATTATCCGGGAGGCTAGACTCTATGAGAAGAAGTATGGCATCAGGATTGGAGGTAGACTTATCAACAATCTGCATTATGCAGATGATACAATCCAGCTTGCTGAAACTGAGGAGGACCTCAAGCACTTGCAGCAGAGGGTCAAGGACTGCAGCCTTCAATGTGGATTGAGGCTCAATATCAAGAAAACAAAGATCCTCACCACTGGGCCAATTGGCAGCATCAGGATGGATGGTGAAGAGATTGAGATTGTTTACAGCTTCAGTTTGCTTGGCTCTACAATCAACACACTTGGTACCAGCAGCCAGGAAATTAAAAGATGAATTGCATTGGGAAAGTTCTGACAGAGACCTGTCCAAAGTACTGATGAGCAATGATGTCATTCTGGAGACAAAGGTGCACCTGATACAGGCCATTGTCTTTGCAATTACTTTGTATGAATCTATCTATGGACAATGACTAGGGATAATAGAAGGCGAATTGATGTCTTTGAGCTATGGTAATGGAAAAGAGCACTGAATATACCATGAACTGCTAGAACAAACAAGTTTGTCCTGGAGAGGGTGAAGGCAGGCTGCTCCTTGGAGGCAAGGATTCTGAAACTTCGTTTGATATACTTTGGACATGTTGTAAGGTGGGATCAGTCTGTGGAGAAGGACGTCATCCTTGGGAGGGTGGAGGGACGGTGCAGGAGAGGAAGACCCTTGATGAGATGGAATGAGTCAGTCACTGAGGTAATGAGGAGAGATGTGTTAAGAGACAATAAGATTGGCAGTGGATAGAGTAGGGTTTTTGGCTGTTGTACATAGGGTCCCTATGAATCACAGGCAACTCGACAGCACATAACAACAACAACAACATGCTAAAAAGTAGGGAGCTCTGATGGCCTAGTGCTAAGAACCTGCACTGCAATCCCTAATGTACGCAGTTTGAATCCACCAGTTGCTCCACAGGAGAAGGATGGGTAATCTCCTCTCATGTGATTAACTGCCTCTGAAAACCCTCTGGAGTCAGCTATGGGTCGGTTCTGAGTTGATGGCACTCAACAACAACAATGCTAACAAGGTATGTTGACATTCTTAGAATCTCAACTCTATCTTAATAGTGAATTATTCAGTGGTCTACATTCTATAGATCTTTATTTTTCTTTTTCCTGGTTTTTGCCTTATTTTCTGGATTTTGCATCTCACTTGTCATCAATTGACCGTTAGTTCTTTGAACTGAGCCATCATCTGCCATATGACCTGACATGTCATGTTCCAGTTTTGGGTTCAGCAGCCTCTGCAGCTACATGAGTCAGGAAAAGCCTCCAGCCTGCTGTCTGGCCCTTTGACTTGCCAACCTCTACAAGCTCATAAAAACTCCAAGATGGTGAATAAGAATCACTCATAGCTGGCCCTCCAGTGGCTTTTTTGAGGTCATAAATCACTTGGGAGGAGACTGCCCATCTTTCTCCTGCTGAGCCATGAGTGGATTCAAAGGCGCCACCTTTGGGTTAATGGTACCGCTCCCTACAACTAGGCCACCAGAGCTCACGTTTCTACAAGCATATGAGCTATTTCTTTAAGATTAATCTCTCTCAGTGCATACAAATGTAAAAACTTTACTGGTTTTGCTTCCTTTTGGAGCCTAGCCATTTGTTGTTGTTATGTGCCATCGAGTCAGTTGTGACTCATAGCGACCCTATGTACAACAGCCCTGAACCCTGCTCTATCCTGAACCAACTTTATCGTCTCTGACACATCTACTCTCATTACCCCAGCCACCGAATCAATGCATCTCATCAAGGGTTTTCCTCTCTCCACCCTCCCAAGCATTGATATCCTTCTCTAAGGATTGGCCTCTCTTTGCAACATGTCCAAAGTATGTCAAACGAAGCTTCAGAATCCTTGCCTCCAAGGAGCAGTCTGCTTTCACCCTCTCCAGGGTGAACCTGTTTGTTCTTCTAGCAGTCCATGGCATATTCAATACTTTTCTCCAGCACCACAGTTCAAAGGTATCAATTCTCCTTCTATCATCCCTAGTCATTATCCAGCTTTCTGATGCCATAGCATGTAACTATGAATACCATGGCCTGGATTAGGGGCACCTTAGTCTCCAGACTGACATCATTGCTCTTCAGTACTTTGGAAATGTCTCTAACAGCAGACTTTTGCAGTGCAATTCATCTTTTGATTTCCTAGCTGCTGGTACCAAGAGTGTTGATTGTGGAGCCAAGCAAACTGAAGCTGTTAACAACCTTTTCACCATCTATAATGATGTTACCAATAGGCCCTGTGGTGATAATCGTTGTTTTCTTGATGTTGAGCTTCAATACATATTGAAGGCTGCAGTCCTTGACCCTCTGCAGCAAGATCTTCAGGTCCTCCTTAGTTTCAGCAAGCTGGGTTGTGTCATCTGAATAACGTAGGTTGTTGACTCTTATATATCTATATTTTTTGTCTCACACACTTTGGGCACTTTATCAAGAGGGATCAATTCCTGGAGAAGAATATTATGCTTGGTAGGTCAGTAAAAGAGAAGAAGACCTTCAATGAGATTAGCCAATACACTGGCTGAAACAATGGACCAAACATAACAATTTGTAGATGACACAGGGTTTCAATCTGTTGGACACAGGGTGTCTATGAGTCAGAACCACTTTGATGGCTTCTAACACAACTAATTTTTTTCTTATGAAAAGGACTTTTCATTTGGATTCCGTAGAGATTGTTATCTTTCAGTACAATAAATGTAATCTTTTTCTTTTTTTGTTCTTAGCTCATTTTCTTTTTTTTATCCTGGACATTTTGCTTTCCTAGTATAGTTAATTGTATTTTTATTGTTTCTGCTGTTGGGCAAGAATGAATCATCAATTTACAATACCTCTACAGTTCTTTGAAATCTCAAGTAACTAACTTCTCAGGTATATAAAAAATAAGCAAATTACGAGGGAAAAAAGGAAAATCAGGGAAAAGAAAGACAGACCTGAGAGTGTAATTTGTCTTCTTGGAATCTTCAGCAAAGGCGCTGGTGTGTTGCTGGCTGGGTTGAAACAAGGAAAATGAAAAATGGGTCTGAAGCCAAGATCCTTTCCATCATCCCCATCCCCACAATTCTATGTTCCAGGCATTGTAGTGCTTTGGCAGGAAGACAGGTGGTCCTTAAGAGGAGCACTGACCCTCATATATTCCATCTGTGACCACCTTGTTGTTGTCCTCATTGTTGTTAGGTGTCACTGACTCAATTACAACTCACAGCAGCCCTATGAACAACAGATTGGAACCTTCTTGGTATCATGCCCAATATATGTGAAATGAAGATTGCCTTCAAATAGATTTCAACTTATAGTGACCCCTGTATAACAGAGTAGAATGGTCCCAAAGAGTTTTCTAGGATCTTAGTTTCTTGGGAACAAATCAACAGATCTTTCTTCTAAGCAGCCATCAACCTTTCGGTAAGGAGCTGAGTACTTAGCCGTTTTGCAACAAGGCCCCTTACATCGACCATGCTGTGGTCATGAGCCTTGCCCACTGTAGTGTTGCTGTGTACTGTAGAGTTGGAATTCACACATAGCTGATCCTCCAGTGGGTTTTCAGAGGCAGCTAATCACAGAGGGGGAGATTATCCATCCTTCTCTCGCTGAGCAGCTGGTGGATTCACACCGTGTGCCTTCAGGATTGCAGCTCAGCTTCTTGCCACTAGGCCTCCAGAACTCACTCTATCCTCTGCTGAGGCTTTGTTATCCTGGTATTAGACAGACTGGCAGTGGGAGGGGATAGAAGACAAGTTGATGGGTTGCAGAAAGAAGGAAGTGTTAATTTTTACCAAGAATCCATTTTGTTGATATGCATAGTGATTTTTTTTAATTGAAGTAATGCTTTTGAAGAGAAGTTTTACATGAAGATCTGATATCAACTTTTTTTCAAAGTGATTTGACTATTCAACAAGGGACCTTTGTGACAAAGGTCTACTCAAAATAGACCGCTTCCATTTGCTCAATCCCTACTCCCCCTCTAGATCTCCACAATTCTCAACTGGGTATCAACTTCCACTAAGAAACACAATTGTACTATTATTTCATTCCAGCAGAAAGATTTGTTTTTGCTCTTATATCTTCATTGAAGTTGTCAATGATTTCATTTTATTGAATCTATAATCAACACCCAGAACACTTGATCGTTCTAATGCGAAACTTATACTTGGACCAGGAGGCAGTCGTCAGAACAGAGCAAGGGAACACTGCATGGTTCAAAATTGGGAAGGGCGTACGCCAGGGATGCATCCTATCTCCATACCTTTTCAACCTATATGCAGAACAGATTATCCGGGAGGCTGGGCTCTATGGGGAGAAATGTGGGGTCAAGATTGGTGGACGATTTATCAACAATCTGCGTTATGCGGATGACACAACCCTGCTTGCTGAAACTGAAGAGGACCTAAAGTGCCTGCGGCAGAGTGTCAAGGGCTGCAGCCTACAATATGGATTGAGGCTCAATGTCAAGAAGACAAAGATTCTCACCACTGGACCAATTGGCAGCATCAGGATGGATGGTGAAGAGATTGAGATTGTACACAGCTTTAGTTTGCTTGGCTCTGTAGTCAACAGTCTTGGCACCAGCAGCCAGGAAATTAAAAGGCGCATTGCCATGGGAAAGTCTGCTGTTAGGGACCTCTCCAAAGTACTGAAGAGCAATGGTGTCTCTCTGGAGCCTAAGGTGCGTCTGATACAGGCTTTGGTCTTCCCAATCACTTGTTATGCATCAGAGCATTGGACAATGACCAAGGAGGATAGGAGAATTGATGCTTTTGAGCTGTGGTGCTGGAGAAGAGTATTGAGAATACCATGGACTGCTAGGAAAACAAACAGATTTGTCCTGGAAAGGGTTAAACCAGGTGGCTCCTTGGAGGCAAGGATTCTGAGGCTCCGTCTAACATACTTTGGACATGTTGTGAGGAGAGACCAGTCCTTGGAGAGGGACATCATGCTTGGGAGGGTGGAGGGACAGTGCAGGAGAGGAAGGCCCTCTATGAGGTGGATTGATTCAGTGACTGGGATAATTGGGATAGGAGTGTCAGAGATGGTGCAATTGGCACAGGACAGAGCGGAGTTTAGGGCTGTTGTACATAGGGTCGCTATGAGTCGCAAGCGACTCGATGGCACATAACAACAACAATAACAACATAATCAACACCCATGATAGCAGCCATCAAGAAATCAAAAGATATCTTGCATTAGGAAAATCTGCTATCAAAGACTTCCCAAAAGTGCTGAAGAGCAATGCTGTCAGTTTAAAGACTAAGGTGTACTGGATCCAAGCCATAATATTTTCAATTACTTCCATATGAAAGTTGGACAATGAATAAAGATGACAGACAAAGAATCTATGGCTTTGAACTGTGGGATTAGAGTACTGAATATCCCGCAGATTGCCAAAGGAACAAACAAGCCTGTCATGGAGGAAATGCAATTAAGGTGATCTGTAGGAGAAAAAATGGTGGACCTTTGTCTTACATACTTTGGGCATATTTTCAGAAGGATCCAGTACTTAGAAATAGACACCATGATGAGAAAAGTGGTGGGTCAGAAAAAGAGAAGAAGAGTCTCTACAAAATGAATTGACACGTTGAGTATAACAAGGGACAACATGGCAAAGATCATAAGAATGGCATATAATAGGATGAATTTCAGCTTTGTTGCTCATGGGGTTACTATGAGTTGTAGTCGGCTCGATGGTGCTTAAGAGCACAACAATACAACCTAAATCCTATTGGAGGAAGGCATTACTCAAGTAAAAAAAGGAAAAAAAAATTAGATGTTTGTTTTTACTTGTTAATGAAATGAACTGCCATGAAATTAAGTCATGGACTTGACTCCAAAGCAGCAAAACCTTTTGTAGTGAAAAGCAGATAAAGAACATGAGTGTTCATTTTGCTTCAAGGTACCCAGTGAATCAGATACAATTTATGTCTCGACAAATATGGGTGTCTGGCAAAAATGCAATTGTTGTGTCTGATTTATAGTGTATATCTATAAAAGTCTATTGGATAGAGCAAAATGCATATGTCCTAAGCACACATCAACAATACTGTAATTCAATACTTTATGATCCTATAATTCAGCACATGAAAGAAAAGGTTGGAAAATGAGAGGTACAGTTTTTGGTATCTCTGAAGAGACTTTGAAGAAATTGTACTTTCCCCTCACCCACCCATCAATGGTCTTAAGTGTATCAGAGATAATGAGGATAGGAAAGGATTCAAGTCTGTTGTTTATAGGTTCGCTGTGCCTCATACTTGACTTGACAAGACCTAACAGCAACAAAAATAAGGTTTTAAATGAGAAAGAAAGCAAAGAATAATGATAGAGGTAGAGATCAAATGTATTTTCTTTTGAAAGAGGCTGGATTCAGATCAGGGCTTCAGAACTAACTCTATAGCTAGCTAAGCTTACCCCTCTGAGACCAGCCCCAAAGCTGACATTATGGAGGAGTGAGTAGGTTATGTCCAGTGAATGAAGAAAAATAAGAAGCCAAGACAAATGTATTCAGTAATCTTTGCAGATTTTTAATTCAGGTAAGTCACTCTAAAATCATTAATGGTGTGTCCTACTGATAAGCTCACTCACTACCAAAACCTGAGCTACTGAGTCAGTTCCAACCTAGAAACAGGTATAAGCAATCCCTTTCTCCCTTCTCTCACTCACTCTCATTGTTGAGTCAGAACAAACTCATAACTGACCCTCCGTGAAAGGAGCAGTAGTAACAAGGGATAGGCCGAATCTGACTTCTACCTGCTTCATAAAAAGGAACTATCCCCATGAATAACATCCACAGTACCAAATAAATAGTTACATGGTCAGACATGCCACCCCACATGCTCTTGCACCTATTTCTATTAATCATTGGGTTTAATATTCTTTGTAACTCGACTTCATAGACTTCATTCCATAGTTATGAGGTTTATTAGAGAAATAGGTTGGAGAGCAGCGGAGGCGAAGAATATCACATAATGCAAGTCCAGGTTTAGTCCAGCAGTCCCATGCCAGATTAACAGAAATACATAATTCATCAATTAGTAAAAGTCCAGGTTCAATTCAGCAGCACAAAATAACCACTGGTTTCCCAAATGATCCAGCAAACTTTATCTCAGAAGAGTTACAAGTCATCTTTTCCTTCAATCATCTAGCAAGCAAAACCTTTAACTGTGGCTGCATCTCCAGGGTTCCTCTGGTTACACTTTACCATAGTCTCTTCATAGCAGTGCCACAGTCTTTTCACCCTCTTTGCATCACCATCTTTAACGCTGGGGAAGCACTCTCCTGTATTGGTCCCACACTTGTTGATGATTTGCAAGACCATGTGTCTGCAGTTAACATAGGTCGAGACTATGCCTCCAACAGGGACTAATGAAATGGATAGAAAAGCCAGCTTTCAAAGTTTCTGACACCACACCCTCCACTGGATTTCCAAGGTTGTAAATCACACGGGAGAAGATAACCCATCTTGTTTTTGAGGAGCCACGGATGGATTCAAACCACCTAAAAGACACAGCCTTTGGATTAACAGCACAACTTCCTATAGACTACGTTATTAGAGCTCTTACTTCCTCCTCCTCCTAGTATTAAATCAATGTTCTATGAATGAATGGTATTAATGACAATTTTGATATGACAAAAAAATTCTTAGACATGCTGGCCATGGCAGAAAATTATTTCTTTTTATAAATTCTAAAGTGTTACATTTGTTTTAACTCAATGAGTATGACTGCTGCTGTTTCTATTCCAGAAAAGGATAAGACTTGCTCCAAATCTTAATCTGTATAAGTTCAAAGTTCATGGAATGTGAAAATGAGATCCAAAGACAGACAGACAGACATGCAGCTAGACTTCAAAGATGGGCTGCTGATAGCAGCTGGGATTGGGGGCTGGGGGCAATAGAGACAGAAGACCCCTTCACTACTTCTTATCTTGTCCGTTTCTGATGGTCCTTTCATTCTTTCCCCCTTGGCAAACTATCTTGTTCAGCCACTCTGTCCACTGGTGGACAAAAGATGGTTTCTCATTCTAATCAAGTCCATGTACTTGAACCATAAGGATGAAATTAACTGCTTCTCTCTATCTCTCTCTGTGTCTTCCTCTGCCACTCTCCTTTCCTCACCACCATTGTATAGTTCCACGAAAAACAAAAACAGTATGACTGGTTTAAGTTAGGTCAGGCATTTCACTTGTGGACCAATCAATTACTGTCAAGCTGTCAAGGATCATGGAGGAAAAACAGCCTCCATCATTCTCTCTCCTCCACCCCCACCCAAGACCACTAGTTTAAATGGACTGGGGTGAAAACCTCTGGATATTCACTACACACAATTTAGTCAGTCTGGTTTTTCTCTTGACTAAAATTCACACTCTCACAGAGCTCAATTATCTAGATGTTAATAAGGAAAATATGAGTGGCTAACTGAATATATGTTTGTTTTATAATTGAATATGAAAATTCGGTGCTTCTGAGAGAGAACATGCATGCCATTAACACAAATATAGGTGCAAACACACACTGTCATGAGTTTTGTCTCTCAGAACTTTTTGATGTGATTAGAAAGAATTAGCTCTATTTGACCAGTCCTTGGAAAAAGATATCAAACCGAGAAAGGTGAAGGGGTCAGAGAAAGAGGAGAAGACCCTCAACAAGATGGATTGACATAGGAACTGTAACAGTGGGCTCACACATATCAGAGACCATAAGGATGGCATGGGACAGGGCAAGGTTCAGATCTGTTGTCCATAAGATTGCTTTGGGTTGTAGTTGACTCAATGGCACCTAACAACAACAGCTTTAACCAATAAGGATATTAGCTTAAAGAACAAAGTAAATCTGATCCAAACGGTTGTATTTTCATTTGCTTCCTTTGCACCTTAAAGTTGAAAAATGAGTAAGGAAGGTCAGAGAAGAATATATACCTCTTAGTTGTGGTGTTGGAGAAGAGTATTGAATATCCATGATGTACTCAAGCCCAAGGCTACATCTAATGGTTGAGGTTCTTCCTCTCTTCCGCCTTTCCTCCACCTCTCCTAACATGATGTCCCTCTCTAAGAAACTGCCTCTCCTAGCAATATGCCCAAAGTATGTAAGATGAAGCTAGCTTTATCATCCTTGCCTCGAAGGAGCACTATGGATTCACCCTCACCAAGACATATTTGTTCTTTTTCCAGTCTATGGGATATTCAGTACTCTTGTCCAACAACACAGCTCAAAGGCATCAATTCATCTTCTGTCATCCTTAGTCACTGTCCAGCTCTCAGATGCATAGCAAGTGACTGAAAAGACCACAGTCTGAATCAGATACAAAGGTGTTGCTCCTCAGTAATTTGGAGAGTCCCTGACTACAGACTTTGTCTGTGCAGTTTGTCTCCTGATCCTTTGACTGCTGGTACCAAGTACACTACTTGTGGATCCATGTAAGATGAAGTCATTGACAGTTTCAATCATACATCCACCTATCGGTATGTTGCCTATAAAGTCTTGCCCTGATATGGTCTCAAAACAACCCTTACAATCATCATAGAAGATTTTTCTGGACTGGAGCAATACATTGAACTACCAGAAATACAAGCTGGATTTAGAAGAGGTCGTGGCACTAGGGACATCATAGCCAACATCAGATGGATCTTGGCTAAAAGCAGGAGTGCTCAAGGAATGTCTATATGTGTTTCATTGATGATGCAAAGGCATTTGACTATATGGATCACAACAAATTGTGGCTAACCTTGAAATGAATGGAAATCCCAGAACATTTTTTTAAATAGTGCTCATATGAAACCTATACTTGGATCAGGAAGCAATCCTCAGAACAGAGCAAGGAAATACACATGGTTCAAATCAGGAAAGGAGTGTATCAGGGATGAATCCTGTCTCCATATAACTTTTCAATCTATATGCGGAACAGATTATTTGGGAGGCTGGACTTTATGATTAAGAATGTGGCATCAGGATTGAGGAAGACTAATCAACAACCTGTGTTATGCAGATTACACACAACCTTGCTTGCCAAGACTGAGGAGAACCTGAAGCATTTGCTGCAGAAGGTCAAGGACTAGTGTTCAATATGGATTGACATTCAACATCAATAAAACAAAGAATCTCACCACTGAGCCAATTTGAAGCATCATGATAGATGGAGAAGAGATTGAAGTTGTTAAAAATTTCAACTTAGTTGCTTCCATAATCAACATTCTTGGCATTTCTTGTTGTTGTTGTTAGGTGTCATTGAGTCGTAGACGATTCATAGCAACCCTATGAATGAAAGGTCTGAGCACTGTTCATAGAGTTTACAGAGGCAAGCCATTTCAGAAGTGGATGCCACTCCTGCTACAAAGCTTATTTTAATTGGGAAGCTTCACCAAACACTCTCCACCATGGGTCACCATTATCATATTTGGCACATCAATGTCCCAGTGTTTAGCATCACAACAACCATGAGTTACCTCTGTACAGCAATGGACAGATCAGTGCTTTGCTGCTTAGAAGAATGTTTGACAAAAACAAACTGATTTGAACCAGGCTCGAAGGCCGCAGATTAAAATCACCCATCTTGGGCTTGGTGGTAGCATAACTTTCTGTTCACTAGGCCAACAGATTGTACTGGGAAACTGCTGTCATGGACCTCTCGATAGTGCTAAAGATCAAGGATGTCATTCTGGAGACTAAGGTACATCTGATCCAGGCATGGTCTTTGAAATTATTTGTTATGCACCAGAAAGGTGGACAATGACTAAGAATGACAGAAGAGTCAATGTCTTTGTGTTGTGGTACTTGAGAAGAGTACTGAACATACTGAGGACCACCAAGGGAACAAAGAGGTCTGTCCTGGAGAGGGTGAAACCTTGGACGCAAGAATTTTGAAGCTCCATCTGATATACTTTGGGCATGTTGCCTGGAGGAACTGGTCCATGAAGGATATCCTGCTCAGAAGGATGGCAGGACAGCAAAAGAGAGGAAGACCCTAGGTGAGATGAATTGACACAGTAACTGGGTAACAGGGATAGGTGTATCAGAGACAATGAGATTGACTCAGGATAGGATATGGTTCAGAGCTAATGTGCATAGGGTCACTATGAGTCACAAGCGACTTGATGGTACATAACAACAACAACATAATTGATAAGGAGCTCTGGTGGCCTAGTGAGTGAGAACTTGCATCCAAAGGCAGGCAGTTCAGATACATCAGCTTTTTCTTGGGAGAGAAATGACTAATCTCATTCAATATGGTTTACAATCTCTGAAAATCCACTCAGCAGTCAACTATAAGCATATTCCCACTTACTGGGAAAAAATTAAGTGTGAGATAATTGAAGACAGAGACAGCCTGGGAATGGAACCACCCATCTCCTGGCTGCTCTGCACTAGCTGGCTTTCCCAGGGAGGAGTGGTTGTGTCAAGTGAGGAACACTTGATCCCTAGGAAATGACTAGAATATTCCCTGGAGAAAATCAGCTCTCATTAAGTAGAGGAGCTACATGGGCTACAAGGAAATGCTAAAGTCACTCAAAAGATTACTTTTCGTGCGCTCGTGCTCGCTCTCTCTCTCTCTCTCTTTTTCTCTCTCTGTGTGTGTGTGTGTGTAAGGCTGTGATTTCTTTAATTTCATCTTTACTTCAAAAGTTTTAATGTTATTACTTTAAGTTTCTATAAATTATAATAACTGTGTAAAATGTTTAATCTACCAGCAACGATCCTGTTTTTAATGACTTGTCTGGCTAAAATCTAACATGAATTTTAAAATATTTATATGTTTATTTGTATTTTTCGGTGGGGACCCACAAAGGAATTAAAAATAACTCCAGGTGAGGCTAAGTATTCACTGCCCCCAAGCCTTTCTGTTTATGAAATCTCTGGATTTTTATTGCCACTGTTTTTCTGATAATGTTTGATGAAATTGTTATCATTACCCAGAAAAATGACCTGCACTGGGATAACTTTGTGGCATTTTACTCCAGAGAAACTGAAGGATGAAGTCCAAACAAAACCTTGTTGACTTTTTCCACACTTCAGGAACTGGAGTAAACTCAGTCCAAGGAACCCTAGGGACAGGGGAGGGGGAAGAGAAAAAGGGAAAGAAAAGAGTGACTTTTCAATGAAAATGAGCAAGGAAGGCTTTTATGTCCACTGGACTTTATCATCCTAATTAAAAGGGTAAGGCAACACCACCATAATGATAGGTAATTGTCCAGGGGAGCTATTGCTGTGATACAGTAATCCAACTGCTATTTGGAGGCATTTTGATGCTAATAGAGTCAAATTCTTTGAGGCTGCCCAATTTTTATGAAGAGCACTGCATTGGGGCAGAACACATTCCCCCTCCCCCCCAGTTCTCTGTTAGCAGTGTTTTGCTTGGATTCAAAGCGATGCTATTTTCTCTTAGGTCTGTGGATCAGCTTCAGTGAGGAGAGTGAGGCTCTGCAGCGTGCCTCTGCCCATTGCTGCTTCTCCGACAGATATCTGTCCATTTGGGCAGCGTGCCAGCGAGCCCTCTGTTTACAGTTTCACCTTTCCAGTCCCTGCTTTCCACCTGCTGTCTTTTAATGCAGGACACTGCTGCTGGACTCTGGTTTTCTACCTGGGTGGGTATTCAACAGTCTATTTTTTTGTTGCCTTACTTCTGAGAGCCAGGATTAGCAAAGCAGTGCATGGAATCACGTTCCCAGGAAGTTAAGACAAAACTGTCCCATCTGGGCTTTCACTGGAAAGTCATTGCTACTAGTGTTGTTTTAAATTTAGTTAAAAGTCACCTCCTTTCCCTGACCATGTAAGCAGATATTATGTTGAACTGTTGTAATATGACTATATATTTATCTATTTTTGTTTATAAATATGTAAATATAAATGTCTTTAAGTTTTTTGGAGTTCTTTTTTGTTTTTTGGTGTACCATTGAATCAGATCCCACTGACACAGGAAGAGATTGCCCTTCCTTCTCCAGCTTCTCCATTGGAACATCTGGTGGTTTTGAACTAAGTGCCTTCGGGATCGCAGCGCAGCTTCTTGCCACTAGGCCACCAGAGCTCCAATGTCTTTAAGTTTTTTGTTAAATTTTATTAGTTTTAATGAACATTTACAGAGATTTTGGGTTTTCATTCATTCATTGTTGCACTGTTTTCTCCACCGTCATCCCCAGTTCGTTCTTCT
>NW_006399952.1:4665520-4668436 GCF_000299155.1 Elephantulus edwardii
TGGTCAACTACGTCCAATAGTTTTCTTGCTGAGTCTTTAGGGTTTTCTAAGTATACTATCATGTCATCGGCATAGAGGCACAGCACACACCAATCCAACAATTTCTACATGTGTGAAATAGTAACATCGATCACGTTCTTCAAATTATGTGCCATAATGTCATCTTCCTTTTCCAAATCATCCCTCCTCTCTCTAAAATCACTTCCCTCCTAGCTACCCTTCCATTTTCTTTTGAACTTCACTGTAGTCAAGTATATATAACAAACGCTGCCATTTTAACCAGTTGTAAGTATACAGTTCGGCATCATTAATTACACTCATTGTGTGGTTGAGAAGTGGTGCTAGAGGTGGCGGTTTAGTGGTCAGGAACTTGCTGTCAGCTGAAAAGTTGGGGGTTGAAACTCAACAGCTACTCCAAAGGAAAAAGACGCAGCAGTCTGCCTCCCTAAAGATTACAGAAATCCTTTGGAAAAGTTCTACTCTATTCTGTGGGCTTGCTCAACAAACTGACTCAAAGGCAATGGGTTTTTATTTTGCTCTATCATTATTCATTAATTAATGAATTCATCAATGAATTCATTATTCATTAATCTTACTTCAACACAACATATTCCAAACAGAAGTCAGTATCCTCAGCAATATATCTCCATTCCTTCCTTCTCTAACCTCACTATTGGGCTTTGTCTCTAAGTATTTGCTTGTTGTAAAACAAGTTGCAATTGGATTGATTTGATACCGATTCCTGGCAATCCCGTACAGAGTAGGACTGGACTCTGTGCCTTGCCTTGCTCTTTTCTCTTCCTCACCTTTGACTTTGGACAAATGTTGCTCTTTTGGTCTCCCATAGTTGATTGTTCTAAGGAACACATTTTCCTAGGTGGTGGTGTGATGTAGTTGATCGAATCAGTGAGTCAGAACAGATTCATAGCTGACCCTCCAGCAGGTTTTGAAAGGCAGTATATCTCACTGGAGGAAACTGGGCAATCTTTCTCCCCTGGAGCAGCGGATGGATTCGAACTGCTTTTGGTTTGGCAATGCTACTCCCAACTACCAGAGCTCCCTATGTTGTTGTTTTTGTTGTTGTGTGCTGTTGAGTTGGAACCGACACATAGCTAACCCTCCAGCAGGTTTGCACAGGCAGTTAAGTGCACGGGAGATTGCTCATCCTTCTCCCACTGAGCAGTCAGTGGATGCGAACTGCATGACTTTCAGATTGCAGCACAGCTTCTTACCGCTAGGCTATCAGAGCTCCTTGAGCCCTGTGTTTGTTGTTGTTGGTGCTATGCACCATCAAGTCGCTTGCGACTCATAGCAACCCTATGTACAAGAGCTCTAAACCCTGTTCTATCCTGTGCCATCCTGTCTCTGACACTCCTTACTCCCATTACTCCAATCACTGAATCAATCCACCTCATTGAGGGTCTTCTTCTCCACCCTCCCAAACATGATGTCCCTCTCCAAGGACTGGCCCCTCCTTCGCAACATGCCCAAAGTATGTCAGACGAAGCTTCAATATTCTTTTTTTTTTTTTATGCGTGTACCGTCAAATTGGATCTGACTGGTACAGGAGGCGACTGTTCCTCCTTCTTCAGCAGAGCATCTGGTGGATTTGAACTGTGCACTTCTGGGATTGCAGTACAGTTTCCTGCCACTAGGCCACCAGAGCTCGCCGAAGCTTCAATATTCTTGCCTCCAAGGAACATCCCAGTTTTATCCTCTTCAGGACAAACCTGTTTGTTCTCCTAGCAGTCCATGGTATATTCAACACTCCTCCAGCACCACAGCTCAAAGACATCAATTCTCTTTGTACCATCCCTAGTCACTGTCTAGCTCTGTGATGCATAGCATGAAATTGCGACGACTATGGCTTGGATCAGGTGCGCCTTAGTCTCCAGCCTGACATCGTTGCTCTTCAGTACTCTGGAGAGGTCCCTGACAGCTGACTTTCCCAATGCAATTCATCTCTTGATTTCCTAACTGCTGGTACCAAGAGCGTTGATTGTTGAGACAAGCAAACTAAAACTGTTAACAATTTAAATCTCTTCACCATCCATAATGCTGCCAATTGGCCCAATGGTGAGAATCTTTGTTTTCTTAATGTTGAGTTTCAATTCATATTGAAGGCTGCAGTCCTTGAAGTACAGCAAGCACTTCAGGTCATCCTCGGTTTCCACAAGCAAGGTGGTGTCATCTACTTAATGCAGGTTGTTGATGAATCTTCCTCCAATTCTGATGCTACATTTTTTTCTCATACAGCCCAGCATTCTGGATGATCTGTTCTGCATACAGATTGAAAAAGTATGGAGATAGGACACATCCCTGGCTGACACCCTTCTCGATTTTGGACCATGCAGTGTCATACAGACTTGCCTATTATATGTTTGAGAGGTGTCCTCTACGAGTGTCTTCAGAGTTTGGTGGTAATCTTAAGCCAGTAGTCTTGGGGCTTTCTAGGGTCTCTTAAACAAGTTAGTCTGATATTTTTTTAAAGTTTTGTTCTTTTTTTTTTTTTACCCATTTTAACTGGGACTCTCTAGTGTACTTGGTTTGGTAACCAGGCACCATCTAGTTCTTCTGGCCTCAGATGAGTGGGTGTTAACGTGGTCCAGTAATCATCTGGACTAATTGCTTCTCTCCATCTTTAATAGTCTTCATTCACCTTTGCTCCAGGCACTAACAGACCAATAGTTGCTACTTTCATGGCTGCTTGAAAGCTTTTAGGGCCTCTGATACTACTCACCAGACTAGAATGTAGAGTGTTGTATTTATGAGCTGAGTTTTACTAGTTGATCCACACAATCTACTAATAGTCCTTAGCCTTCAAATTCAGTAACTCAAAATCTAAGCAGTTTCTCTAGAGAAGCTGTGGTATGTTTGCACAATGGAATACTATGCTGCATTAAAAAACAAGGAACT
>NW_006399952.1:4669176-4670145 GCF_000299155.1 Elephantulus edwardii
AGAACTGGCTTTGACAAGCACTGTGGCATTTGGACAAGAACAAACTGGGAAGAGGGTAGAGAGAATGGTGCAGCGGTGAATGAATGGAAACCCAAGATCTCTGTAAATGTTTATGAAAATTAATAAAATATAATTATAGAAAAAAATCTAAGCAGTTTCTATAAGCAGCTTCTATCGATCAAGTTGTTGTCAAAAACTCATAGCATTTGGTGGGTCTTCTTTACTAGTTAAATTAGACTGTTGTTTGGTTTAAGAAAACTACAGGGGATAGTTTTGATTCATGATTTCAGAGTTAAATATTATCTCAAGATAGACGTTTTGGGAGTCCACCCAACCTCAATGACTCAAGAAAGTCTGGAGTTTGTGAAATTTGAGAAGAAACTCTTGAAGACATGATATTCCACTAACTCCTCAATATACCTCCAGAAGATAAGCCACATGAAGACAGGTGTAAGCTTGCTTGTTCAGTTGTATTCCTATTCCTACAATATTCTGTGGCACAGAGTTGGTACTTGGCATGTATTCACAAATGGCACCAGCACAAAATGTTGAGTACTATTAAGGTGAAATTGACACCTAGCTGATCCTCCAGTTGGTTTTCAGAGGCAGTAAATCCTGCTAAATTCTTCTCCCTCAGAGCAGCTGGTGGATGAGAACCACATACTTCTGTGTTGGTAGCACAACTCCTTACCACTAAGCCATCAGAGCATTTACTTAATACCACGTTGCAGAGAGTTTACTAGGATAGAGTGAATCCTAAAGATTGTATGTTAAAAGTGACCAGCAAAGGTCCTGGAACATGAGAGTGGCTCAATAAATAAAAGCAAGGAGACTGAGGCTCAGGGATTTAGGCAAATATGCAAAACCTATACTGGGACCAAGAGGCAGTAGTCAGAACAGAGCAGGATAACACTGCATGGTTCAAAATTGGGAAGGGTGTACGCCAGGGATGCATCCTGTCTCCATACC
>NW_006399952.1:4670900-4686443 GCF_000299155.1 Elephantulus edwardii
GCGCAGGAGGGGAAGACCCTCTATGAGATGGATTGATTTGGTGACTGGAGTAATCAGGATGGGTGTGTCAGAGGCAGTGCAGTTGGCGAAGGATAGAGCAGGGTTTAGGGCTGTTGTGCATAGGGTCCCTAACGACTCAAAGGCACATAACAACAACAACATTTATCCTTCAACAAAATAGAAAAGGAAAAACTAAAGTTATTCAAATTGCTGTTTGTTTATTTAGTGAATGAGGGTGGGGGAGGGACAGGGCAGGCTTGGAGCTCCTGAGTGTCATTTCATCAGGTAATTACCACGTGGCCCCTGGGTAAGTACTCATTACTTCACCAGGGCACTTCTATTACACTTTTAAAAAGCCAGAAAACTCCCCAAACCCTAAATATCCTTAGCTCTAGTGGCCTAGTCTCTGGGGAGTTACATGGCTAACCCAAAGGCCGAGTCTCTCTGGCAGGTCAAATCCAACAAGCAGCTCCACGGAGAAAGGTGATTCACTCCCCTGCTCGTCAATATATAGCCCAGAAACCTGCTGGAGGGTCAGGTCTGAGTTGGTTCTGATTCTTTGTCAATGGAAAGAAAATATCCTTAGAGTTTAGTTTGGTTTTGGGACCAGATGCCTTTGCACTGATTTTTTATGTCCATTGAGGGACAAAATCAGGGCCAAGATGTATGGCGATATCAAGCAGGTCTGTTGATGTCTTTTCGTCAAAGACTAATACATGTAAGCCAATTTACTTCAAAATGCATGTCCTATACCTCTGTCAAGATTCTCAAACATAATGTCATGTTTATATAAGTGTTGGAAGTGGTTGTGTTCTCTGAAGAAGATTCTTTGCTCACAGAAATAGTTTAATACCCCCTACATACTTCGTGTACGTGGCCAGAAGAGGCCAATATTTGGAGAGGGACATCATGCTTGGAAGGGTGGATGGAGAGTGCAGGAAAATCCAGGATGAGATGGAGTGACTCAGTGTCTGGAAAAATGAGATTAGGTTTGTCAGAGACAACGAGATTGGCTCAGGACTCAGAGTTAATGTACATAGGTTCGCTATGTGATGACACATAACAATAATAACAACATTGGGCTTTGCTTTTCTTAGATGCCCAAATCTTGTTTGGGAAGGACATGTGGAGTTACCTTGAATGTGTTGAATCTATGATAACTGGTTTTGTTTCTTGTTTGTGTATGAAATTAAAAAACAAACAAGCTATTTTATGATGGCAAGCATTAGTTGGACCGAGCAGCAGGAGCATATCAAATAATGGAAAACCAAGTGACTTCCAACCTTCACTATGTAGGAGATTCATCTGGGGGTGATAAAAACAAACAAATATAACAAAATGCAGGTATCCAGGCCACATCCCAAAGAGTCTGATTCAATGGGCTTTGCTTAGGCACAAGAGATTTTTCTTTAAAGCTTTTAAGGTGATTCTAATGAGCAAGTAGAGTTTATAACCCCTGAAGTCTTAGAACTCATTGCTGTAGAGGGAACAGACTCACAGCTGATCCTCCAGCAACTTTTCTGAGGCTGTAAATTGCACAGGAGGAAACTTTCACAGCCAGAGCTGCTAGTGGATTCTAACTACCAGAGAAGCAATACAACTACTTACGGGTTATACCATCAGAGAGGCCTCTTTTATCAGAAACACCAAGAGATTTCTTGTTCAGAGGGTTTTAACCACTAAAACTAATGTTACATGGTTGTGTTTATATAAGGAAATTTTTTTAACTATGTGAACTCTCACTTTAGACCTCAGCTTCCTTATCTAATAAAACAGGATCTTTACATATAATTTCCAACATCTCTCCCTACTCCAACTTCCTATCATATTATGATTCCTAATTCATTACTAAGGAACTCTGGTAGCCTCAGGGACAGAGAGCTGTGTTGTCAACCTAAAACAGGCAGTTTGAATCTATCAGCTGCTTCCTTCTCATATCCTATGTCTAATAAATTCTTCAGGAGCTGAAGAAAATAGGTTAAGTGTTTGGGAGAGTAACCCTTATTTCAAAAAGAATCAAAGGACAATTTTTTATTTATGCAAAGTTGTTGTTGTTATGTGCCATTGAGTCACTTGTGACTGATAGCGACCCTATGTACAAGAGCCCTAAACGCTGTTCTATACTGTGCCAACCTCGCCGTCTCAAACATACTCGTTCCCACCACTCCACTCACAGAATCGATCTATCTCATCGAAGGTCTTCCTCTCCTTCGCCGCCCCTCCACTCTGCCAAACATGATGTCCCTCTCCAAGGACCAGTCCCCTCCTTGCAACATGCCCAAAGTATGTCAGACGAAACTTCAGAATCCTTGACTCCAAAGAGCATTCCAGCTTCACCTTCTTCAGGACAAACCTGTTTGTTCTCCTAGCAGTCCTAGCAGTCCAGCACTGCACTTCAAAGGCATCAATTCTCTTTCTATCATCTCTAGGCACTGTCCAACTCTCTGATGCATAGCATGTAATCGTGAAGACTGTAGCCCGGATCAGGCGCACCTTAGTCTCCAACCTGACGTTCTTGCTCTTCAGTACTCTTGAGAGGTCCCTCACAGCTGATTTTCCCAATGCAATTCGTCTCCTGATTTCCTGACTGCTGTTACCAAGAGTGTTGACTGTGGAACCAAGTAAACTAAAACTATTAACTATTTAAATCTCTTCACCATCCATACTGATACTGCCAATTGGCCTAGTGGTGAGAATCTTTGTTTTCCTGATGTTGAGCTTCAATCCATATGGGAGGCTGCAGTCCTTGACCTTCTGCAGCAAATGCTTCCAGTCCTCCTCAATTTCAGCAAGCCGGGTTGTATCATCTGCATAATGCAGGTTGTTGATGACTCTTCCACCAATCCTGATGATACAGCCCAGCGTCTCGGATGATCTGTTCTGCATGCAGATTGAAAAGGGATGAAGACAGAATACATCCCTGATGGACCCCTTCTTGATTTTGAACCATGTAGTGTCTCCTTGCTCTGTTCTGACGACTGCCTCTTGGTCCAAGTACAGGTTTTGTATTAGCACAATCAAATGTTCTGGGATTCCCATTCTTCTCAGGGTCAGCCACAGCTTGTTGTGATCCACACAGTCAAAAGCCTTTGCATAGTAGATGAAACACAGATAGACATTCTTCTGACATTCTTTGCTTTCTGCCAAGATCCATCTAACATTAGCTATAATACCCCTAGTATGATGACCTCTTCTAAATCCAGCCTGCACATCTGGCAGTTCTCTGTTGATATATTGTTCTAAACGTTTTTGGATAATTTTCAGCAGAATCTTGCTTGCATGTGATATTAATGATATTATACAAAGTAGAAAGCAATGATTTGATGTACTCAAGTCTTCTTACCGCATATCGTGATACAATTCTCTTCCACGGCTTTCTTATTCTATTTCAAATGTGAGCTGACTTGGTATAACAATTTGGACAAAGGGTATTATGTCAGAGCCTTACTGAAGGTCAGGATCCGTGGTTTCCAGTTTTGTGTTTTCTTTGGCTACAGCAGCAGCTTTCAAATTCTCAGCTTCGTTGGCTCTTGTAACGAATGGTTTGAGACTCTCCATAGCTAACAAAGTCTGCTTCGAGGTGACTTTTGGTCTCTGACTAAAGGTGGTCAATTTTGTTGATCTCTTCAAAGAACCACTCTTGGTTTTGTTCATCTTTTCTGCTGCTTCCTGTTGTTGTTAGGTGTCACCAGGTTAAGTCTGACTCATAATGACCCTATGAACAATGGATATGCCCTATGCTATCCTCTCGATCCTTAATATACTCGAGCCCATTACTTCTTTCACTGTGTCAATCCATTTATTTGAGGTTCTTCCTTTCTTGACTGATAGTTTGCTGTGATGCAGGAAGCTATGCCACTGGTGTTTCAAATACCAGCAGGGTCACCCATAATACACAGGCCTCAGCAGAGCTCCCAGATTAAGACAGATTAGGAGGCAGGACTGCCCATTCATTGTCTAAATAACAGGCCTTAGAAAACCATATGAACAATGTTGTTGAGTCCCATAGAGTCAGAACCGATCCATAGCGGGTTTTCAGAGGCAGTTAACTGTACTGGAGGAGATTGTCCATTCTTCTCCCACAGAGCAGCTGGTGGCCTCAAACCACATGCCTTTGGGATTGCAGCACAGCATCTTGCCACTAGGCCACCAGAGCTCCCATATGAACAATAGAGGAACATTATTGCTTCCTAGCCTCTACTAATTTCTTTTGTATTTTTTTAAAGTTTTGCTTTATTTGCTTTTCTAGTTTCTTACTGTGGATCTGAGGTCTTTTCTCCTCTTTCTTTCCACAGGCTATAATAGCTATAAATGTCTTTCTAAGCATTGCTTTCTTTAGAATACCTCTCTTAAGTTATGGTATATTGTGTTTTCATGTTTGTTCATTTCAGTATGTTCTTTGACTTTGCCTTTGACTCATTGGCTATACGGCAGTATGCTGCTTGATTTCCAAATATTTATGAGTTTCCAAACAAAAGGAAGAAATGTTGAAGTAAAAGAGATGAACAGAAGATTTCAAAGCGTAGCTCGAGAAGAAAAAGTAAAGTAGTATAATGAAATGTGCAAAGAACTAGAGTAGGGAAATAAAAAGAGAAGAACTCACTATTTCGCAAGTTGAAAGAACTGAGAAACAAATTTAAGCCTTGAGTTGCAATGTGGAGAGAAGTGTTGGGAAAATTCTTGAATGATGTTAAGAAGTGTCAAAAGAAGATAGAAGAAATACCCAGAGTCACTATATTTAAAAAAATTGGTTGACACAGAACCTTTGGAAGTTATGTGGGACCAAGAACCAGTGGTAATGAAGGAAGATATTCAAGCTGCATTGAAGACTCTGACAAAAAACGAGACCCAGGAATTGATGAGATACCAACTGACATGTTCCAGCAAATAGGTGTGCTGGATGTGCTCACTAGTCTATGCCAAGAAATTTGAAAGATAGCTACATACCTGGCTAAATGACTGGAAGAGATTCATATTTGTTCCATTCTCAAGAAAGGTGATCCAACAAACTGTGGAAATTACCAAACAATATCACTAATATTAAATGGAGGTAAAATCTTGCTGAAGATTATTTTTAAATGGCTAGAAAAGGACATTGACAGAAAATAGCCAGAAATTCAAGCTGAATTTAAAAGAGGCTGTGGCAGCAGGGACATCATTGATGATGTCAAATGATTCTTGACTGAAAGCAGAGAACACCAGGATATCTAACTGTGTAAAATTGGCTGTGCAAAGCTATTTGACTCTGTGGATCATAACAAATTATAGCTAACACTGAGAAGAATGGGAATCCCAGAAAAATTAACTGTGCTCATGTGAAACCTATACCTGGACCAAGAAGCTGCTGCCAACCAGAACTAGGGGTGCTAGGGCTGTGTAGCTTTTTCAATCTATACACAGAGAAAATCATTGAAGACAATGGTTTAAATGAAGAAGAATGTGGCATCAGGATTGAACGAAGACTCAACAACTTGTGTTACGCAGATGCCACAACCTTGTTTGCTGAAAATGAAGAAGATTCAAAACACTTGCTACAGAGGATCAAAGGCTTTCAATAGCAAAAAGCTGCACTGTAATCCCAGAAGTAGCAGTTCAAATCCACCAAGTGCTCTGCTGGAGAAGGAGGGGCAATCTCCTCCTGTATCAGTCAGATCAGATTTGACGGTCAAATCTGATCTAACTGGTACAAGAGGAGATTGCCCCTCCTTCTACACACACACACACACACACACACACACACACACAAGGCTTTCAATATAGAATACATCTGAACATCAAGAAAATAAAACCCCTCACAATTGGGCCAAGAGGCAAGATCATGATAGATGAAGAAAATACTGAAGTTGTTAATGATTTCATCTTACTAGTAGATCAAAAGATGTGTTGCAGTGGGAAAACTTAGAGTCAAGGACTTCTCCAAAAGGCTGAAAGGCAAAGATGTCAGTAAGGTGCACCTGATCCAAGTCATGATCTTTTACATTACTTGTTCTGCAACTGAAAGGTGGGCAGTGAATAAGGATGACAGAAGAAGAATCAATACTTGTCAGCTGTACTGTTGGAGAATAGTACTGAATATCCCATGGACTTCCAAAAGAACAAGCAGGTGTGTCTTGGAGAAAGTGCTGCTAGAGTGCTTCTTAGAGGTGAAGATGGTGAGGCATGGTGATGGTGATGGCTTTGGGCATGTTGTTAGGAGGGGCAATTCCTTGGAAAGGGACATGATGGATTAAAAAGTGCCAGGTCAGCAAGAGAAAAGATCCTCAAGCAAATGGATTGATGCTGTGACTGTAGCAATCGGTTCAAACACAAGAGATGGTGAGGACAGCAAAGGACAGGTTCAGGTCCATTACTTTTAGCGTTGCTGTGAATCGTAGTTGTCTCGAGGACACCTAACAACTGGTTCCTAATTTTACTCATTGTCGTCAGAGAACACATTTTGTATTATCTTTACTATTGTTCATTGCCAGTAAGTCAGAACCACCTCATAGCTAACCCTCTAGAGGGTTTTCAGAGGTTGTAACTTTTTCAATCTATAAGCAGAACAGCTCATTCGAGAGGCTGGACTGTATAAAGAATGTGGAATAAGGATTAAAGGAAGACTTATCAACAACCTGTGTTATAAGCAGATGACACAACCTTGCTCACCAAAATTGAGGTGGGCTTGAAGTGTTTGCTGCCATCTCCATTATGAATTGTGTCTTACCGTTAAGAAAGAAAGATTCTCCTTCTAGGCTGCAACACTTCCATGATACATCTTCAAGGATATGAACATGTACGGCTAAGCACAATTGATGACAGTGCATCTAAATTCCAAAATCAATCTCCATAATAGTCTATGTGTTTCCTATTGCCAAAAGGGTCCTTTAGAGTAGTGAGAGAAGATCTTCACCCTGAAACCTACAGTGTCCCTTTTCAGCAGGAAGTAGCTAACAGAATATGCCATCCCCTTTTCCTTATGAATCAGGGTGAAGTCTATCTCAGGGAGGAGAGATAGGGAATGGCAAAGGACACACTGACAAAGGAGATGAATCAGAACTGGCTTTGACAAGCACTGTGGCAATTGGACAATTAAAACAGACTTTCAAGGGGGGGAAAAGAACAAACTGGGGAGGAGGGTAGAGAAAACAGTGCAACAATGAATGAATGAAAACCCAAAATCTCTGTAAATGTTCATTAAAATTAATAAAATTTAATAATTTTGTTTTAAAAAAAAAAGAAAGAAAGATTCTCACCACCAGGCCAACAGGCAGCATCATGATACTTGGAAAAAAGACTGAGGTTGTTAACAGTTTTATCTTGCTCAGATCCACAATCAACACTCTCAGCACTAGCAGGAAATCAAAAGACAAGTTGTTATAGGAAAGTCACCCATAAAAGACCTCTCCAGAGTGCTAAAAAGCAATGGTGTCAGTCTAGAGACTAAGGTGCACCTGATCCAGGCCCTGGTCTTTTCATTTGCTTGCTATGCACCTGGGAGCTGGACAATGAATAAGAATGACAAAATAATTGATGCCTTTGAGTTGTAGTGCTGGAGAAGTGTACTGGTGGCCTAGTGGCAAGAAGTTGCACTTCAACCCCAGAGGTATGCAGTTCAAATCCACCAGATGCTCTGCTGGAGAAGGAGGGGCAGTCTCCTCCTGTACCAGTCAGATCTGATTTGATGGTACACACAAAGCAATAATAAATTTAAAAAGAAAAAAGAAATGGACTGCCAAGAGAGCAAATAAGTATGTCCTGGAGAGAGTGAAACCAGGTTGCTTCTTAGATGCAAGGATTTTGTCTCATGTACTCTGGGCATGTGTCCAGTAGGGACCAGTCCATCCAAGGATTTTGTCTCATGTACTCTGGGCATGTGTCCAGGAGGGACCAGTCCTTAGAGATGGACATCATGCTTGGAAGTGTGGAGGGTCTGTGCAGGAGACCAGACCCTGGATGAAATGAACTGACACAATGACTGTGGTAATGGGGGCAGGTATGTCGGAGACTGTGTGATTGATAGAGCAGGGTTCATAGGGTTGCTATGAGCCATAGTCAACTCGATAGCACATAAACAAGCCACATGGGGGAGATTGCCCTCATTTCTCTGCCTTGGAGTTGACAGCACAATTACCTACCCACTAAGCCACCATAGCTCCCTTGCATAATCTCTGCTCTTTTAAATTTACTGGGGTTTGTTTTATGGAGTTCTGGTGCAGAAGTCTGTAGGGTGTGGCACTGCTAACCAAAAGACTGTGCATATGGCAGTTCAAATCCATCAGAGGCTCTGTAGTAGAAAGAAGGGCAGTCTCCTCTCATCGTAATTTTATTGTTGCTAGGTGTTATTGGGTTTAGTACAACTCATAGCAACCCGTGAACCAATCTGAACCTGGTTCTATCCTCATTATCTCTGACATGCTTGAGCCCACTGCTACAGTCACTATTGTCAATTTATCTCAATGAGCAAGAGTCTTTTTCTCTTTTGCTGATTCTCCATCTTTCACTGCCCATTTCCTAGGAACTGCATCTCCTAACAACATACCTAAGTATTTGAGATGACGCTTCACCATCCTTGCCTCTAAGGAGCACTCTGGCTGTACTTTCCCCAAGACATATCTGTTTGCTCTTTGGGCAGTCTGTGGGATATTCAGAACTCTTCTCCAACAGCACAGCTCATGATTCTTCTGTCATCTTTAATCATTTTCCAGCTCTCAGGTGCATAGCAAGTGAATGAAATGACCCTGGCTTGAATTAGGTGCACCTTAGTTTTCAAACAGACATCATTGCTCCTTTGTCATTTGGAAAGGTTCTTGACAGCAGAGTTTCCCAATGCATTATGCCTTTCTATTTCTTGACTACAGACTCAGAAATCCAATGGAGGTTTGCTCTGAGTTCAGAAAAAACCCAATGAAAGGGGAAAATCAAGCAATAGAATGAGAAAGGTATTTGTTTTATGGCTGAGTGTATTGTTTATTTTATCTTGGAAAATGTTCTGTGTAGTTGTTGTTATGTGCCGTCAAGTCGCTTGTGACTCATAGTGACCCTATGTACAACAGCCCTAAACCCTGCTCTATCCTGTGCCAATCGCACTGTCTCCGACACTCCCATCTCGATTACCCCAGTCACTGAATCAATCCACCTCATAGAGGGTCTTCCCCTTCTACGCTGTCCCTCTACCCTACCAAGCATGATGTCCCTCTCAAAGGACCTCTCCCTCCTTACAACATGTCCAAAGTATGTCAGACGAAGCCTCAGGATCCTTGCCTCCAAGGAGCAGCCTGGTTTAATCCTCTCCAGAATGAATCTGTTTGTTTTCTTGGCAGTCCAGGGTACATTCAAGACTCTTCTCCAGCACCACAGCTCAAAAGCATCAATTCTCCTTCTATCCTCCCTAGTCATTGTCCAACTCTCTGATGCATAACAAGTAATTGCAAAGATGGTGGCCTGTATCAAATGCACCTAGTCTCCAGAGTGACACCATTGCTCTTCAGTACCCTGGAGAGGTCCCTAACAGCAGACTTTCCCATCACAATAAGATTTTTTATTTCCTGGCTACTGGTGCCAAGAGTGTTGACCGTGGAGCCAAGCAGACTAAAGTTGTTAACAATCTCAATCTCTTCACCATCCATCCTGATGCTGCCAATTGGTCCACTGGTGAGAATCTTTGTCTCCTTGACATTGAGCTTCAATCCATACTGAAGGCTGCAGTCCTTGTCCCTCTGCAGCAAGCATGTAGACTCAAGAAAAATATGTATTCTGTTACTGCTGAGTGAAGTGTTCTGTAGATGTCTGTTAGTATAGTTGATTCATAGTGTTATTTAAGTGTCCTATTTCCTTCTTGATCTTCTGCATAGTTGTTTAACTCACTATGAAAACTGGGACATTGAAGTTTCTAGATGACTTTTGAAGAATAGCTTGACTGTGTGAAACATATAGTAGTAGTTCAGCTTCTAAGGAGTATTTATCTCCATAAAGCACAATTGCAATAATAATATCCTAGTAAAGCAGATAAATATTGGGTTTTCATTTTGAATGGACAACTAGAAAGGGAGGTGGATCATTTCAATGATGTGCTCAAGATTATAGTAAATGAATGCGATCAAGTTTTTTGATTGTTCTCAGCACTACCCTTCCATCCCTTCTGCTCGACTAACCTCTGAAGAGGCGCGCTCACTCTCTCGCGCGCACTCTCTTCTCTCTCTCTCTCTCTCTCTCTCTCTCTCTTCTCCCAAACCCCCTGTGTATGTGTGTATGAGACAGAGAGGAACACGGCTGGTACACAGCGATTGTGATGTTCAATTTCTGTTTATCCTGGAGCCACAGTCAGGTTTAATCATTCTTGGAATTTTCCTGCATGAACAGGGTACAGTTGTAGACTCATTATTTACACAACATTCCCTCTCTGCCTGAGGGAAAAAGGGGCTTTCTCTGGAGCCAGCAGAGACCTCCTCCCCCAACCTGCTTATCTTTCCTGGCTGAAAGCACACAGGGTAGCTGGCTGCCTGCTTAGGGCTGTGTTACAGACAGGGCTTGGGGTGTCAGATTGACCATTAATAGGGAGATAAGCTTCACACAGCTACCCTAACCCCAGTGTCTCCTGCCTTACCTTATTCTCACCTGGACTATCAACACAGCCGGCACTCAATCAATAGTTATTGATTTGGTTTTGTACCAAGGCCAGGTTAAGTTGTGCCCTAGTTAATGAACTAATGGCTTCAGTGGGAAGTGAAGATGAGGAAGCGAAGATGACGGAGACCAGACTGGCTTCTTTGCTTCGGGCACATTCAGGAGTTTGGGAGACACGGTAGGCAAGGACAGAGGAGCAAGCAGCAGCAGCGGCACAGGGTGTGGCAAAGGTGGCAAGGCCTAAAGCCTAGTTCTGACACAGAGGCTCAGCCCAGCCTCTGTGTCCTTGACTATGCAATGTGGACGCTCAATCCAACAGCCCGTGAGTCTACGTCTGCTTCAACTGGTTTTCATTCTATGAAACACTTCATTCTTATCTCACTTCCTTTCCTACTCATGCTCTAATTCAGTAAGTATTTCTTGAGTTTATACTAAATGCCAGTCACCCAATGGGCCTGATCTGGGATGTAGTGATAAGTAATGAACAGCTGCAACTTGGAAACCCCTTGATAGGTAGAGGAATAGAATGAGGGGCTCATAGCTGCATGGGAAAAAGGATTACTGGGCAGGGCTCCTGTGATAACTCCTACACACAAGGCTGCCCACGCAGCTCTTGTCTCAAGGAAAATGAAGGCAAAGTAAAGAGTATAGAAGACTATTGGATGGGGTGAGTGATTCAGGCAGACTCTGCTGAGCTGTCAATGATATGAGGTCATGGCTCACCTCTGAAATGCCCACTAGAGGAGACAAGTGGAATGACTCTGTGTGATGACTGTGTGTCCAGGGTTCAAGGTTGAGAAAAGAACACACATATATGCATTTATACTTCAATGCTATGTGCACCGAATAGTTTACAGGTGTCCTTTGATATCAGCATCTGAAGAGCTACAGTCCCTCAGAGATCAACAGAATGGAAGCAGAACATGGAGAAGATGCCCTAGGGTCTCCCAAGACCGTACATACCCAGGAGCCACAGCCTGCTCCGAATCCAAGCACATGGTTCTTCCTCCACTCTGCTCAGTCAGATCAGCTCCACTCCTGGTGATCACAGGGCCTGCGGGGCAGACCAGCCTGTGCAAAATACCCAACAGAGCTTGCAAGCAAAATCAAAACAAATACAAAAGAGAGAAAGTTAAAGCAGTCTCGAGTCAGGTCCCCTCTCCTGCAGACTGAACAATCTCGCTGCATTGCACAAGACCAGACCAGTCACCTGCTCCTGGGTTACTAGATGCAGGGACTCTGGAAAGACATTCAAGAATGTGAAGTCCCATCTAGATCTGTGCACACAGCCAAAAGGATGCAATGTGGGTGTTGTCCAAATCCAACGACGGCAATGAAAAGAATAAAGCCCAGTGTACTCAAAGCGATTGCTTCCTGTATGCCAGCTACTGCGCTACGTTCTTTGCATGTGTTATTTTACCTGCTCTTCAATCCTATTGTTGTTGTTGTTGTGTACCATAAAGTTGGAATCAAGCCATGGCTGACCGTCTGGTAGATTTTCAGAGGCAGTTAATAGCATGGGAGGAGATTGCCCATTCTTCCAAGGAGCGGCTGGTTGTCTCGAACCACATACCTTTGGGATTGCAGCACAGTTTGAAGAACTTATACTTAAAATCCATGTAATGTAACTCTAAAGTCACATTCTGAGCCCCTACCTAGTACAGGGAGCTCTGGCAGCCTACTGGGTAAGGAGCCGTGCTACCAAGTCAAAGGCAAGTGGCAATTTCCTCCTGTGCCATTTACTGCCCTTGAAAACCTGTAGGAGGGTCAGCTACCGCTTAGTTCTGACTTGATGGCACACGACAGCAACAACCATCCCCCAACCCACCCAGTATGGCTGCTCTCTTGGCTCTATCCAACCATCATGGAGAATTCAACAAGGGAAGAACTCGCACACTGGAACAACAAGAGCTTGTCCTATGGGCTCTGATTTTGATCTGAGTTTTTGTGCAGCTGAAGCCTTTATGCTAGGTGGATGAATTTAATATTGTAAGCCAGTGCAAATCTCTGATGGAAATAGGACCATAATAAAGCACAATTAAGTGGCAGCAGAACACACACAGAGATCATGGAAATCAACTCAAATTCTGTCTTGGTTCAAGCTGCCTCGGGTGGGTGGGTGGGTGGAGAGTGAGTCTTTGTAGCTGCCAGACAGTGAGGTTGTTTGAACTTGGCTGGTTCTGAGAGCCAACAGAGTGAACTTGAAGGGAAAGATAAACATACAGGCACTGTTCAAAGCTCCAGGTGTATGAATGCTAATTGAGAAAGTCTCTAAATGATACCTGCCTGTGTGGAGGAATTTCTCTCCCCGGGATTAGCGGCTCAGGCTGATTCCCAGACCACGTTGCTTCAGATTCCACCCAAGGCAAAATGAAAACGGTGGTAGCGTTCTAGTCAACCAGCAGCTGATGTGCTTCAGAGGAAGCCAGGGCTGTGAAAACACCTTGAAATGGCTTCAGGTGGGCTTTTTATACAGATACGTGCACACACATGGTCTCAGACACCTGTCCATCCATACAAGCACACGCTGTCTCCCACAGACATTCTTAGACCTGCTACACAAACACAGCATTTCACACCCACAAGCTGTCATACATACATACACACAAAGATATGTTCTCAGATGTATATACATTGACACAATCACGTATTGTCTTAACAACATTCTCATATTACACAAAACTGTTACACACATATATACTGTTAGAGCACGTATTATCTATACAAACAGACACAAATATTCTCAGGCATGCCACACTAACACACATTTCATACACACCTAGTCTCAGATACATACAGATACACAAAATGGGTTTTACACACTCACTCTCATTCTCTGTCGAGTCAGAACAGACTCATAGCTGATTCTCCACTGGATTTCCAAGTCTGTAAAAGGAACGGGAGGAGATTGCCAATCTTTCTCCTGAGGAGTAGTGGGTGGATTCGAACTGCCAGAGAGGTGGTGCAGCAGAGATGGATTAGCAGCAGAGTGTCCAGTGGCCCAGAGCTCCCTTTATACGTCCTAGGTCTCAGAACTACACAAACACACTGGAAAATCACAGGGAGAAAGTGGGGAGGGTGTGGTTCCCTTGTACGTATTGTAATTACTGTAAGACTGGTTGAATGCAAAACCAATTTGCTTTGTACATTTTCACCCAAGTCACAATACACAGAGAAGAAAAAATAGAAATATGCAAGCACAGAAACAAGTGCCAACTCACACAATGCTCTTATACCTTTCACAGGTCGGCATTCTCTCACACACACTCACTCATAGCTTCTCTCTCTCTCCTCTCTCCCCCCCCTGCGCGCACACATACACACAAACACGCACGCACTCTCCTGGCAAAACGACTGTAGCTGTACTAACCTGCCCAAGTTGCTCTGGGCCTAGCCCAAACCGGCATTTTCCCAGGCCTGTGCTCATTCTAGCTCCGGCTTCTGTCTGTCTGTCCTCTTCCCTCAGAGCTTGACCACTCTATGCCTGCCTCCAAGGAACATGTGTCAGGGTAGAGATTAGAGGCTGGAGAGAGCAGGTGTGAATTTGAATGAGTAATAATCAGAGGTGAGGGGCAGGAGCCCTTAAGCAGACCCTACCCAGGTACCACTCAGCATCTTGGCCCCTCTGGATTCTTCCTTTGCCTGAGACAGCTCACTGTGGTGAAAAGGGCTTTTGGAACCAGAAAGCCTGGGTCAGGCCACAGTTCTGAGGTCTTGGGTATGTGGCTTAAATGTCCATGAGCCTCTACTTCCTTGGTTACAAAGTGGAGTTAATCATGGAGCTGCAGAGAATAGAAAATCTTCGGCCTGATGTGAACGTGCTAGACCAGTGAGGGTTATTATCAGGGATCTTTGGCTGATAAGTTGTAAATGCCTTTCCTACTCACTCTCAGCTCACTTGGCAAGCTTTCTTGCCAGATGAGTCAGCTTTGTGTCAATGTTGCTTGGGGGAAAAATAGGTGACTACATATTATACAGATTATCATCATATAAAAAGCATTTTTTATCTTTGCACTACTTCTAATCAAATGAATGGATGTGTGTGTGTGTGTGTGTGTGTGTGTGTGTGTGTGTGTGTGTGAGAAGCTTACACCAAAATCCTTTGTCTTTATGTATATGAAGAAGGGCTGGAGGTGATTTTATGAGTTAGGGAGATATCATCATGTGGGTTTCTGAAAATCTAAGAAAACATCCCCACCTCTACTCTCTGTCCCTAGTCAGTTTGCCTCTTCATGACATTGATTCAAAACCAATTCTAGAAGAAAGAAAAAAAAGAAATACTACCATTTCCCAAAAGAAAAACAGCAGAGGGAGGGAATCAGCAGACACTACAGGTAAAAGAAAAAGAATTCTATTTTTGCTGAAAATGGTCTCCCTAAATATCCCCCTGATGATGAGGATGGTCTTCGGCACCCACCAGGCACAAGGCACTATTCAGCGTCTAACACCCATTCTCTTTCTTCTCCCTTATGATGTGTATCATGATTGTAGTAACATAATTTTTTAAAAATTATTAATTTTAATGAAAATTTACAGAGACTTTGGATTTCCATTCATTCATTATTGTACTTTTCTCCCTGCCCACCTCTCCCCCCCTGTTCACTCTTCTCTTTGAAAAGCAAAATTCTTTCATTGTTATGCAATCCCTCCCCCCAGGTCCACTCCACTATGCAGCCTTCCTTCTAGACTCCTGTCATGACAATAATACCTAATCACATATCCCTTTTAAACACCTTTCTCCCTCATCTGTTTCAATGCAGTATACATTATTGAACCCATCTTTCTCAGTCTCCCCCCAACCCTGATGTCAGTCCTATTTAACAACAGTGACACCATGCAGTATTTGTCCTTTTGTGACTGAGATACTTCACTCAGCATAATGTCCTTCAGGGTCACTCGTTTTGAATAACATTTTATGAGTTCCTTGTTTTTCAACGCAGT
>NW_006399952.1:4686543-4714408 GCF_000299155.1 Elephantulus edwardii
TACAGAGACTTTGGATTTCCATTCATTCACTGTTGCCGAGTTCCTTGTTTTTCAATGCAGCATAGTATTCCATTGTGTGACTATACCACAGCTTCTCTATCCATTCATTTGCTGATAGACATTTAGGTTGTTTCCAACTCTTTGCTATTGTGAACAAAGCCACGATAAACATGGGTGTGTAATTTTTATATTAGTCTGTTTAATGTTTATCTGCCTCATTAGAAAATGCATTCCCACGGGGACATGTCTGACGTTGTTCACTGCTGTACTTTCTGCCCTGTGCCTCACACTGGAGTGACTGACACTTGCCATCAAGCCAACGCTAACTTACGATGACCCTATATGTGTCCAAATTGAACTGTGCACCATGTGGTTTTCAGCGGCCAACTTTTGTGATGATCACCAAGCCTTCCTTCTGAAGCATTTCTGGATGAACTGACATTTTGAACCTTTCAGTTAAGAGCTGAGGTTATTAAATGTTTATACCACGTAGGAACTTTGATGAAAATGAGTTATATATAGTCCTTGCAGCAAATGAACAAGTGAGGTATTACTATCTCCATTTTAAAGATAAGGAAAACAAGACTTTTCCAAGGCAATACCAATTTGTGATGCTGGACAATGAACCCAAGTCTGTTGATTCAAACACATTCACTCTCAGCTATTAAGTGACTATCCTATTGAGATCCTTGCCTGGGTTTTGCTTGTCTAAACTCTGAAAGATATTTATTTTATTAACATTTGTCTAGATTTTCCTCCTTTCATTTGTCCTTTGTTTTCCTTGATCTCAGGAGAGGGATAGGCAACCTCCTCCTGTGCAAATAACTGCCTCTGAAAACCTGCTGGAGGGTCAGCTGTGGGTTGATCCTGACTCCATGGTACACAACAACAACAACAGTCTTCAGTGATAGGGTCTTTCCTTTCCCTTTTAACCTTATACTCACTTTTTCTTGTCTTATTCTGTGATTCCCTTTTAACCTCATTTACATTTTTCTGTGTTACTCTGAGATGCCTTTTAACTCCACACTCATTTACTTTTTTCTGTCTTACCCTGTGATCCCTTTTAACTTCACAGTCACTTTTCCCTATGTTATTCTGTGATTCTTTTTAACTTCACACTCATTTACATTTTCCTGTCTTAACTCCATGATGCCTTTGCTCAGCCACCCCTTTCTTCTTTTCTTAGCAAAGATCCCATTCCAAGATGACTTTCATCCAGCTCTCCACATATACCCACAGAAGAGCCAGCATTTCTCTTAGTTTTAGTTTCTTCCCCTGTCCTAGGTTTCCAGCCAAGAAGATCCTCAGGATAAACATCACCCTGTAATATAGCAGACACCGAGAATACCTTGGCTAGGGTCAATAGTAACCTACTTGTTGTTGCCAAATCTGGTGGACACTCCTAAACTGTCACCAACCTGACCTTTCATCTGCACTTGCTTCTGTTGACTGTTTCCCTCTTGAAGCTTCTCATTCTCCCTACTGCTACTGTATCTTCTTTGTAGCCTGTTCTAGCTTCATGTTCTTCTCAGATGACAATGTTTCAGGGTTCTCCTTTCACCCTGTGTGATCACTCCAGAGTACCTTTACTATCATCATTACCCACAAAGATAAGGGGCATCTCATTCTTCGTCTGATTGACATGGTCTATGAGACTCTGTAATTTGGCCTTGGCTTCCTCAGAAGTCCCTATTTCTCACCCCTGTCTGTCACATCACTCTGAGTTCCCTTCAGCTCCTTTTTTATATTACGAACATGATACAAATACCAATATCTTTAAAGATTTTCTTTCTGGATAGACACTGTTCTTTCCCCCCACACACACACCTTAAACCTTCCTATGTTCTTATCCTTCAGGAATTAATTAAAATTCCAAGCCTTGATAGAAACTCTCCTTGGCCTTCTACATTCTGTGAAGGACTGTGGTGTGAACATTGACCTAAACATTCCCTACAAAAGTTCACAGTCACACTTCATGAAAGATCATGGATGTGATCTCCTATTTGGAGATTACACACGCAGGAGCTGTGCCGTTTTTGGCCATCTGTGGGGCCATGGACTTAGCCTCATGATTGACACACAGTGAACTCTCAGACAGGCTGCTATGTACAACAGGGCAGACTGTACACTGATTAATTTCAAGGGGTCCCATTTCCATAGATTATACTGGGAATACATGCCCTAGAAGCATAGAGTGTCCAATTTGAACACTATTAGTGGCTCACTAAAAGTTTTACATGTATAATCAAGTGAATAAATAAAAAGTTACCCTGGCTACAATATTTGTCTCCTAACCAAAATGTCTACAGTTTGAATCCACCAGCTACTCTAAGGGAGAAAGATGAGGTGGCTTAGTGACAACAATTTGTGCTGCTGACCCAAAGTCAGTGGTTCAAATCCACCAGCTGCTCTTTGGGAGCAAGATAGGCAGGCAGTCTTTTCTCATGTGATTTATAGTCTCTGAAAACCCACTGGAAGGTCATCTATGAGTCAATTCCTACTTGATTGTTCATAACACCACCACCACCACCACCACCACCATGGACAAGTTCTGGTCTGTCCTCCAAGGTTGTTGTGGGTGGGTGCTACTTGATGGCAGAGAGTCTGGTTTTATTTTTTTGTTTTGCTATTAGGTGCTGTTGGGTCAATTCCAGTTCATGATGACGGTATGTGGCACCCCATAGAGTTTCCTAGGTAAGCCTTTATGGGAGATCACCAACCTTTCTCCCACAGAGACATTTGATGGGTTAGAAACATCAACCTCTCTGCTAACAGTTGAGTGCTTCACCACTATACCACTAGATGAAGTTTTTATATTTACAATCAAATGAATAACTGAAAGTTATCATCCTTAGTTTTCCTGGGAGCTCTGGTGGCCTAATGGTAAGAATCTACCCTGCAGCTCTGAGGGCACACAGTTTGGATCCACCAGTTGCTCCATGGGAGAAGGATGGGCAATCTCCTTCTATGCCATTTCAGCCTCTGAAAACCCACTGAAGGGTCTGCTATGGGTCAATTCCAACTCGATGGCACACAACAACAACAGCAGTTTTCTCTACTAAGGAGCTCTGGTGGCCTAGTGGTAAGAAGTTGCACTGTAATCCCAAATGCATATGGTTTGAATCCACCAGCTGCTCCCAGGAAGAAGGATGGGCCATCTCTTCCTGTACAATTTACTTTCTCTGAATTTCCACTGGAGGGTCAGCAATGGGTTGGTTCTGACTCAACAACACATAATAACAATAGTGCTTTCTCCTACTAATGAAAGTCACGTTTGACAAAAGGAAAATGGTCTGATTTCAATAGTGTTCCACAGTGCTAGATATAAAGAATTATTGCAGTCCATGTGTGAAGTAGGCGAGGAGGGAAGGCATTTGGGAAATACTGATGTCTAGACTTCACAATCAAAATCCAAACCCCACTGGCTGTTGAATTGATTCGGATTCATAGTGATCCTCCACCTGGCTTCCAAGACTATAAATCTTTATGGGAGAGGACTTCCCATCTTTGTGCTGCAGATAACCTGCTAGTGGACTCGAACTACAAACCTTCAGTTATCAGCCTGACACAGACCACTTCAACAGAATCTTCAGAAGTGGAGCTTAAGCATTGGCCCGAGTCTAATGATGAGAACTTCTGGCCAAAAGCACATCCAGAGAGTTTAAGAAGCCTGCTGGCAAACACTGAATTCACCCACAAACACCTTGTCTGGGGGGCCACAGGCCTAAACTCCCACAATGAAAACATTTGGGAGTTAAGTGTATTTTTTTCCCACTGTGTTTTGGACCTCAAGTGCAGAGAGTTAAATCTGTCCTTTTTCTTGTCTTCCCTGGTCTGCTCAAGCCCCTTTTCTTGTTTTATTTTTCTTTCATATACTTTGTTTTTCCAAGTTCCACTACATTAGCATAAGTCACCAGTTGAATGCACTGGTATATAGACAGTACATACCTGTGTTTCTAGATTTTCTTGTAAAAAAGTGTTTGTCTACTTTGTGTGCCTGAATTTTCATGTTGTGTACATAGTCTCGTTCTCTAGACTCATCATCTCCTTACCACTTTGTACGGGTGCATCCAGTCTATCGCTTCTAACTGCTGCGCAGGATTCCAGACTGTCTCTCCACTACTTTCTCCCCACCCACATGCTCAAGGATATTCACTCACAGTGCTTCCAGCAGTTCAGTCCCACTACACCACAACAATCACGCTTGTTCTTGTTCCTATGTAGACTTGTATTCTCATTTACTGGGGATAAATGTGTTCTATGTTGAGCTGTGAATGGTAACAACACTCTTACAAAAGTTCAGTGACTTGTGTCCACCAGTTTCTCCTCAAGAGGAAAATGAGGCAGATCTGCTCCATTAAGTTTTGCAGCCTCAAAAACTTGATATGGGATATCATGAATAGAAATCAACTGGATGGCAGTAAGGTTGGCTTTGGATTTTCTCTGTTCTGTAAGGCATTTTCTTAAGGTCTTGTTATTACATACTTTGGCATACTGCATGCTTTTACATGCAAAATAAAAATGTTAAAAATCCAAGTGATGCATGTAATGTAGTGACTAATGATGGAACCTGGACAGTATTTGTGAATAGCTGAAAGGAACAATCCCACACGCCTTAATACATGAAAAGAGCTGGGTTCTCAATTTCATTTAATCCTCCTCCTCTCACAAGCTAGATTTTAATAAAGCCAGTGGTCTCTGGCATAAATGTCTGGGCCACCTCCAAGAAATCTCAGTGACATTTAGCCATTTCTTGGCTTATCTCAAAATATCATTGGGAAAAGGCTTGACACCAGTGGATCTTAACAGACCACCTGGCAGGTTAAATAGAGGTGAAGACTAAACACAACTCAAGAAATCAGCCTGCATCCATTAAACTGCATCTTTGCTGACAAAACTGGATAGAATCAGACATTCCAATCTGGGAAAGACTGAAATTTTGCCAAAATTCTGCTCATTAGCATAAGATGAATGGAATGCTAAAAAAGACATCAGCATTTAGTTGACAAATAATAATGTTAAGAGTTTATTGACAATTCTTTGTATAATAAAATAGTATGTTATGTAATATATTGATGCCTGTGAGATTTCCAAACCAAATTTCTATGTTTTAAGGAAGTAGTTCTTTAACCCGGTATTTAAGTGGACATGATGCAAGGAGGTCCTTGGAGAGGGATATCATGCTTGGGAGGGCGGAGGGACAGTGCAGGAGAGGAAGATCATCGATGAGATAGATCAATTCAGAGACTGGGGTAATGGGGGCAGGAGTGTCAGAGACAGTGCGATTGGCACAGGATAGGGATGGTTTAGGGCTGTTGTACATAGGGTCATAATGAGTCACAGATGACTCAATGGCACATAACAACAACAACAACATTTAAGAGGATGCTAAAATCTTTGATAATTTTTCTGCTTGACCAGGAACCTCAACAGTTGCTTTGTTATTTTGTGTGAGTTGTTTTGTTTTTGTTGTTATTGTTTTTTATTTAAGTATTTGTTCTTACATTAGTGTGTATAATGGTTAATACTGTGGGCTGGTAACTAGATCTGTCACATAGGTAGGGCAAGATGATTGGTCTTTCTGTTACTTAGTTTCTTCATATAAATCAAGGAGGTAGTGCTAGAATCTGCCTTTTGGTGGTGGAATAAGAATTAAATGGGAAATCACATAAAAAAGTGCCTGGCATATCATTAGCTCTATTGCATAGCAAACTCTGTAGTCATTCAACTAATCTTTCCCCTGATGCTTTATTTGGGTCTCCTGGTCTGAACTAGGATATTTCTACTCAAAGAAATTCCCTTAGGCTCCCTTCCTTTACGAATACTACTCTGATTTTTCCCAGAATACACAAACTCCTGCTCTCTGACTTCCTGTAGCTCCAGCATCTGAACTACACAGTCCTAGCTTGCTCATTACTTTTAACAATATATACTTTAATGTACATTTTCCTCCCTCTACTGAACAGAAGCTCTGGTGGCCTAGTAGCAAGAAGCTGTGCTATAATCCTGAAGGTACGTGGTTCAAGGCCACCAGATGCTCTGCGATAGAAGGATGGGTAATCTTCTGTAACTAGCAGAATGATTCTTATTTATACCCATTTACAAAGTCCCTTTGACTTTGCTCATGTTGAAATTGTAATTTCTCAATATACACTAAATATCTGGCCAGTTTACGATTTCTTCTTCCCAAGAGAAGTTGACTTGTTATTTTTCTGTGGCTGGTGATAGCAAAACATTCACAACAAAGGTCCTTTTCTCGTCAAAGCACCGACACCATCATAGTTGTCCATTTGCTCCGGACTTGGATAATTCTTCAGTTCAATTGTTTTTTTCTTGTAGGGGGTTCCTGTCAAAGCTGATGAGCTATCCAAGTGTGTGTGTGTGTGTGTGTGTGTGTGTGTGTGTGTGTGAGAGAGAGAGAGAGAGAGAGAGAGTAAAAAAAATTCTTTTAACACCCATTTTTTCCCCTCTCAGTGTTCACATACCATCGCTGGTTATTTTCATACGTTATTGTGAAACTTTATTACCTTTAACAGGTAGGAACTTGGATGCATTTCAATTGCCTCATTCAGCCACTAATTGATTTAGGTAGCTCTCTGACAATCAAGTTAAAACGCATTGCTGTCAGAAACAGGAGTAACGCTTTCCACTTGGGCGGCATGCAGTCATCTCACTCTTTTTTAAAAAGTTCTTGCTACCAATTTTAACTCTTTTTTGGTCTGCTCTTTAAATTGTATCTATTTTGTTGTTGTTGAGAACATACACAACAAAAAAACACACAGCAATCCATCAGTTTGTCTGTGTGTAACTTAGTGACATTGATTACATTCCTCATGTTAGGCAACTAACCTCATCTTGGGGGGGGGGTAATTGTTTTCTCCTCATTAACATAACTCCATTGCCTCCTAAGGTTCCTATTTAGTCTTTTGTATTGCTGCTGTCAGTTTGATCCCATAAAGATAATTCTTAAAAGAGCATAATCCTCAAGGTGACCTTCCTTTTCCCTTTAACTAATTAAGCTAGACTATTGTTTTAAGATGACTGTAAGAGTTATTTTGGTTTTAAGGTTTAAAGATTATCTGAGAGCGATCTTTTCAAGAGTTCATTCACTGTTCTTGTTAGTGTGGTCGGTGACTCAGAGCAACCTTATGGGCAATGGATGTGAAACCTGCCCTTTTCTGTGCCTTCCTCACCATCTCTGAACACTTGAGCCATTGCTACAGTCACTGCGTCAATCCATCCTGTCGAGGATCTCCCTCTCTTACGCTGACCCTCCACTCTTTCAAGCCTCTGCAAGGACTGGCTCCTCCTAACCACATGCACAGAGCATGTGACATGAAGCTTCACCATCCTTGCCTCCCAGGAGCACTCTGGTTTCACTTTCTCCAAGACAGACCTGTTCTCTTAGCAGTCTATTCTCCAACGCCACCATTCAAAGGCATCGGTTCTTTTTGTATGTGTACTGTCAAATCAGATCTGACTGGTACAGAAAGAGATTGCCCTTCCTTCTCCAGCAGAGCATCTGGTGGATTCAAACTGTATACCTCTGGGATTGCTGCGCAGCTTCTTGCCACTAGGCCACCAGAGGTCCCTGTACCTTACTCTTTAAACTTAAATCATTGTTCTTCAGTTCTCTGAAGAGGTCCCTGACAGCAGATTTTCCCAATGAGACTTGCTTTTAACTTCTTGACTGCTGTTGAATGTAGATCCAAGCAAGGTGCAATTGTTGGCAACTTCAATTTCTTCTCCAATTCTCGTGATATTGCTTATTGGCTTGGTGATGAGTACTTTTGTTTCCTTGATGTTCAGATGTAATCCATATTGAAGACTATACTTCTTAATTAAGTCCTCCTCACTCTCAGCAAGCAAGGTTGTGTTGTCTGTATAACACAAGTTGTTGATGAATTCTCCTCCCATCCTCATGCTACATTCTTCTTCCTAAAGTTTGGCTTCTTGAATGATTTGTTCAGTATGCAGACTGCATAAACATGAAGAAAAGATATAGCCCTGATAACGAAGATGCTGGGCATTGATCCCAGGACCTCATACATGCTAAGCAAGTGCTCTACCACTGAGCTACATCCTAACTAGCCCAGATGCACACATTTCTTTATTTGAAACAATGCAACATCCCGTTTTCCTGATTAACTGACAGCGTCTTGATCTAGTTATGGGTTATACAGGAGCATAATTATGTGTTCTGGAATTTCCATTCTTCTCAATCATCCTCTATGAGTCCCCAAACTCTAGAGTCCATGAGAATTTGAGATTCTACTTTGTATTTCACCCTGTTGTTCTTGTTGTTGTTATGTGCCGTCGAGTTGCTTGTGACTCATAGTAACCCTATGTACAACAGCCCTAAATTCCGCTCTGTCCTGTGCCAATCGCACTGTCTCTGACACTCCCATCCCAATTATCCCAGTCACTGAATCAATCCACCTCATAGAGGGCCTTCCTCTCCTGCGCTGTCCCTCCACCCTCCCAAGCATGATGTCCCTCTCCAGGGACCGGTCCCTTCTCACAACATGTCCAAAGTATGTTAGACGGAGCCTCAGAATCTTTGCCTCCAAGGAGCCACCCAGTTTAACTCTTTCCAGGACAAATCTGTTTGTTTTCCTAGCAGTCCATGGTATTCTCAATACTCTTCTCCAGCACCACAGCTCAAAGGCATCAATTCTCCTTCTATCCTCCTTGGTCATTGTCCAACTCTCTGATGCATAACAGGTGATTGCGAAGACCATGACCTGTAACAGATGCACCTTAGTCTCCAAAGAGATACCATTGCTCTTCAGCACTTTGGAGAGGTCCCTAACAGCAGACTTTCCCATGGCAATGTGCCTTTTAATTTCCTGGCTGCTGGTGCCAAGACTGTTGACTATGGAGCCAAGCAAACTAAAGCTGTGTACAATCTCAATCTCTTCACCATCCATCCTGATGCTGCCAATTGGTCCAGTGGTGAGAATCTTTGTCTTCTTGACATTGAGCCTCAATCCATATTGTAGGCTGCAGTCCTTGACACTCTGCAACAGGCGATTCAGGTCCTCTTCAGTTTCAACAAGCAGGGTTGTGTCATCCGCATAATGCAGACTGTTGATAAATCGTCCACCAATCTTGACCCCACATTTCTCCTCATAGAGCCCAGCCTCCCGGATAATCTGTTCTGCATATAGGTTGAAAAGGTATGGAGATAGGATGCATCCCTGGCATACGCCCTTCCTAATTTTGAACCATGCAGTGTTCCCTTGCTCTGTTCTGACGACTGCCTCCTGGTCCAAGTATAAGTTTTGCATTAGAACAATCAAGTGTTCTGGGATTCCCATTCTTCTCAGAGTCAGCCATAGTTTGTTATGATCTACACAGTCAAATGCCTTTGCATAGTCAATGAAACACAGATAGACATTCCTCTGGTGTTCCCTGCTTTCAGCTAAGATCCATCTAACATCAGCTACAATATCTCTAGTACCACAACCCCTTCTAAACCCAGCCTGGACTTCTGGTAGTTCTCTGTTGATGTTGCTGTTCCAGTCATTTTTGGATAATCTTCAGTAAAATCTTGCTTGCATGTGAAATCAGTGAGATTGTTCTGTAGTTTCCACATTCTGTTGGGTCACCTTTCTTTGGGATAGGAACAAATATCGATCTCTTCCAGTCAGTTGGCCAAGTGGTCGTTCTCCAGATTTCTTGGCACAACTTGGTGAGCACGTCCAGGGCAGCATCTGTTAACTGAAATATGTCAATTGGTATACCATCTATTCCTGGAGCCTTATTTTTTTGCTATTTCCTTCAAAGCAGCCTGAACTTCTTCTTTCATCACCATAGGCTCTTGCTCATATGTTGTTTCATGAAATTCTTCTGTGTCTTCCAATTCCTTTCGATACAGTGACTCAGTATATTTTTTCCATCTTCTTTTAATACTTCCTTGATAAAAATTCTTTTTCTATGGAATCTTTGATTGAAATGTTCAGTAATAGTAGATGGGAACCCTCTAGTTCTTCTGGCCTCATGGAGACAGAGGTGGTTGTTCATGGAGACAGTTAGCTATAAATTTCGTATATTCTTCTTAGACCTAATGCGATTTCTGTGTCTGGTATTTGAAGTGAATAGAGCCTAAGTGGTTGTAAGTTTTTTAAAACTTGGGCCCATATAAGAATATGATGTTCATGTTTAAAGTGCAATCTAATTTCTGCAGATTACCATGTTCTTTCTTTAACAAATGTTTCCTTTCTTCTCCTGACATTTTTTTAAGCTGAGAGTTTTGGTGGTCCACTGGATAGAAAGTTGGCTGCCGACTCAAAGGTGAGTAGTTTGAATCCACTAGTTGCTCCATGGCAGAAAAAAATAAGCAATCTCTTCCCATGCGATTTTCAACTTCTGAAAAAAACATCTGAGAGTCAGCTATGAGTCAGTTCCAACTCAACAATGTGTTTGAGGAGTTTTAAAAATAGTTACAACTAATCACTTGGCAGGTTTAAGTTCTATATGTCTATTGCTGTTGTAGTTGTGTGTCATCAATTGTTATGAACATTATTGCTACCTTTTCCTCTTTAACTTCAATATTATGCTTTATTTCTTTATGTTGCAACATACCTTGTTTTAGAAAGAACTTATAATGTCTAAGATAAGAAAAACAATCTTTATTCTCCTCATATGTTCAATAATTCCTGTTACATTCTCTAACTTTTTAATCAGTGCCTATTTATTCTCTTTAAAGAAACTCTCAGACTTCTTGGCATCAAGTCAGAACTGACTCAAAGCTGACTCTCCATCAGGTTTTCAGAGGCTTAAATTGCACAGGAGATTGCCGATCTTTCTTTTATGGATCACCTGGTGGATTTGAACAGTCTGCCTTTGGGTTAACAGTACAACTTTATATGAACTAGGCCACCAGAGCTCCCTGTTTGCTCTCTTGGAGGCCTGAATCCCATCTTCTCTTCAGTGGAAATCAGGTTGTTCAAGAAGCCCTGGCAGGAAAAAAGTGCAAATGGCTGAGAGGCAAAGGAGAAGGCAGGATGTAGAAGACTGAAAAGGAAGGTAGTGCAGATGTGACTGCCTTTCCACACAGAGTCTTAATTGGCAGCTTCTGTTGATATTTATTTCTAACCAAAACACTTGACTAAACAATGTTGACTCTCATTGTCTAAAAGGGCAGGAAGCCAAATCAGTTGATATCTTCATGGTTTTCTGGGTTCTAACTCAAACACTGAATCTCAAATCCCTCTCAGGAAGATCTAGGTGAGGCATTAGAAAGTGTTCACTTTGTATGTGTTCACTCAACCTCTTTAAGCTGGTTAGAACAGCTGAAGCCGATTTAACTGTATCTCTGATCATTGCTATGAGTCATGGTGGACTTGACAGCACCTGAGAACAACAATATCACCAGAACCAGCACAGTACTTGCTTCTCCTCCATCATTTTGTCTCCACCCCTGAGTGATTGGGGCCCCTGGGAAAATGAGTCTTAAGGTCTTTCTATTTGTTACCCCCCTCCCAGGGCTCTACCTCTCAGGGTCAAAAGTAATGTTGGCTCTATGTTCACTCCCTAAATTTCTGAGTTTGGAGAACTATTCCCCCAAGGTATTGGGGCCCCTGGGAAGGTGGAACCCCTTACATGTGGCCTAAAGATTTTCTATTTTCTATGTGTCATCTCCCTGTGGCTCTGCCTCCCAGGGTCAGGGTAACATTTCCTTTAAGCTAATTCCTTGCATTTCTGATTTAAAGAATTACTCCTTCTGGTCTCTTAAGGAACCACTAACATCTAAACCAAGAGGGGAAATCATTCAAAGAATATTCTACAGAATGTAGCCCGACATTCTTTTCATCATCTCACCTGTCACTAGGAGCCTTATTTGACCTCATGGACACTCATTTGTGCTGGGGCAGACTGTGTTCTGTAGACTTTTCAATGACTGAGTTTCCAGAATTAGACCACCAGGCTTTTCTTCCAAGACATCCTTGGTGAGACCAAGACCACCAACCTTTTCACTGTAGCATCTTAAAAGTTTGTACTAGGGATTCTTTTAAAGACCTAGAGAAGTAATGGACCTCTCTAAAGTGTCCAAATGATGTCATCTTAAAGACTCAGGTGTGCCTGATTCAAGCCATAAATTGTTTTTGTGTGTGTGTGGGGTCCCCCAATTGCTTTCTAAGCTCCTGAAAGTGGGACAATGAATAATGATGGCAAATAATCAATGTCTTCGAGCCGTGGTGTGGGAGAAGAGTACCGAAGTCCATGGGATGCCAAAAGAACAAACAAATCTGTCTTGGAGGTAGTGCTCCTCAGACAGAGGCAAGGGTGGTGAAACTTCAGATCACACTGTGGCCATGTTGTCAGGAAGGACCAGTCTTTAGAAAAAGCCATCATGCTGGGAAAGGTTGAGAGGCAGAGAAAGAGAGAAAGACCTTTAACAAGATGGATTGACACAGTGACTGTATCAATGTGTTCAAGCGTGTGGAATCCTGGCGAGGACTGTGCAAGACAGGGCAGTATTTCTATCTGTCTGTTCCTAGTGTCACTGTTGAGTCAACAGTACTGCACATAACAACAAACAACTAACATTAAGTGGTCAATCTCCTGGGGCAAGTGCTGCAGGGGGTCTGCATGCCTTCCTCTAAAAGGGTCAGGATGCCAACACTTTAATTTGAATGGGAGGAGAGCCAGAACTTTTGATCTCCTTCATTACTGAATCAGATCTGAGACAGAACAGATCTGTAGGGTCTATTTAACTCCTGATTAGCGTAATTAGTGTAAATGTAGTATTCTTAGGGCAACCTCTTATAGACTTTAAAAGCATGGGCTCTGAAAATCTAAGTTGTTCTTGTGCTAGCTCGGTGAATCTTGGAGGAGTTATGTAGTTTCTCTAAACTCCAGCGTCTTCATTTGTCAAGTAGGTATAATCATACTTGTCTCTTAGAACTGTTGTGAGATTAAATTAAAAAACATACCCTGATAGCCTTTATGGCTCAGGCACTCTCCTAGGTACCTGCTGTCGAAGGTACGTGCTGTAATAATAAAAATGGAAGCTGGAAGTGAGGCTGGAAGATGGTTACAGTTCAGATTCCGCACTGTAGACAAATATTCCTGTAGAAAATAATATCTAAGCAAAATTCCTGAAGAGTGAATGGTGGTTAGACCTAGAGGGTGTTCCAGGAAGAGGGAATATTGTGCAAAGATCAGTAAGTATGTGTGCCCTGGAGCAGAGAAGGGGAGAGGTCTGGGTGAAGCTGGAGAGATGCTATTCTTGATAGTAAATTCCCATCCTTGGTGACCCCACTGTACAGAGTAGAGTACTCCGTAGCACTTTCCAGGAGACTTTCTTCTGGAAGTGGATTACCAAGACTGTTTCTAAAGAACCTCTGGTTGGATTTGAACTACCTGATTGGGCTAACAATTGAACATTTAAATATTTAAATATTAAAGTTCTACCCAGACACTTCACTAGAGAGATACTTTTGTTGTGTGCTGTTAAGTCTATTTAGACTCATCTCAAAAACTCACTTTCAGTTGAGTTGGAACAAACTCATAGCTGAATTGATTTGGTTCAAATCCACCAGTGACTCCAGGGGAGAAAGATGGGCCTTCTCCTCCCGTGTGATTTACTGCCTCAGAAACCCAATTGAGGGTCAGCTATGTGTTGGTTCCAATTTGATGGCAATGAGTTGAGAATTACATGAGAGTCTCTGTACTTGGTAAGGAACTTTATCTTGCTAATTCAGCACGATGATGCTATAAGGGAAGACCCACCATGTTCCCATTTTATAGAAAAGCAAGCTTATTTGACTCAGAAAGTTCATGTGACTTGCTCAGCATTCCACAGCTAGTACATACAGGTGCTAATCAGGGAAAAGAATGAAAACTGAGAAGTGGAGTTTGTTAGGTTTGATAAGCTAAATAATGTATAACTTGAACAAATTTTACGTTGGTTGATGGAAAAGAATGCTAATTAGGTATGTTATATACATGCTGTTTATTATGGATTGAATTGTGTCCCTTAAAAATATTTGTTGTTAAATCCTAACCAATAAGTAACATTATGATAAATAAGAGAAAAGGCTGAAGTTGTCGAAGATTTAATTTTACTTGGATCCATAATCAATGCCCATGAACTCAAAGCATGTATTGAGTTGGGAAAATTTGCTGCCAAGGACTTCTTTAACTTATTAATGGACAAAGATGTCATTTTGAGGACAAAGATGCACTTGACCAAAGTCATGGTATTTTCAATTGCTTCACATACTTGTGAAAATTGGATAATGCATAAGAAAGACTGAAGGGCGATGTCTTTGAATTGTGGTATCAGCAAAGAGTATGGGCTATATCATGGACTTCCAAGCAAGCCAACAAATCTGTCTTGGAAGAAGTTCAACCAAAATGCTCCTCAGAAGCCTCCGTATTAACCAACTTTGGGCATCTTATCACAAGGGGCCAGTCCTTAGAGAAATACATCATATTCGTTAGAGGGTCAGTAATAAAGAGAAAGATTCTTAACAGAATAGAGTACTAACAGAGGCTACAGCACCTGTTATAGGCACAGCAGAGTTTGTGATATGGCACAAGATTGGGCAGTGTTCTATTCTGTTACAGAGTTATGATCAGAGCTGAGTTAATGGAACCAAACAACAACAACAACAACAACAACAACAACAACAACAACAACATAGTGCTTAGAGAGGAGCCCTGGTGCCACAGTAATGAAGCTTACAGCTGCTGACCAAAAAGGTCAGACCCACCAGCCGCTCCCTGGGAGGAAAATGAGGCAGTGTTCACAATGAGTTGGTGGCAAAGGGTTTGGATTTTGCTTTTTTTCAAGGGTTACACTCTCATCTAACGGCACAGGACAAGATTCTGTTGTTCAAAGGGTCACTATGAGTCATACTCAACTTGATGGCACCTGACAACAACAGCTTCCATTTAGGAATGGTCTTTGTTATGTAAATGAACAGTACTAGTGAAGGGTGTATGTTAAGTATTTAGATTTTTTCGTTTTAAAAAAGCTGATTAAGCCAGGAGCAAGCAAATAGAGGTGGAAAAAAATAGATGCCATACCATATCAAGATCGCCAAGGAACTCAGAACTAGAAGATGAAAATAGACAAGAACCTTCCCTAACATCCACAGAGAGATCAAGCCTACTCCTCGAGGCAGCACCTTGAATTTAGACTTCTAATCTTGCTGCAGAAAATCAAAGACTATATAGTTTTCAGTATTAATTACATCTCAATATCAGGAAAACAAAAATCCTCACCTCTGGGCAACGAAATATGTTAAGACGACAGTTCTCAAAACCTCATCACAACTTGCAGGGAAATACGGTAGCTCTAGTGAATTAATGGGCTTTGATGACTATACTAAGAGAGGTGGACACAGCAGCTATTAACAAGCACACACACACACAAAGAAAGTTCATTAAGGCAGAAGAGCAATTTGGTATGTCTAGGGGATTTCTGAACTTGATTGTTGTTGTTATGTGCCGTCGAGTCGCTTGCGACTCATAGCGATCCTATGTTCACCAGCCCTAAACTCCGCTCTGTCCTGTGCCAATCACACTGTCTCTGACACTCCCATCCCAATTATCCCAGTCACTGAATCAATCCACCTCATAGAGGGCCTTCCTCTCCTGCGCTGTCCCTCCACCCTCCCAAGCATGATGTCCTTCTCCAGGGACCAGTCCCTCCTCACAACATGTCCAAAGTATGTTAGACGGAGCCTCAGACTCTTTGCCTCCAAGAAGCCACCACACATGGCCAGGTAGGAAGGTCTAAGAAAGGACAATAGACAAGGGGAAGAAAGGATGGGGAGCCCTCAGATAAAGATGGCTCAGTACTCCCTGACCTTTGGCTTGAGACCGAGGATGCAAAGAGGGCCATCCCTTCCAAGTCCACTTTTTTTTTTAATAAGCTCTTAGCCTCTTGAGGTTAGTTCACCCAGGGTCCTATGGGGTTGTCAGGATCTGCTTAGGTTCCCATGGAAATATAGCATTTGCTTTTACAAGACTCTTGAGTCTTGCTAAAAGTACTATGAAGGGGTGCTGCTTGGTTCCACCAGCTGGTGGTCCTAGTTTCTTGCTTCCTATCTTCTTTTTCCTTCCTTCCTTCCTCTGGAACTCAGTTGCCAGCCATGCTCCAGGGTCAGCTAGACCTCTTAACCACAAGAGGCAACTTGTTAGATGGAAGAAAGATTGACGTGGTCAATGATTTCATTTCACATAGATCCACAATCAATACCCAAGAAATTAAAAGTTGGGTTTCACTGGAAAAACCTGCTTGCCCAGAATCTCTCCAAAATGCTAAAGAGCAAAGATTCCAGTTTAAAGGCTGACGTGTGCCTGATTGAGGCCCTGGCCTTTTCAACTACTTCCTATGCATGTGAAAATGGGACAATCAATAAGAACGACAGAAGAGAATTGATACCTTTGAGTATCAATTGGTATTAGAATACAGGATCTCCCATGGGCTGCCAAAAGAACAAACAAGTCTGTCTTGGAGGAAGTGAAAATAGAGTGCTCATTAGAGGCAAGGATGGTGAAACTCTGTCTCACATACTTTGGGCATGTTGTCAGGAAAGGTCTGTCCTCCGAAAAAAAAACATCATCATGTGAAAGGAAGTTCCTCAACAAGATGGATTGACACAATGACTGTAGAAATAGGTTCGAGCATATCAGAGATGTTGAGGAAGGTGCAAGACAGTGCAGGTTTGGATCTGCTGTTCATAGAGTTGCTATGACTCTACTCCTTGACAGCTAACAACCTCCTAAAACCGGGGGAAGGGGGGGGGGAGTCTGTTAAAGCTACCCACTTGCAGTATTTCTGTTACTGCAGCATTAGATGGCTAAGACGCTGTTTAATACTTATTTTAAAGCAACCACATTTGGTTTTTATAATAGGCATCTTCCCAAGGAGAGGACGTACCCCTTTGTAGAGTTAGACCTTGACCATCCCTTTGATGTAGACTGCTGCCCTCTGTGGATCAGGGCACCCAGTGCAGAGTAGCCCTTGGGAGATTAATTCCATCTTCAGGGAATAAGCCAGAGAATCTCTCTGTTAGTCTGGTCATACCTTGGTTTTCTTTCCCTAAAATGTGTAACATAAGAGGTTACTAGCTGAAAAGCCTGTAGTTTGTATCCATCAGCTGTTCTGTGGTAGACAGAGGGGCAATCTCCTGTAAAACTGTACAGAAACCTGCTGGAGGGTCACTGTAACTCAGAATCAGCAAGGGCAGCAGATGGGAAAGTGAGGAGTTTGGGAGAAAGTCGCTCCATGGGTCTGCAGACTACATGAGTCCGTCATCTCAGACTCTGTCCAAGTTTCCCTCCTGGAGCCAGCTCTGCCGGTTTGTGTCTGGTGAACAAGTCCGAGCTAGACACACAGAGCAGGAAGTGCCAGTTCCTCCTTGGCATGAAATGATCTTGAGCTCTTTGTAGAATAACCTGTCCAGCCCCAGAGGAGAAAAATACCCAGCAAACTGGCCTGACAGCACCGCGGTGTCTCAGAAACCGTCTCAGTTTTTCAGATTCCTTAACCAAAGCAGTCCTGTAGGCACCTTTCCACGTCATTTCTCAGGCAGCCGCTTTGCTCGCTCACAGCTCTACTTGGTGATGGAGGACGTGAGAGGAAGTGGGCCAGGAACTGACTTTTACATCCTGGGCCTCTGTTTCTTTATCTGTGGTAAAGGGTTTGGATTTGTTGACTTCAACTTTGTGATTCTGGATCCTAGTCATAAATTTGAGAATAAATAATCACCAGTGCTCCCAAACAATCAGAACAACTGCTTTCCCCAATTAAAAACTAATCCGTTCAAGTCATGGAGTTCTAGCTAGGGACACAGAGATAAGATAGCCTTGTGTTTACCTAGATGTGGCCCTGGCAGGGAAGCCATGATTGGTCTCCATCTGAAGGAAATGTCCAGTCCTGGTAACCTAATCCAGCCCTCAGCTGATCCATGTCCCCCCAGGGGACCTCAGGCACCCCAGCCAGCCCCAGATAACAATGCTGACAATTGTTAGGATAAGCCCCACCCCCTACTTTGGACAGCTTTAGTGACAGAAAAGACTGTAGACCCAGTGCTGGCAATCACCCTGAAAGCCTCCTGATGACTGTTCTTTCTTTTGCTGGAGAAGCAGCTCTCAGGCCCACATTGGTCAGGTGACTTGACAAAGAACTTCCGGGTAGTGCATTTGGAGCTGAGCCCATAGGCCACAGCCAGCTCAGTGCCAGAAAGGAAAGGAAGGACATTTTCACCAGCAAGTCACCACAGGGCGGATAACCTATTATTTCCATGAGTGATTTAGGGCTCAGGATTTCAATGAGGGACCCCTCACTACCACCACCCAGGCCTTCAGGCCGTTTTTAATTACCATGCTGAGCTAACCCAGAAACCCCAAACAAGACATGATCAGTTTTACCAGTCCATGCGTGAGGAGAAAAGAAAGCAAAGGGGGAGGGGGGAGAATCTGTGTGTCAGGTAAGAAGTCATCTTTGGGATTTAAAACAGCCTTGGTTAAAATAACCAGGGGAACTTGGGAACTATGAAAAGGTCAAAGGTTTGCAGGTTTAGGGTTTCGTGGGAACATGCGCATGTTTGGACACGGCCCAAGTGCCTGGTTGACCTGTTTGACAGGTACCAATTAGAACAGGAGCTTGCCCGGCTGGAATGTGGCCATGGAGGCCTGCGCGGAGGATCTGGTTTACCTGCTCGGCAGGTGGGGCTGCGCGGGCGACAGGCATGTGCACGCACGGCATTCCAGAGAATCGGTTTTCTTTTAAAGACTCGGGGATGTCTACAGGGCACAAAGGGTTGGGTCGAGCCCTGGCTGAGAGCCGCTGTTAGCTATTAGCAAGGTAAAGAAGCAAAATAAATAGTTCCCTGAACACCGCTCAAGGAAGAACCTGAAAAGGTATTCAGAATTTTTTTTTTTAAATGTCTAAAGTGAATGTGTGCATTTTGTCTCAAGACTTGAGAAACCCCACACTGGTGCACAATGCCAAAGATAATAGATTTGAAATGTATCCCACATGCAAACCCTTCCCTCCCACCCCATCCCTCTTTTCTTTTTCTTCATGGCTGTTGGTTTGAAATGACTCAAAGCTAACTCTCCAGCAATTTTTCAAAGGCTGTACACCACATGGGAAGAGATCGTCTGTCTTCCAAGGAGCCGCTGGTGGACTCCAACCTCCTCTTTGGGTTGGCAGCACACCTTTTTATTTGAGGACCTAAGGTTGTTGCAAGAATCCTTGCTGTACGGTAATGAGGCCTTCAGCCGCTAAACAAAGGCTGACAATTCTGCTCTGTTCCCGGGAGTTGCTGAGTCAGAACCCACTGGGATCAGAGGGGGTTTGGCTTACTGTTGTTATTGTTGAGAGCAGAGGTTGCGCTCAGACAGATAGTTTCTTGCTGGAGAAGATCTAGACGTTTTGCTATTTCTCTCAGTCTTACTATAGATGATGTCCAAACCCAAAACATGCTACTTTTGTTCCTCAGTAATTTGCACATCTTGAAAGCTAAAACGAATTTGTTGTTAAAATACGTTTTAAGAAAATAACTGTGACTCTGAGTCTCTGGGTGGTTAAGGACTTAACTGTGTAGCCCTAGAAAGGACGCTCTGGTGGCAGAAAGGGAAAAGCTGCACTGCCAATTCCAAGGCAAGGGGTTAAAGTTCACCAGCTGCTCTTGGGACAAAGACAGTCTTTTTCCATGTAATTTACAGCCTCAGGAAACCATCAGAGGGCCAGCGATTAATTAATGCCAACTCCATGTCAATGAGTTGTTGTTATTGTTAGATTAATAATTTATTGGATAGTAAGGAGGTGAAAACAACCTAAATGCCCATCAACAAACAAATGGATAGAGAAGCTGTGGTATATTCACACCATGGAATACTATGCTGCATTGAAAAACAGGGAACTCATGCAATATTATTCAAAATGACCCTGGAGGACATTATGCTGAGTGAAGTATCTCAGTCACAAAAGGACAAATACTGCATGGTGCCACTGTTGTAAAACAGGACTGACATCAGGGTTGAAAGGAGACTGAGAAAAATGGGATAAATAATGTATACTGCATTGATACAGATGAGGGAGAAATCTGTTTAAAAGGGATATGTGACTGGGTATTATTGTCATGACAGGGGTCTAGAGCAAAGGCTGCACAGTGGAGTGGGCCTGGGGGGAGGGATTGTAATAGGGGAAATTTTCTTATACTTTTCAAAGAAAAGAGTATACTGGGGAGGGGACTGGCAGACAGGGAGAAAAATGCAACAATGAATGAATGGAAATCCAAGGTCTCTGTAAATTTTCGTTAAAACAATGAATTTATGAATAAAAAATAGTAATTGATTGTCCAACATAGGTCAAACACAACACAGGTCAAATTGATTGCCCAGCATAGATCAAATTATAGGCACTAGGAATAAAGCTGTCAGTAAAACAGACATAAATGTCTATGATTATGAAGTTTAGATACTAGAGGCAGCAATAAACAGTAAATATGATAAAAACTCATTGCTATTAAAGCAATTCAGATCCACAGTGACCCTCTATGACAGCTGTAAAGTTGCCCCACAACATTTTGAGGATGCAATCTTTTTTTAAAAAAAAATCTTTTTATTATGATTTGGGCAAAAAATTACAGAGCAAATTCATTTTCTATTTAAAAACTTGTGCTCATTTTGTTTGATGATGTTGATTGCAGTCCTCTCGACGTAACAACTCTCTTTGTACTCCCTCCCTGGGTTTCCATTTCCATTATTTTCTTCTCTCTCGCCCCTTCCCATCTTCTGAGCTTTTATGTTTTGTTTTGCTTTGTTTTGAATACCCACAGGAAGGATGAAGGCTGTAATCTACCCAGAGGTGCATCAGAAGTTAGGCCTGGTGATCTGCTACTTGGCACACATCACTGTGAGATGGAATGTTCTTGGATAGCAACTGACAACAAAATCATGAAGAGGCAGATTTCCTTCCTTTTTTGCTATTTAAAATAATGGGAAATTTTGTTTTTGTTGTTATTTGGTGCCATCGAGTCGACTCTGACTCATAGTGAACCTAAGTGCAACAGATTGAAATCCCACCCATCTTATACCATTCTCAAAATCTCTGTTGTGCTTAAGCCCACTGTGGCAAACACCATGTCAGTGCATCTCATTGAGGGCCTCCCTTTTGACCTTCTACTTTTTCAAGCATGGCATTCATTCTCAAAGATTAGTCCATCCTGACAACATGCTCAAAATATATGAGACAAACTCTCACCAACCTCGGCTCTAAGGAGCACTCTGACTGTACTTGTCCAGGACAGATGTCTGTTCTTTTGGAAGTCCATGATGTAGTCAATACTCCTCACACACTGCAGTTCAAAGGCACCAATTCTTCAGTCTTCCTTACTCATTGTCACTAGGAAGCAATTGAAAATACTGTGGTTTGAGTGAGTGAGACGCCAATTAGTTTTTAAATTGCCAACCTGCTCTTCAGCACCTTAAAGAGGTCCTGGACAACAGATTTGCTGAATGCAATAAATCTTTCAATTTCTCAATTGTAGCTACCATGAGTGTTGACTGTGGATACAAATAAAGAAAATCTTTGACAATGTCAATCTGTACTCCTTTTAACATGATGTTGTATATTAGTCCAGTTGAGAGTTGGTTTTGTTTTCTTGATGTTGAAAGGCAGGAGAAAAAGGGGCAACTTCATCTCATGTTATTTACAATCCCAGAAACCCAATGGAAGACTAGTTACGAGTTGGCTCCACCTTAACAGAAAAGAGTTGACATGAGTTTTTTATGTTAAAAAGTAATTGACACTGAAGACTATGGTCTACAATCTTCAGTAAGTCCTTCAAGCTCTCTTCAACAAGCAAGACTGTGTTATCTGCATAATGCAGTGTTGATGAATCTGCCTTCTATCCTAATGCCACATCTTTCTTTATATAGTTCAGCTTCTCATATTACTTGTTTAACTGACAGATTGAATATTGTTGTTGTTGAATATTGTTCTTGTATGCTGTGGAGTCAGAACCAACTTACAGCTGACCTTCCAGTGAATTTGTGAAGCTTTTAAGTTGCATGAGAGGAGATCCTCCTCTTTCTTCCACAAAGCACCTAGTGGATTCTGTGTGTCTTAGGCTTGGCAGCATAACTTCTTACCAGTAGGCCACCAGAGCTTTCTACAGATTGAGGAGAAGTAGTGGAAAGATTCAAATATAGCCTTGATTTTAAATCATGCAGTATTTCCTTGTCCTTTTTGACCAACTACTTCTTAGCCTCTGTACAGGTTTTGCATAATCACAAGTGTTTTAGAAGTCTTAGAACTTTAAGAGGAAATCAGAATATTCCATTTGTGCACATACATATACCATATATTTATTACATAGAATATATGTAACTACCTACCAACACACATGCATAACCTTATTTTCTTTTAAGAATTCAAAGGGAGTTTTTGCTGTGAAAAGTCATGGCCTGGGAAATTGGAACTTGAAAACTGTAATGTCATTGGAATCATTACTACAACTAACTGAAAACTCTTAGAAAATTTCCACTTGACCCTTTTTTATATTCACTAGGTATATTTTCTAAAATCAAGAAAATGTCCTTTTTCATATTGTTTCTCTTTACTACAAAAATTACTGAAGTCAGTTCCAAATAAGTGACAAGTATTTTCCATTCCTCGGTGTACTACTTGGGCTCTGAAATCCTGGGAGATATGCCTTGGACGCACATCACTGTATTCCTTTCAGGGAGGTGGGAGAGGCAAGGGAGAATTGGCAGCCTCTAATTACATGGAAAGTGCTTTCTTGGTTCAAAGAGTTAATTACAGTGAAGCTGAGGATCTTAAAATGCAATTTGCAGAAAACAAACAAGCAAACAAAAACTTAACTATCTCCTTGTTGACTGTTGCTCGTAGTAAAAATAACGACTTATGGGACAATTTAACTCTTTGTTATTGTTGTTGGGTGCCATCAAGTCCAGTACAACTCATGGTGACCTTGTGAACAAAAGATCTGAATGCTACCCTATCCTGTGCCATCCTCATGCTTTCTGACACACTTGAGCCCATTGTTGCAGTCACTATGCCAATCCATCTGGTTGAGCATTTTCCTCTTTTTCACTTAACCACCTTTCCCAGAATGATGTTCCTATCCAAGAAATAGCCTCTCCTAGTACATGCCCAAAGAATGAGTTATGAAGCTGTATCATCTTTGCCTCCGAGGACCACTGTAGTTGCACCTTCTCCATGACATATCTCTTTGTTCTTTTGACAGTCCATGGGATAGTCAGTACTCTTTTCTAATACCAAAACTCAAAGACATCAATTCTTCTCCTATCATCCTAATTCACGGTCCAGGTCTCAAATGCATAGCAAGTGACTAAAAGACCATGGCCTGGATCAGGAACACCTTAGTCCTTGAACTGACATCGTTGCTCTTCAATAATTTGGAGAAGTCCCTGACTAAAGACTTTCCCAATGGAATACATCTCCAGATCTCCTGATTGTGGGTCCAAGTAAGATGAAATCATCAACAGTTTCTATTTTATCTGCATCTATCATGATGTTGGCTATTGGTGAAACCCATAACTCTAGGTATTTGTAAAATAGGAAGATTATTATGTATCAGCCAATTATCAGAATTGGTCAAAAGTCATTAAAAATCATAATAGTATAATAATAACAATAACCAGAAGTAGGACAACAAGATCATATGTTACCAGTCTCTTACTAAGACCCTCTAGGAGGCAAAGTAGCTACAATGATGAGTGCAAAGATGACAATGTCAATCTGTACTCCTTTTAACATGATGTTGTATATTAGTCCAGTTGCTCGGCAGTGTTCCATTCCCTTGTACAAAGGATCACTATGTATAGGAACTTAACAAAAATACTGTGGGAAATATTAGCATGATCTTTATTTTATAAGCAAGGAATCTGAGGTACAGAGACTTTCCAGAACTTGCCCAAAAACCATGCCACTGGAAATAGACAGAGCTAAGATCTGAACGTAGGTAACTCAGCATTCATTCACAGTCAGTGAAGACAGGAAAAGTGACAGAGATTCACAACACTGAAAAGACAGAGGGGCCCTGGCTTCTCGGAGCCTGGTCTTTGACTCCCAAACCTACACCTTGAACTACCCCTTTCATAGGTCCATGGGTCGCCAAAATAGTTTGCACTAGACTGCTAACCTCAAACCTGGTGACTTGAGTCCACTGAGAACAAAGTCCTGGTGATCTGTTTCTGTAGATTACAGTCAAGACAATCCTATGGAGCAGTGGTACTCCATCACTGCTCGTAACACATGGAGACCCATGTGTAGACAGGTTTAATCAGACTCAGAGGCATACACACTTTAATTCAGTCATTGACTCTAATATTACCAATTACCATCTAGTGATCATGGTCTGCATCCCTGTCCTTCTCCAGCCACACAAAAACCTCCAATTGTTGTTGTTGTTATGAGTTATCCAGTTGCTTGCAACTCATAGTGACCCTTTGTACAACTGCCCTAAAGCCTGCTGTATCCTGTGCCAACGTTATTGTCTCTGACACACCTACCTTCACTACCCCAGTGACTGCCAAGAAAACAAACAGATTCATCCTGGAGAGGATTAAACCAAGCAACTCCTTGGAGGCAAGGATTCTGGGGCTTCGTCTGACATACTTTGGGCATGTTGCAAGAAGGGACAGGTCCTTGGAGAGGGACATCATGCTTGGGAGGGTGGAGGGACGGCACAGGAGGGGAAGACCCTCTATGAGATGGATTGATTCAGTGACTGGGGTAATTGGGATGGGTGTGTCAGAGGCGGTGTGGTTGGTACAGGATAGAGCAGGGTTTAGGGCTGTTGTCCATAGGCTCACTATGAGTCGCAAAGGACTCGACGGCACATAACAACAACAACAACAGTCTTTATGGTAGCAGACCACTGCATTTTTCTTCCATGGGTGAGTTTGAACCACCAACCTTTCTATTAGTACCCAAGTTCTTATCCCCTGCACCACCAGAGTTTCTCATCTACTGACAAGTAAATTGCTCAAGTAAATTCTGATTCATAGTAATCCTCCATTGAATTTCCAATGTTGTCAATCTCAATGAGAGCAGATGGCCTCATTTTACTTCAACAGAGAAGAACAGGTGACCTTCTTAGTTACCCAGGGTCTTTTTCCTCCTGATGGTGCACCTATAAATCCTGAAATGAGCATTCTTTGCTCAATTCATGCCTGTGTGCCTGAGAACAAACTGAAAAGTAGACACAGCTTCTACGTCAAACTACCTTCAGTGTCCATGGGAAGTCTGAATGTCTACTTACTCGGGATGGAGTAATAATAATAATAACAACAATAATAGTTGTTGTTGATTGCCTTCAAGTCAAGCATGACTCATAGTGACCCTATGAACAAGAGGCCTGAAGCATTTCTATAGCTATCAACATTTACAAAAGTTCATGGATTTTCTGGAGGCATGTTGTTTAGGAAGTGGATGCCACTCCTACTTCCAAATTAACGGAACTATAATAGAAAAATAAACTTCTAAATGTTCAAGTGAAAAGATAAAATACAAACTATCCCATAGAACAGGGAATGCTGACGGCGTGGCGAGCTGTGCCGCCAACTAGCTGCCCTGGGGAAGAGAGATGGACAATCTCCTTCCATGTAATTTGCAGCCTCTGGAAGTCCACTGGAAAGATCGGCCCCAAATCAGTTCCAACTCCCCAGCAATGAGGGTGGGGATCTTTTAGAAGAATGTTTTACAGTCAGACTTAATACTATGTGTCACAGTAATAAAGAGTCCTGGTGGCTCAATGGTTAAGCACTTGATTGACTGTTAACTGAGAGTTTCACAGCTGGAAAACCCTTCAGCTGTTCCATGGGAGAAATATGTAGCAGTCTGTTTGGGTCAAACTCTATGGTTGTCCTACCTTGGCCTGTTGTTTGCTGTTGCGTTCCATCGATTTGGAACTGACTCATAGTTGACCCTCTGGAGGGTTTTCAGAGACAGTTAATCACACTGGAGGAGACTGTCCATCCTTCTCCCACAGAGCAACTTGCCAGAGGGTCAGCTATGAGTCGGTTCCAACTCCACAATACACAACAAGAAGCTCAAGTAATTACTTGAGGTCACACTAAGTCACAAGCTAATAAATAGCATTGCTAAAATACAGAACTATACTGCTCAGACCCTAGAAGCTGCATTAGGCTGGATACGGAAGCAAATGAACATTGACAAAGTTTTGTGATTCTGAGAGGTTCATTTCTACCCCGATTTGAACAGATATCAAAAATTTTACCTCAAGTAATCACATTTGAAGTGGGAAATAAACAATCTGAAGCAGGCTGTAAGGAGACCTACAAGAGTAAGGGAGATAAGCCGTGTCAGATCAGAAAGTATTTATGGGACCAGGAATATTTATAGCCAAAAGGGGAGGATGCTGCGGTGTAAGGTGGGGAAATCAAGTGTGTGCTAATTCCCTCAAATAGGTGAGAGGCTGTCAGGTGCAAGCAGGAAGAATAGGCTGTTCTGTGTGGATCCAAAATGGAAAAAATCAGGATCAGTAAGAAGATGTCAAAGGAGATAAAGACCAGCTTGTTCTTCCTCAGGCTGGAAGGCAATAGGAAGAATTCCACCACTGTAGCAAGTCCTTGACTTTGCTTTCCAGATTTCATTCGCTTTTATTCTGTGACAATAGATTGATTTCCTTTGGGGAGGAAACTTTTTCTCACTGAGAACATGTTTGATGGGATAACCAATGAAATGGCACTATTTGTTCCCGGCCAAGAGTTGACCATCTGAACTAATTAGTTGTTTGTGTCAGGACCTTCTATCTTGGACTGAGTTACCCAATGATGGAAAAAAATCGCCAGAGGCGATTTCTCTATCAGTCTCCCGACCAATCAGAGTACTGGCTCCAATTCTTGGGCTGTGTATCTACCTCGTTTCCAGCCTTCCCAAATTTGATTCTTCAAAATTCTTTCAATTCTGTCCACTACTCTGTGTGTGTGTGTGTGTGTGTGTGTGTGTGTGTGTGTGTGTGTGTGTATTTCCAAATAATTTCTGGATGTTTTTTGTTTGGGTTTCTGTTTTGTTTTGTTTTTCAATAAGAACATTTTTTTTGGTAAAGTGAGTGTGGTGGATAATGCAGGATAGTGTAACTATCCTATATAAATCCTAACCTTCATGCTTTTAATGAGTCAGAATTAAAAGCAGTTAGGTAATGATATGATCAGCCGGATCTGAGGAGAAGTTTCCTCAGGGATATGCCTGCATGGATTACACGTATGAACTCTCTGGCAAAGCTCTCTACATAATTTTGGATCTCAGATCCTGCATCTGGCTTATCACCCCTACTTGAATGTCTGTCATCCATGTTGACACTGTAATCACAGTCGGTCGCCCTGACTGCCACACTCAGACTATTTAGCTTCTGCAAATGTCATTTTCTTTTCTAGAGAACCTAACCAAGACAGTGAGTGAGGAAAAAGTTCAGACACATCATTTAGTGTAGATGTGTGACAATGATTTGGGCAAACGACTTCGTTCAGCCCTAGTTTCTTCATTTGAGATTAACTACAGAAGGTTTGGACGTATATAATAAAATAGCATCTGTGAATATAAGAAAAAGTCACATAGCAGACATTCAATCAACAATAGTTATCTTCCAGTTCCACGATGAAGCATTCGTTTTCTATTTTTATGAGGAGAAGAGTGATAATGTATGTGAAGGAACTAGTGTCATGCTTAGCCCATTGTTTTGTTTTGTTTTTTTAATTGTACTTGTTTATTATTAAATTTTATTAATTTTAATGAACATTTACAGGGATTTGGGGTTTTCATTCCTTCATTGCTGCACCATTCTCTCTACCCTCCTCCCCAGTTTGTTCTTCTTCCCCC
>NW_006399952.1:4720858-4726432 GCF_000299155.1 Elephantulus edwardii
TCGTTCCTCTGGGGTCTCACAGTCTTCGCTCCTCTGGAGTTCCACGGTAGGTGGCTGGCTGTTGTTCTTCCCGGGTCTCTTCCAGGCCCCTCTTGCGGTGGAACCCCGTCTGGCGGCGGCGTTCTCCCGTCTGGCAGCTGCTTCTCGCGCTGTGTCGCTCTCGCTCATGCTTAGCCCATTGTAAAGGCTGTCTACAGGGTTGCTATAAAAATGGTTCGAGTTCTATCACTGGAAATACTTGAGTCAGGACTAGCAGACTTTTTTGACCAAGCATTTGCTGAGGTTATTCGCCTGTGGGGTGGGTGGCGTTGTTAAGATCTTCTCAACCCTGATTGTCTATTAGTTTATGTTAAGGATATTTAGTGATCTTTAGGGATTTGTATCTCCTTTAAAGCAGAAGAGCAGACACAGAATAGCGGTATGACTGCTAGATATGACAGAATCACCTCCAGACTTGGGCTAACAGTCTGCCTTACTTGTTGACCTCAGACTCATCAGCCTCTGAAATATGCTTGTGTCCAAGGTGACATTAATGAGAGTCACTAGTAACCTGTCTGTGGAGAAAGCTGTGATGGTCATCCAGGTGAATGCCCATAAGGACCGTCTCATTCAGAGCTTCCACCTTGGCTTTGTCTTAATCAGGAACAGAAATAACAGAATTTATTGTAAGGATACTTATGCATAAAAGCCCTGGAAGACCTAAGGCAGCAATGGAGGAGCAATGTTATTCCTCACATTTCCAGCTCTCCTCCTTACAATGAGACCTTTCTCTAGATCTTGCTACCTCCATCCTTTGCCTTCCCAGCTTGATATTTCTGGTCATCCAGTCCAAAATGGTCACTTATTCCCCAAATCTACGTGCCCTTCTTCCAGGCCCAGCCACTAGAACTAACTTCCCTTAGAGCATTTTAGCCTTAATCCCCAAGAGAATGATTTGGCCAACACAGTCATTGAGCTAGATTATATTACAGGTTACTATTGGACTAAGGATGGGCCATTCCTCACACTCATGTCCTCACCAAGTACAATCGGCCGAGTCTGGGAAGCATGACCACAGAGTCTGTTGCCTACTCAGCTGGAGCTGTGATCTGGCCAAGGGAACATTACAGATATCTAATAAAGGACTTTTTATCTGTAATAATACAAAAACACAAGATACATTCATAAGACTGTATTAAATGTATACATGCATAATAAACATTTCCTTTAGGGTTTATTTCCCCATCATTTTCTTCTAGACTTTACAGAGAATCAGCAAATGTTCTATCACCAGCCTAAATTCTATATAAAGGAAAATTATTACATTAAAAATGTAATTGGGGGGGGCAGGACAGGGAGAAAAGTGCAACAATGAATGAATGGAAATCCAAAGAGTCTCTGAAATCTTTCATTAAAATTTATTGAAAGGGGGGGGGGAATAATCCTCTATGATTACAAGAAAGTTTCTTCTTTTGTTGTGGATCAGGAATGTTAACCATAAGCAAATAGTTAAATAGTTCTTCAAATGCATAGCATAGAATTCCTGTGCTACCACTAGCATGTTTCAACTGAGAGGCTGCTTTCTTGTTGAACAAGAGCTAGAAGTAGGAACTCAGGTAATGGATTTAGAAAGAAGTGAAGAAACAGAGAGAAGTAGGTAGGATTAAAAGATGAAGTGAGAAAAAAGAAAGAAAGAAAAAGATGATGTGAGAGTTGGGCATGGAGGAGAGCTAATCAGGACCAGGAACCAGACAAGAACTGCTGCTTCTACACGGGAAGCCAAATATCTGAGGAAAATCTCTGCAACCAAAGAGAGTACAAGTTGTCAAAGAAAAGAGCTGAACTGGCTAGACTCTCATCATTGTGTTGAGTGTCTGGCACGTTTTCCCTCTCCCAAGTTTTGGCACCTCTAACTTTGGGCATGTTGTTAGATGGATCAATTCTCTGATAAAGGAAGATGGAGGACCAGAGAAGGAGCGGAAGATCTTCAGTGAGATGCATTGAAATAGTCACTGCCACAGTGGGCTTGAGCACAGAGAAGATTGGAAGAACAGCAGACGATGGGGCAAGGTTTAGATCTGTTCTTCATAGGGTCACTGTGAGCCAGCGTTTCTTTGATGGTCCCTAAAGTGTGTGCCAGGGATATATCCTTTCTCCATACCTATTCAACCTACATGCTGAGCAAATTTTTCTACAAGTTGGACACTATGAAGAAGAATGTGGCATCAAGATTGAAAGAAGACTAATCAACAACCTCTGTTTGCAGATGAGAAAACCTTGATGGCTAAAGAGAGGACTTGAAATTCTTGCTGCAGAATATCAAAGACTACAGTCTTCGATATGGATTGTATCTCAATATCAAGAAAATAAAAATCCTCACCACTGGACAACATCATGATAGATGGAGAAAAGATTGAAACTGTCAATTATTTCTTCTTACTTGGATCTACAATCAATACGCTTGGTATTAGAAGTCAGGAGATCAAGAAATGAATGTTGCATTGGCAAAGTCTGGTGTCAGGCATCTCTCCAGATTATTGAGGAACAATAATGTCAGTTTAAAGACTAAGATGTGCCTGATTCAGGCCGTAGTCTTTATTTTTTTTTTAATTTATTGTTGTTGTTGTGTGCCGTGGATTCAAACCTTCAGGATTGCAGCACAGATTTTTTGCCACTAGGCCACTAGAGCTCTCTTTGACCATGATCTTTTCAATCATTTGTTATGCATGTAAGAGCTTAACAATGAATAAAGATGATAGAAGAATAATTTATATCTTTGAATTTTGATGTTGGAGAAGATTATCAAATATCCATCCTGTTGACTGCCAAAAGACCAACCAGATATGTCTTGCAGAAAGTGTAGCCAGAGTGCTTCTTGGGATCAAGAATGATGAGGCTTCATTTCATATACTTTGGACATGTTTCTAGGAAAGGCTGTTCTTTGGAAAGGAACATCATGCTTGGAAAGGTGGAGGATCAGAAAAGGAGAGGAAGACCCTCAGTGAGATGGATTGACACAGTTACTGCAGCAATGGGCTCAAGTATGTTAGAGATGATGAGAATAGCGCAGGATAGGGCAGGGTTCAGGTCTGTTGTTCATAAGGTTGCTATGCACTGTACTTGACTCAATGACAACTAACAGTAACTCGTTCATCTTGACCACTTGGAAGTTCTTAACTATTATACTCTCTTGACTTCTGACTAAAGGGAGATAAGAAGTCGACTTGGTGTACCTCCTGGCTTCAGGAAATGATAGAGAGGATATAGCTCTAAGACTAGAAAGATGCTTTAAGTATATTTAATATAAGAAAGAGAGAGACACCTCAGCAGGTCTTCTGGAAATTATGTTCCCTGGGACCATCTGGAAGCAAGGCAGGGATTGGCTTGCCGCTTTATTATAGTCTTTTCATACCATTCCTATGCCTTGTGAGAGCCAACCTCGGGGCTGGGCTCACAGGTTTCCAAATTGTTTTGGAATACTCTTTTGAAATACTGTCTCCAAGAAAACATTGCAACAGATCTATCAGTAGGAGTGGGAGGTTTAATGGATTACCCATGGGCCTCTGGGGCCTGGGTTAAAATGAGAATTCTGGGCCCAGAGTTTTGGGCCCACACACTTTCAATCTGAGGATTAATGCTTGATCCTCCTCTAAGAGTAGGTTAAGCCTCTGCAGGGTGATTACAAATGTTCCAGATACAAATCTTTAAGGTGGGGACTTTGCAAACAACAAAAACCACCACCAAAAAATGCCACAGAAAGACTTCACTTAAATCATTCCTCAACTTTGTACATTTTGAGGACTTAATGAGACATTTTAAATAAAGGAAGGACTTTAGGCTAAGGCTATCTGGGACCGGTTTAATTGGGCGATGAGAAACCTAAGTTGCCCTTTCAGGATATTATTCATCCTATAAAAACAAAAGTCTATTTGTTCGTGGTAAACATGTCAGAACAGTGGCTGTAGAGGACAAGTGGAGACTGGTTGCTGTCCAATCTGCCAATTTTCTGATAAAAAGACTGGGATCTGATAAGTGACAGATTACCATGAGAACATTCTCTGTGGGGTCTTCTCTGACTCATCATTTCAGAACCCAACATGCACGTGTAGCAATAAAACTTCAAGACAACTGCAGGTTCTCACACTGCTTCTGAAGGAGCAAAGACACGCTGGGGGCAGCCTCATAGTCAATGACATTCTGTGTCATGTCAAACAGAGTTGGGTAGTCTAACTGGTTACTGGGTAAGTCAGACCAGATTTGTTAACTGTTGTTGATTGCCTTTGAGTCAAGCACGACTCATGGTGACTCTATAAACAAAAGGCCTGAAGCCCCTCTACAACTACCGACATTTATCAAAGTCCATAGAGTTTCAAGAGGCATGTTACTTAGGAAGTGGATGCCACTACTGCTACTGTATGTAAAAAAATATTTACGTCTCATACTCAAATCCTAACACTGATTAGAATAACAGGATCTAGTTCTTAAACATTGGCCAATGAAAACGTTATGAACAGCAGTAGAGCATCATCTGATGCAGTGCTAGAAGATTAGCCCCTCAGGCTGGACGGCACAAAATATAGGACAATGGAAAACTGTTACCTCAACCTTGATAATGAAGATGGAGTAAGGTTTTCAGACCTTCACGGACTCACATGGTATAACTCGAAGTAGGGACAAACAGCTCCAACATCCAATAATAACCAGAACACCGAACGTACAAAGTCTGAATCTGAGGAAATGGGAAGTTGCCAAATAGGAAAGGAATGCATAAAGGTCAATTATCTGGGGTGTTCGTGAACCGAAATCGACTTGTACCAGCTAATTTTAGTATGACAAGTACAAAATCAGCTATGCAAAGAGACAAATTGGAGAGGAATTATGTCACAATCATCATCAAAAAGGACATTTCAAGATCTATGATGAAGTACCATGTTGTTAATGATAGCATAATATCAACATGCCTACAGCCAAGCACAGTTAACATGAGTACTCTTTGAATTTACTCACAAACAATTAATGCCAAAGAGGAAGAAATTGAGGCTCTCTACCAACTTCTACAGACTGAAATGAATCAAATATGCACTCAATTGTTGGTGGGAGTGTAAAATGGTGCAACCACCGTGGAAGGCGGTATGGCACTTTCTCAAAAAGTTGCAAATAGAGATATCATTTGACACAGCAATTCCACTGCTGGGAATATACCCCAAAGAGACCATAACTGACATCCAAGCAGATACATGTACACCCATGTTTATTGCGGCTTTGTTCACAATAGCAAGGAGCTGGAAACAACCTAAGTGCCCATCAACAAACGAATGGATAGAGAAGCTGTGGTATTTTCACACAATGGAATACTATGTTGCATTGAAAAACAAGGAACTCAGGCAATACTATTCAAAATGGGTGACCCTGGAGGACATTATGCTGAGTAAAGAATCTCAGTCACAAAAGGACAAATACTGCATGGTGCCATTGTTGTAAACAGGACTGACCTCGGGGTTGGGGAGAGACTGAGAAAGATGGGTTCAATAATGTATACTGCATTGAAACAGATGAGGGAGAAAACTGTTTAAAAGGGACTTGTGATTGGGTATT
>NW_006399952.1:4726532-4739892 GCF_000299155.1 Elephantulus edwardii
TGAGAGAAAACTGGATAAAAAGATGAGGGAAAGAATAGATTAGAGGTGATATATGATTGAGTATTATGGCTAGCACAGGAATCCAGAATTAAGGTTGCATAGAGAAGTGTACTCGGGGCGGGGGGTGGGGGGAAAGGGATGGGGGGGAGAAAAGTGTAACAATGAATGAATGGAAATCCAAAGTCTCTGTACGTTTTCATTGAAATTAATAATATATTTTTAAAAAATAATAAAACCAGAATGAAAGATGAAAGAAAAATATGCACTCAAAATTCAGTGATAATTACTGATGATTAGAATATAAAAGTTGGAAACAGAGAAGAAGGATCGGTAGTTGAGAAATATGGCCTTGGTGATAGAAAGGCGGATGGAGAGCACATGACAAAATTTTGTATGAGCCAAGACTTAATCATTGCAGAGAACATTTGAAAATGAGTATGAACAGCAACTATATACCAGTGCCTCGTCATATTGAATACACAGGAATAAAATCAACTATATCTATGGACAGAAATGGGGAAGAAGCTCCATTAGTCAGAACAAGGCCAGGGACAGACTGGAACAGATCATCAACTACTCAAGTGAAAGTTCAAGTTAAAACAAAAAAAATTTAAAAAAAGGAAAAGAAGGGCCAAAGTATATCTTTGAGTATATCCCACCTGAACTTAGAGAGATGCACTGAACACTAATGTTTGAAAACCGGATGAGTTGTGGGATGATGTTAAGGACATTAAGAAAAGCGGACGATCATTTTAAAACATGAGAGAAAAAGAAAGGAAAGACCAAAATGAAGGTCAGAAGAGACGAAAACATTCTCCTGAACAAGGCTAAGACAAATTGAGGAAACATTTAAGTAAAAGACTAGAAGGTTTCAAAGGACAACTTAAAGGATACAAAGTATTATTATGAAATATGCAGCAGCCTAGTATTATGACATAGGAATCATGAAAATAAGATGCAAGGAATAGTCATCGTGCATGACCTTTTACCAGATCATTATTCATGCATGCATTGCACACATATTATTATGGACTGGGTAAGAGCATATATATTCAACCTACAACCAGGAGAAGATAAAATAGATGAATGCTATCTTCTAAGAATCAAATCCCTATGTACATCCAAAAACTTCTCTAACAGGGTTAAAAGGGAAGCCACAGACTGGGAAAAAATATTTGGTAATGACATATCAGATAAGCGACTTACATCTAGAATTTATAAAATACTTGAGCACCACCACAAGATAAAGATAAATAATCCAATAGAAAAATGGGCACAAGATATGAACAGACACTTCACTGAAGAATACATTTAGATGGCTAACAAGCATATGAAGAAATGTTCAAAATCCCTAGCTCTAAGAGAGATGCAAATTAAAACAACTATGAGATACCATCTCACCCCAGTCAGAATTGCAAAATTTAACAGAACAGCAAACAACAAATGCTGGCGAGGTTGTGGAGAAACTGGAACCCTTATTCACTGTTAGTGGGAGTGTAAAATGGTGCAACCACTGCGGAAGGCGGGGTATGGTGCTTTCTCAAAAAGTTACAAATAGAAATACAATTTGACACAGCAATTTCACTACTGGGAGTATACCCCAAAGAGACCATAACTGACATCCAAGCATATATATGGACACCCATGTTTATTGCGGTTTTGTTCACAATAGCAAGGAGTTGGAAACAACCTAAGTGCCCATCAACAAACAAATGGATAGAGAAGCTGTGGTATATTCACACAATGGAATGCTATGTTGCATTGAAAAACAAGGAACTCAGGCAATATTATTCAAAATGGGTGACCCTGAAGGACATTAGGCTGAGTGAAGTATCTCTGTCACAAAAGTACAAATACTGCATGGTGCCACTGTTGTGAAACAGGACTGACCTGTCTCAGGGGGAGATTGAGAAAGATGGGTTCAACAAGATGTGTATACTACATTGAAACAGATGATGGAGAAAACTGTTTAAAAGGGATATGTGATTGGGTATTTTTGTCATGACAGGAGTCCAGAGCAAAGGCTACATGGTGGAGTAGACCTGGCGGAGGGTCTGTAAAACAATAAAAGAATTTTTCTTTTACTTTTCCAAAAGGGTACTGTACTAGGGGGGAAGGTTGGGAGGGGACAAAAGTGCAACAATGAATGAATGGAAATCCAAAGTATCTGTAAATTTTTACTGAAATTAATAATACATTTAAATAAATTTTTTAAAAGAGCATATATATTCAGTACTTTCACCAATACCACAATTCAAAGACATCAATTCATCTTTTGTCATCCTTATTCATTGTCCGATTTTCAGATTAGGCTGCAATTAAAAAGACTATGCCTTGGATCAGGTGTACCTTAGTCTTGAACTTGATATCCTTGTTCTTTGGAGAGGTCCTTGACAGTAAGTTTGTCCAATGAAAAACATCATTTGGTTTTTTGACAGTTACTACCATGTAACTTACTACCATGTAAGCTTGATTAAAACAAGCTTGGAAGCAGGAATGGCATCCACTTCCAAAATAGCTTGCCTCCGGAAACCCTATGAACCTGGAGAAAGGATGAAAGTTATACCAGTGTCCAGGTCTTTGGTTCATAGGGTTACTATGAGTCACCTACAACTCAACACCACTTAACAACACAATAGGTAAGAGCAGGTGATTAGAATGTATTCCTGGAGGCAAAAATGACTTGCTACTGAAACCCCTTTACACTGCACATTAGCTCTGCAACCTTGAGCAAGTGAGTCCCCTCCTTAAGTCTTGGTTTCTTTATTTGCAAACCAGGAACGATTATAACATACATCATAACTATAGGGTTACTGGAAATTGAAAGAGACAATAGGAAATTCAAATGGCCAAAATATTAGTAGTCATTAGGAGTCAATTCCAACTTATAATGGCCCCCGATGACCAAGTAGTCCTACTCCGTTGGGGTTTCTTTACTATAATTTTTACAGCAGCAGATCTTTGGATCCTTCTTCCTCAGAGCAGCTGGTTGGTTTCTGACAACTTTTTTTTTATTTTTAAATTATTATTAAATTTTATTAGTTTTAATAAACATTTACAGAGATTTTGGGCTCTCATTCATTCATTGTTGCACTGTTTTCTCTACCCTCCTCCCCAGTTCATTCTTCTTCCCCCCACCCCGAATGTCTGTTTTAATTGTCCAATTGCCACAGTGCTTGTCAAAGCCAGTTCTGATTAATCTCCTTTGTCAGTGTGCCCTTTGCCATTCCCTATCACTCCTCCCTGAGAGAGACTTCACCCTGATTCATAAGGAAAAGGGGATGGCATATTCTCTTAGCTACTTCCTGCTGAAAAGGGACATTGTGGGTTTCAGGGTGAAGATCTTCTCTCACTACTCTAAAGGGCCCCTTTGGCAGTAGGAAACACATAGACTATTATGGAGATTGATTTTGGAATTTAGATGCACTGTTATTAATTGTGCTTAGCCGTACATGTTCATATCCTTGAAGATGTATCATGGAGGTGTTGCAACCTAGAGGACACAAATTTAACTAACAAGTTAAAAGTACATGAGTCAAAAATTAACAAGCAATAATATTCCAAGTAGAGGTTCTAGTAGTGGCACAAATCAAGTTACAGAGGTAAGGTGGTTCTTACAATAAAAGGCCTATAGACTAGCACTTTGTCTATTATAGTGTACAGGTTAGGAACCACAAGATGTAGAGGCTCAGCTATGTCATTTATGCTTCTTAAGTCCTGGAGCAAATTCCATCTACCACTGGGCTATTTTACAACTCGCAAGTTCACATGTGTGGTAGAGGTGAAGTAAGGAACTGCTTATGAGGTTTTCCATCCATTCTAACAACTAAGAGATAGTGAGAAGAGTTGGGACCTCAGAAGGCTTTTAGGACCAATTAGTAGGCTCTGTGCCCAGGAGAAAATGAATATACTTACCAATAATGTTAATGCTCATCCACAGCTCTTCTGGGAGGATCTAAATCATTGAAGCGTCCTCCTTTGTTTCCAGCTGGGAGCTGGGGCCTGTCAGTCCTGTCAGCCACGAGGACCTGATGTGGGCCACCTTGGCCAAGTGTCCTTCAGAGCCACACTTAAAGCAAGTGAGTAGGAGCTTCCTCTCTACTCCCTTGCCTATCTGTGGCTCTCAACTGTGACACTATCTACTGAAGTGGCCCAGCTTTCCACAGTAGAAGCAATTCTGACCTCCTTTATTACCTTTGGGTGGCTAACTGACAACTTTTTTGAACACAGTTGAATATTTAACTGTTAGGCTATCAGGCTTTCTTTCAGAACATAATAGGTCTCAATTATTAATCATCTGTATTCGTCTTATGGCCACCATCGTTGCTAGGATGATTGCAACACTGACGCTTTCTTAGAGAATTTACAACCCAATGGATAAATACAAGCACATAGGAAAATCCCTTTATAGCACAGAAGGATGAAGGCAAAAATAGATACCTGTGCCCCTTAGAGCAGAGATTAGGGAGGGCTTTACAATATGGGGTTTAAGGAAACATTGGATGAAGAGTACAGTAGGACAAGGGATGGTTATAAAGGATATACCTGAAACGATCAAGAAAAGGTCTTTATGACTAAAGCAGAACAAGTACTTCAAGCACTAGATAGTACAAATAGTGGAAATAATGTGTCACAATGGTATTCTTCATTTATTAGTTAGGAATCCTTCATTCTATACCATGGCTTGTTTCTGTAACAGTTACTTGTGGAGATAAAAATTTAAACAAAACAAAGTGAGATACTATTTATCAGCTGAAAGATCTGATGTCTGAGCATTCATTTCAATTGTCCAGATGACTGCTCTCCTCTCCCGCTGCCTCCCTGTCCCTCCCCTTAAGGCATGATGAATGGAGGAGTGCCGGGTTTGGTCCACAAGAAGCATTTAGCAGGTCTAGTGCTTTTCCTTTGGAAGTTAAGGTAACATGACTCTATCACATCATCTCAGAAAGATAAGAAGACAACTAGAGTAGGGTAAAATAACCTAACTTGGATGAGGTAGTTAAAATGTAATGCAGTCCATTTGATGTGTACATATTTAGGGATTGGTAGAAGATATTATAACTGGCTTCATACAGTGTTCTTCATAAATGTTTAAAATTATACCTTTAAATGAACCTACTAAAAAGGTTGAGGCAAGTGATATGCTGTGACTGCTTCATGAGCTGTTGGAGGATTAGTGACCTAATGTTTACAAAGCTCTCTAACAATGCAAAAGAAAAGATTTGGATAACTATGAAGTAGTATTATTTCCTCCTCTATGCCTTGAAAAGTTAAAAGATAGAGGCAGATCCAGGATTTTAAACCAAGGAGTTTTATTGATATGTCATGACTGACAAGTCATGGCTGACAAAGCAAATCTGAGATGGACCAGAATTTGTAAAGTGCAGGTGCCCAGAATGGTAACTAGAACAGGGATAATTCCAAATTGATTCCTTGCTAGAAACTATTCTCTCTCTATTGGCTATTACTATATATCTCTCTATTAGAAAACAAGGACAATGTGCACATTGTAAATAATCAAAACTCTTGCCTGACAGAGTTAGAAACAACAGTGACCCACTTTAAAAAAGAAATCCAGTCTTGATGTTTTGAATGTGTATCTCTCACCACAGCCCCGGCAACAATCTAAAACCCTAGCCTAGACTTCTGAAAGGACTCCACTACACCTCTTCTGAGCCTACCATTTTAGGACTTCAACTTGCAACTTTCCACATTGTCGTGATAGCTCTCAGCACCACACTTTACAAATATTTAGCAATGACACCATTGACCAGGGATTCATCTTTAAAGTTCAAAAAAAACTCCAGCACATTAGCAAGAAAAAGACAAATAAACCAATTCCAAATTGAGCAGAGGACCTGAAAAGACAAGAACACCAAAGAAGACATTCAGATGGTCAACAAATGTGAAGAAATGCTTAAGATCATTAACTATTAGGGTGATGCAAAGAAAAATTATTAGATATCGGTTCACCCAGCAACAATAGCAAAGTTCCACGACCACAAGATAAAGGTAAACAACCCAACTGAAAAATGGGCACAGGATATGAACAGACACTTCACCAGAGAAGACATTCAGATGGCGAACAAACACATGAAGAAATGTTCAAAATTCCTAACTCTAAGAGAGATGCAAATCAAAGCAACTATGAGTTATCATCTCACCCCAGTAAGAATAGCAAAATTTAACAGAACAGCAAACAACAAATGCTGGCGAGGTTGTGGAGAAACTGGAACCCTTATTCACTGTTAGTGGGAGGGTAAAAATGGTGCAACCACTATGGAAGGCTATATGGTGCTTTCTCAAAAAGTTGGAAATAGAGATACCATTTGACCCAGCAATTCCACTACCATAAAGAATAAACCCTAAAGAAACCATAACTCCCACCCAAGTAGATATTTGCACACCCATGTTTATTGTGGCTTTGTTCACAATAGCAAAGAGTTGGAAACAACCCAAGTGCCCATCATAAATGAATGGGTAGAAAAGCTGTGGTATATTCACACAGTGGAATACTATGCTGCATTGAAAAACAAAGAAGTAATAAATTATTATACAAAATAGGTGACTCTGGAGAACATTATGCCGCGTGAAATATCACAGTCTCAAAAAGAACAAATACTGCATAATGCCACTGTTGGGGTTAGGGGAAACTAAGAAAAGAGGGGATAAATAATGTATACTGCATTGAAACAGATGAGGGAGAGAAGTATTTAGAAGGAATATATGATTAGGTATTATTGTCATGGCAAGAGTCCAGAATGAAAGCTGCATGGTGGAGTAGACTGGAGCAGGGTGGCGGGGGTGGGGGGAATTGTATGACAATGAAATAATTTTTTTTTTACTTTTCAAAGACAAAAGCGAACTACGGGGAGGGTGGGTAGGGAGGAAATTGTGCAACAATGAATAAATGGAAACCCAAAGTCTCTGTAAACTTTCATTAAAATAAATAAATAAATTTTTAAAAACCAATAGCAAAGTTCAATAAAATAGCAAACAACAAATGCTGACAAGAATGTAAAGAGACTGGAACTCTCATTGGCTGCTGGTGAAAATGTAAAATGGTGCAACCTCTATGGAAAGCACTTTGACACTTCCTTAGAAAGTTGGGACTAGAAATACCATTTCATTTGATCCAGTAATCTCAGTATCAGATATATATCTCAAGGAAATAAGAACTCTGACACAAACAGATAGATATGAATACCCATGATTATTGCAACATTATTTACATTAAACAAAGTGATGGAAGCAACTCAATTGTCCACCAACAGACAATGGAATAAGGAAACTGTGACATATTCATGCAGTGGAGTTCATTCAATACTAGAAAAATAATAGCAATGGAACACTTCAAAATGTGGAAGCATTTGTAGGACATTTACACAATTAAGATATAGGTTAAAAACAAAACAAACCAACAACAAAACCCAACCTCGGTGTTGTGTCCAAAGCACACAAAGAAAATTAGACAATATGTGGTGGCTGTAAAAACACTGGCAACAAAGAAAATAACAATGTGTGTTTTTAGGGAGAGTAGATGAAAGTGCGTGATATGAAGCATTACTGTTAATTGGATGATAATTACAGCTCTGACTGAAGCACATTAGAAAGTTCAAAAATTAAATTAGCATAGGGTTTTTGCCTTGTGTGTATTGGCACATGTAAGCTGTGTTTACAGAAAAATTGGAGGAGCCGCTGGTGGTCTCCAACGACCAAAGAGATAAGCAGTACAACTCCCTAAGAACTAGATTACCAGGACTTCCTTTGAACTAAAGGAAAGGGGTTTTTGGTCTTTAGTTTTCTGTTTTGAATGTGCTGATTTATTGGAAGTATCTTGAGAAAGCTCACTGTTGGGCTTTTGCACTCTGTTCTCTCTCTGGACGTCTTCCACACCCCACCACCACTCATAACCCTCACGCTGTTTAAACTCAGCTTCTCTGGCATCATGGGGCTGAACGGAGAAGAACTTGGAACAGGTGACAGAGTGAATAACGATGGTGTTGCCCTTCAGAACAAAGCGAGCATCTCAGTTGGACACAAGATGCCAGTATCCGTGTCGTTCTCAGCTCAAAATCAGCCGGGAACAAAGTTAGTGGGGCCCTGCCTGGGAGACCACAGCTCAGGATAATGGAGACTCAGCTTCAGCTGCACTGGCTCCACACAAGTGGTGAGCTCGGGAGAGCTAGGATATCTGCTGTGTCCAAATGGGAATTTGGGCTGCCTGGCCCCCGGCCCTCCCAGTCCACTCTCAGTCAAAAGCTGGCATTGATGAGGGCAGTGGGTCCTGTTTCAGTCTAGATCTGTGCCCTGAAACTGCACAAGGCTGAAAGTAGCTCTTCCTTCTCTGGGGAGACGTATGAGTACACAAAGCTGAAGCCTGTGCTCCCCTTTCCAACCACCTGCAATCAAGTTATTGTTCAAACTGTTCCCCTGCCCCAAATGACCTTCCCCTGCTCACATCTGCCATTCTTTTAAATGTGTGCAAATCCTATCCAAATAGTCGACTCCAGATCAACACTTATTTGGCACATTCCCAGGAAGCCATTCCAAAATACGCACTATGAATGAACCACCTCTCCTTTATCAAACGCTCTCTTCACCTTTTGTTTCTACCATCTTGTTTCTTTTGTGGTGTTGCCGTTCTGCTTTATTCAACGAATCTAAATCCTGGAACTGCTGCTTCTTTGGTTCTGAGCTTCTGTCTTCTAAACTTGGACTCTTTCTTTGCTGTTACTAAGCCTCAGTCTTTTCTTATCAGCCCCTGGCAGAAGTAGATAATGATTCTGACTCATAATCATCAAAACAAGTAAACAAACTCATTCAATTGAGTTGATTCCAGCTCATAGCAAACTTCCACCTGCTTTCCAAAGCTGTAAATCATTAAAGAGGGAGAATTCCCATGGACTGGCTGGTGGATTTGAATGGCAGACCTCTCGGTTAGCAGTCTGACACATTGTGTGCTGGGTCTTCTGAGCTTCTGTGAAACACACTGCCAAGGAGTTGGGTCCCACTCATGGCCGCTGTCCCATCAATTTCTGAAGCTGAGAATTTTTATGGGCGGAGACTACTCATCTTTCTCTCATGGAGCTGCTGGCCGATTCAAACCATCTGCCTTTTGCCAGCACACTATGTACTATATCAGCAGGTCTCCTTATGTTATATTACATATAACAGTAGCATTTTCCAAAGCATACGCAAAAGACATAGAAGTACACTGTGGAAAACGCTCTTGTTCTTGTAACCCCAGCCTGGAATTTTGACTCATTCTGATTTCTGCCAGTATTCATGGTTTGTCTCTGGCCAATTTACCTGAGGGCAAAGCTCAGCTATGACCACGTACCCATAAAACCTCAACAGTGAGTCATTTTTCCATTTCCTCTTCCTCCCTGGTCACCTGCCATGTTCCCCTTACACTGACCAGGTAATATTAGATTCTTGCCCTTAAGAGTAAACATCAAGACTCATTTCATGAACATAATAAACAGCTCAAGCACACCTCCTACTAAGAAGAAATCTTCCATCTTAACTCACAGATCACACTGATTTTATGTTTTTATAAAGTCCTATACATTGATAAGAGAAGCAACAATAACAACCACAAACCTACCTCAACAGTGGGAGCTGCTCTTCTTTCTCATGTGCATAATTCACTGACCTTTGGTATAGACAGTTTACCTCGTAGTGCAGGAGGTGCGGAGTGAGGGCTGGGCGGGGCAGCAAGTGGAGAAAGGGTCCTCTTTTTGCAAAATGTGCTTCATCCAGGTGGTTTGGAGAATGAGAGGTGGGGCCAGAGCTCAGCTGGTGCCATTAGTTGTAGAGACTGGCTAAGAGAGGCAGAGTTGAGAGGATAGACCTCTTGACCTCATTGTAACTTACTTTTTGTTTTGTTTTGCTTGTTAATTGTGATTGGACTGAAAGTTTACAAAGCAACCCCGTTTTCCATTCAGTCATTCATATGTGTTGGAGCTCTTGACAGTGCACAAGTCTTCCTTCTGAAACTTGCCTGCCTCAGCCCATGCTTCCCTCCCTTCTCACTCTTTGTTACATTCCAGTTTTCTATCCACTTCTTTTACTGGTGCTTTCTCTAGAGCTCCCTTCATCTTCTTTTTCCTCATTGGCTGCTCCTAAGTGATGTCACTCTATCCTAGAATTTTAATTCCTATATGGCACTGGCCCAGTGGACAGAAATCAATGCTACCAAGCCAAAGGTGGGTGACTTAATCTGCTGCCCTCGGGCCTGTCTTTCATTGTTTTTGTTCAGACATTCCTCTAGGTCGTATAGCCCTGGTGTACAAGTTGCCGTACTGCGGTCACTTTTGGTTGTTGTGAGGCTGAACACCATGACATTGATGTGTCAAATGCGTTAATGGTTGGCTACCCAGTGTGGATAGAGAGTGGGGTGGAGCTCCCCGACTAAAACAAGCTTGAAAGGAGGAGTGGCATCCACTTCCATAATAGCTTGCTTCTGGAAACCCTATGAACCTGGAGAGGGGATGAAAGGCACCCAAGCATCGAGGACTCTCCTTCATAGGGTCGCTATGAGTCGCCTGTGACTTAACAACACAACAACAACAACATAGAGTTCAGGAAATTCTAAGTCTACTTCCAACTCAGACTTAGAGATAATCAACTGGGATGTTTTTTATTATCCCTCTGCCTTTTCCTTGGAGAAATCAAGAAAAATGAAATAGTTTAATTTTTACTAGAGATGAGCTATTGGAAGTAAGGGCAGAAGGTGCATTTATTCACCTATCCTTCTCTATCTATCCCACAAATACCATCTTCCATCAACACAGGGTGAGACCCTAGGAATTAAGGAAAGGTCAGACAATCGTGCCCACTGTCAGCAGTCCGATCAGTGGGACATGTAGAAAAATGAGAGAGTACACAGTGCGGTAAACAACACTTGAGCGATTAAGTAGAATGAGCACCCAGAGGTGGGAATTACTCACTATACCTGCAGAAGACTTCACAGACAAGCCTCCATTTGATCTGGAAATTCCTGGGTCTCTGAATTTTTATTTACTTTGTATTAGCATTTTGATAACTATTTCCTAAGCACCTACTTTGTGCCAGCCTCTGTTCTAAGCTCTGGGAATACGAAAGGAACAAAGGAGATAAAAAACCCCTGGTACCACCTACTATAGAAGACCAAAGTCAATGTGGCTTTTCTTGGAAAGAGAGGAAAGTGTGATACAGAGAAAGAAAAATGGGAGTAGTTCGTCTTCACAATTTTTGTAAAAAATTTTCTTCTAGTTTATTTACAAAATTTGAATACATTGTTTTCAAGAACAAATTTTTTCAATTTCCCTCACCCTGCCCCACATCAAATTGTACAGCCCCTGTTCCTCCTACACATCATTTCTTTCTGGGATGGTCAGTTTTGTGCATTAACTTGGCTAGATTACAGTCTTCAGGTATTCAGCCAAGCATTAATTGAGAAGTTCTGTTGTTATTGCGTGCTATTGAGTCTGAACGGACCTGTAGTTGACCCTCCAGGCAGGTTTTCAGAGGCAGTTAATTTAAATGGGAGGAGACTGTCCATCCTTCTCCCACAGAGCAGCTGGTGGCCTCGAACCACGTGTCTTAGGGATTGTAGCACTGCTTCTTGCCACTAGGCCACCAAAACTTACTGAGACATTACTATGAGGCTATTTTGTAGGTGTGATTAAAGTTCATAATTAAATGATGCAAGTTAAGTGAGTTTATCCTGCATAATCTGGGTAGGCCTGAGTTAAGTAGTTAAAAGACCTTAAGAGTTTCCCTGAAAATTAAGACATTCTACTTTTAAACATGTTGTTGAAGCCTGTGACAGTGATGTGCCAATCGTGGTAAAGGGCACCCATGGTGGACAGTGTTGGCTGGAGCTTCCCGATTAAATCAAGCCTGGAAGCAGGAGCGGCATCCACTTCCAAAATGGCTTGCCTCCGGAAACTCTATGTACGAACAGTGCTCAGGCTATTCATTCATAGGGTCGTTAGGAGTCGTCTACGACTCGACGGCATTAAACAACAACAACCTTTAAACATGAGCTTTATTTCATGCCTGAGAGTTTCAGCCTGTCCTTTCTGACAGCCAATCCCTATGGAATTCTAGAAAGCCCTCTCAATCATAAAGACAATAAAGCTCTGACTGTATGTCTACTCCTTTCGGTTTTCTTGCCCCACCCACCCTCAGTGTTACACTCTCCTGTTCCTCCTGTCTTCCTGTGGCCACGTTTTCTTTCTTCCCTGTCATTTACTAGTCCTTCATTCACCAGCACCCCTGTTATATTCAAAGCAATGTCATGGTGAAAAATCAGGCACAGAAAAGCTTATTGCTTGACAACATTAATTAGGGCACAAAGAGAGAGAAAGGAGATTTATACAATGACGCTCATAACAGCATTATCCACATTAGCAAGAACATGGAAACAGCCCAAATGTCCATCACTGATTGACTGGATTGAGAAACTATGGTATATTCACACATTGGAATATTGCGCAATACTCAGGAACAATGATTTTAAAATATACGGCATAACATAAGAGAGGCTAGAAAGCATTATGCTGAGTGCACTAACTCAGGCACATAAGAACAAAGACTGTATAAGACCATGATTGTAAAAACAGAAGGATAACCACTAAGAAGCATATGGATATCCAAAGAAGAAGGGGAAGAGGCAGGGGGTCTGAGGGTGGGGAAGGGGGAAAATCTCAGGGTCACAGAGTTTGGTGGAGGGAGAAAGGGGGCCAAAAAAGCAATGTATATGAATGAAACATAATTTTTTTAAAAGAGAGAGGAACAATAGTGTAGATAGGACCAAAAAATATAGTGAAGAAGACATTGAAAACCAACTCCCTCAGGAATCTGTCAACAGATTGCCTGACAAAGTCAGACCAACCACATGAATTAGGGAAGTTGAAGGACTGATTAGATCATAAATCCAACATGATGGAAGTAGGAATTTTGGTAGATCTCTTAGTAGCCTGTCTAATACCATCTTCTCTTCCTCCTTACTAATTAAATCCTGATTTTTGTTTTGTTTTGGAAGAGGTAAGGTGTTCGATTAGAAAATGACATCTCCATGCACATCCAAAAACTTCTCTAACAGGATAAAAAGGGAAGCCACAGACTGGGAAAAAGTATTTGGTAATGACATATCAGATAAGGGACTTACATCCAGAATTTATAAAATACTTGAGCACGACAAGATAAAGGTAAATAATCCAATAGAAAAATGGGCACAGGATATGAACAGACACTTCACCGAAGAAAACATTCAGATGGCTAACAAGCACATGAAGAAATGTTCAAAATCCCTAGCTCTAAGAGAGATGCAAATCAAAACAACTATGAGATACCATCTAACCCCAGT
>NW_006399952.1:4740277-4742085 GCF_000299155.1 Elephantulus edwardii
GACCCTGGAGGACATTATGCTGAGTGAAGTATCTCTGCCACAAAAGGACAAATACTGCATGGTGCCACTGTTGTAAAACAGGACTGACCTGTCTCAGGGAGAGACTGAGAAAGATGGGTTCAATAATATATACTGCATTGAAACAGATGAGGGAGAAAACTGTTTAAAAGGGATATGTGATTAGGTATTTTTTTCATGACAGGTGTCTAGAGCGAAGGCTACATGGTGGAGTGGACCCGAGGGAGGGTTTGTAAAACAATGAAAGAATTTTTCTTTTACTTTTCCAAGAGGGTAGTGTTCTGAGGGGGAGGGTTGGGAGGGGAGAAAAGTGCAACAATGAATGAATAGAAATCCAATTAAAAAAAGAAAAGAAAAGAAAATGACATCTCCCTCCAATGTAGGGGGTCCCAGTGGTGCAGTGGTTAATATTTCAGCTGCTAACCAAAAGACCAATGGTTCAAACCCATAGGCTACTTTCTACCAAAGAAAGCTATGGCAATCTGTTTCTGTGAAGATTGTCTCGGAGACCCCATGGGACAGTTCCAACTTTTCGTATAGGACCACTTACTATGTGTCAGAATTTGACATTGGCTTTGGTTCTTGCCTGAAACTAGGGGTTATATGAGGAACTAAATTATGTCCTTCCAAAATATGCATCAGTTTTGTTAGGCTATAAGCCTAAATATTATGTAATTATCCTCCACTTTGTGACTAGGATGCAATTAGCTTAAGTGTTGTAAATACTAACCTTTCTGAGGTTAATGAACCAGGATACGGTCTACAGGATTAGGTTTTATCTTGAGTCACTCTCTTTTGGGATATAAGGAGATCAAACAATCAGAGGTCCAAGAATACCTCAGCCATATCCTCTGATCATAAGGAAACGAGAGTCAGGAATGGATCTCACCCTTTGGACCTAGAGTCCCTGTCCTAAGGCTCCTAGCAGTTTTTTCTGCGAAAGATTGATGACAAAGCCCCAGAACTTCAAAGAGGAAAAACCATCCTGTAGAGCTTGCCCCCTGAATTTAGATTTCTAGTTTCTTAGTAAGAAAGAATCCCTCATGGCTTAGGGGTAAGTAGTTGCACTGCCAACCCAAAGGCAGGCAGTGGCTCCATGGGAGAAGGTTGAACAGCCTTCTCCCATGTGATCTATAACCTCTGAAAACCCACTGCAGGGTCAGCTCTGAGTGGAGTCTGACTCAAAGACACATAACAGCAGACTGTGAGAGAATAAATTTTTACTTGCTAAAGCCATCCATTTTAGTAATTGTTGTAGTAATACTGTTGTTGTGTATCTGATAGAATCAACTCATAGCTGACTCTCCAGCGGGTTTTCAGAGGCAGTTAATTTCACAGGAGGAGATTGATTGTCCATCCTTCTCCTACAGAGCAGCTGGTGGATTCAAACCACGTGCCTTCGGGATTGCAGCACAGCTTCTACTTAATACATCATGTACCTAAGTTATTGCCAATACAGTGTAAGTCAAACTATCCACTGAGATTTGCAGAAAATCTTACCTAGGAAACCAAATGCAGTTGATGTATCTCTCCTCAGCATCTTCCTTCACCCTGTTTGGAGTACAGACACAATGAACAAAACTTCAGTGGTCACCGTGAAGGAACCCTAAGGATGGAAGCCAGGAACCTGAAGAAAACGGTGAATAGGCTGAGACAAACAAGAAGGTCAAAGGTCATTGCTGATGTTGTATGGAACAATCTTCCTACCCTTGAAACCCAGGTTTCTTTTATATGACAGAAAAAGTGGACCACTCCTCTTTTTAAAAATATCTTAAAACTCTTTTCATTCT
>NW_006399952.1:4743416-4828732 GCF_000299155.1 Elephantulus edwardii
TAGTTGTTTTAATTTGCATCTCTCTTAGGGCTAGGGATTTTGAGCATTTCTTCATGTGTTTGTTAGCCATCTGAATGTCGTCTTCGGTGAAGTGCCTGGAGTTTTTTTTCAAATATTCATTCATCATTGCACAATTATCACCCTCCCCACCTTCCCCCAGTCATCTTTACAATATACCTCTTATTCTAGGCTATTGTTATATACACAGGTATCCATTTAACCCAAATAGAACAAATCAGAGCCTGATATTTAGGGACTGTGAATGTTGAGGGGGAGGAAAAAGGGAATGAAGAAAAATGAAATGAGAGGTGAGGAGTGGGAAGAGAACAAATAGTTAGTTGATAGATCAAGGGCAAAGTTTTAGCTGGTCTGTTGGGAGGGAAGGCTACAACAGACACTTAGGGAACAGAGAGATGTCTTCAGTGTTCAAAATTCTTGCCTCCAAGGAACAACTTGGCTTCACCTTCTTCAGACCAAACCTGCTAGTTGTCTTGGTAGTCCATGCTATGTTCAATACTCTTCTCCAGCACCACAACTCAAAAGCATCAGTTCTTATTCTGTCCTCATCTATCAACATGGGTAGGCTCCAAAATAAGATTGGTTTGCAAAAATGAAAGATGACCACATCAGATCACAAAATGCAGGATGACTACATCATTGTGTTAAATGCCAAACCACAGTGAATCATGGTCCAGCCAGATAGACACGTATAGCCTTAACCATTACAGACAGCTTTGGTTTCCTCTTGCACGTCTTACACCATTACTAACAGATGTATACCATTAACATACAAAACAGTTGGACAATAAGTTTTTTACTTTTGTCATAAATACAAAATATGGAATAACAAAGTAGTTAAGTGAGGAATACATGTATTTCCAAATAAGGTCACATTCACAGGTACCAAGGGATAGGATATATCTTCTGAGAGGAGGTAATTAGATTATTAACACCATCTAATCTACTTGGTATTTGTAAACATTTCTTCTCTTTGAATCTGTCCAATGGCAGTGTAAAAAGGAGAAGTTAGAAGTTATCTTTCAGCAACTCTGTCTATACGAAGCTTTATCTCTTGTTATCTCAGTATTTCATATATTGCCTTCTCTCACCAACTTCAATTTCCTCCCAGACCAGCATCTCTTAGCACAGACCATCAAGTAAGGAGCCTGGCAAAGTACCTCATCTCCACAACACTGCTTCCTAAAGGTGATCATTTAACGGGCTTTTACATACAAGAAAAGTATGATGCTACTATGGCCAGAGAGTAATAATTATAAGTACTGGTTTTATAATTTTATAATAGTTTGCTTTTATTTTCATTTTGCTGTTTGTTTGCCACCTCCAAGTTTTTTTAAAGGAAAAAGCTCATGTCTATTTTTTCACCTATAACAGTGTTAGTGCCAATTAAAATATACAATGGCAAATAACTCATTACTGTCAAAATTGGAACCAACTCACAGTTGACCTTCAAGTGACTTTTCAGAGATTGTAAATCACATGGGAGGAAACTGCCCATCTTTTTCTTGTAGAGCAGCTGCTATGCATACAAAAACATGCTTGTTACAAGAATGAATAGGTCCTACAACAATAGGCTCTGGTGTATTGTAGTGAAATTTTAGCATCTTCCCTAAAATGTAAACTACAGCTTCAATTAACTCTGGACTGGAAAGTTGATTGGTGACTGAGCCACTGCCATATTGTGGCCTCTGGTGGCCTTAGTGCCCTTGTCAGTTCGTGGAGTGACTTCTGCTGGAATGAGGATGCTCAGGGCACGTGAGCTCTCTGTTCAGACAAGTGAGATATACATGACATCCATGGGTCTCCTGGCCTCAAGGAACTCTTGATTGGCTGAACATTGCTTTCATTTAAAAGAACTGTCAGGGAGTATACGAGTCTGGAATTATTGATCTTTTTCTATCTTTCTTTCTTTATCACTCTTTTCTTACATGCAGTGGAATATTCCAATAGATTTGGGGAAAGGATTCCTTTCTGGCAGGGGCAGGATTATCCAATAATCAACGTAAGTAAGCAGGCTTACTTGTGCTTACTTACTAATCCATAGTGGAAAATGTCACAGGGATTTCAGCACATGTTTCTCATTGCAGTGTCTACACTTGGGAGGGCACAGCCATCCCCGGCTTTTGGCATAGCTATAGTAGATGTGTCTCATATTAACATGGTCTAGATTATTCAATGACATTTTGAATATTGCTGGTTTCTGGTTGTGTCAGAGATCCTTTTACATTTCATGTGGTAGAACTCTCACGCCTTCTTCCAGCTGGCTGCCTCATTTTGACAGCAGGGAGAGTTTTCAAGGTTAGATTAGAAACAGAGACGCAGACACGTGGAAAGGATTGACAAAGAACCAAGAAACACCTTGGTTTTCCAGCAAGGAAAGGACATTTCAGCTTTTTAAATTCACTCTTTTGTAGTTTCCTCATCACTGCCTTCAAGTCAGAACTGACTCACAGCTGACCTTCCAGTGTGTTTTCTGAGGAAATAGCCCATCTTTTTCCTGAGAAGTAATTTGTGGATTAGAACCTCTGTCTTTGGATTGGCAATGCAACCCCTTACCCACTGGGCCACCAAAGCTCAAGACGCTCTTACAGCAGCAAGAGTTAACTAAAATGCCTTCCAGATATTTCTTGAGTTTGTCTCCTTCATCCTGACCATACTATTACTGTCCTGATTGCCCTCTTAATTTTATGTGGCTGAGTGTGACTCCAAGAAAAATGAAGTCATTGACAGCTTCAATCCTTTCTCCATTTATCATAATGTAACTTATTGGTCCAGTGGTGAGGATTTCTGCTTTCTTAATGTTGAGATGTAATCCGTATTGAAGGCTGTGATCTTTGATCTTCTGCAGCAATGAGAGGGCTGTCCATAGTTTCCTCACTTCACAGGGCCTATGAAAGTTCTATCATGGATAGACTTTGTTTGGAGTACAATACAGGAATGGTGGAAGGACATGGGCTGTGGATGGACTGTCAGCCTCCCAGGATGCACCCAATTTTCCATGCTTCAGCTTCTTCCTTCTACTCTACTTTCTCACTCACTGCCTAAAATGAACCACTTATAGCTCCTTGTGTCTCCAGCCATAAACCTTGCTGTTTTTCATTAGGCTGGGTGTTCATCCTGCCAGTATACTCCTGTTCATCCTTCAAGGCCCATCTGATGCATAATCTCAGTATCCAGAAAGATTTCATGATTGTCAAAGAGCCTCCTTTGTGCTTGGAAAGGTGGATGTTAGTAAAAGGAAGGAAGATCCTCAACTAATTGGATTGACACAGTAACTGCAGCAATGGGCTAGAATAAGTAAGAGATTGTGAAGATGGCATAGGCTAGGATGGGGTTCAGATCTATTGTTCATAGGGACACCATGAGTTGTACTCAACTTGACTCCAGCTAACAGCTATTCCACCCACATGTCTATTGTACCCAGTAGATCTAGCTCCTTACCAAGGCTTCTGAAACTATCTGGGAGTCAGAGTTCTGTTAGTCAGACTACTTCCAGCTTCCCTGCTGTTGCTTTGGTCTTTCTAGATGCTTATCCTCCTCCTGTCCCCAAGTAACACTAGCATATTATACATTTTCTGAAAGTTTAGGGGCAAAAGAGGAGAAGGCAATTATGCATAGCACAAATAGCACCTTAAAAATATGTTTACAGGTAGTTTTCTAATATTCTGTCAACCATTTTCTGCCTTTAGTTGTCACCCTATCTGAGAAGCCCCCTAGGTTCCTGCCCAATCTCAGGATTATCTACCAATTAAGACTTACCCCTACTTCCTTCTAGTCGTTAACTCTAAAACCTGTTAATTTCTTGTACACAGAAGTTTAGATCTCTATTCACCCCCTAATTAAAATCTAGATCTATTTCTGGGTACACGAAAACTCCAAACCTGCACTCTTTGGCACCAAATGCTGACACCAGCAGCTATGAGACAGTTTCCCCTTGTATACATGCAGAGTTTCTCCTTTCCCACCAAGCAGTCCAGAGAGGAAGCAAACAGGGGTGGTGAGGCTTGGCTTGGTTGTTGATTTGGATAAGACTGGTCAACACAACTTTTTTCTGCAAGGCTGATGCCCCTGTGGACAGGGAATTACTTATCTTTCTATCCCCAGGACGCAGCACTCAGTCAATGTTTGCTGAAAGAATAGAGATAGTGAGTAGAACTGAGTAGTGGTAGAGCTTAGCCCATCAAAAAGGAACCACTGTAAGAAATACTTGTTGAAGAAAAGGATGGATCAACATGATTTATTTACTGCCTTTCCCCCTCTTGTTTCACTCAGTTCGTCTTCAACTGACCATGCTGCATCATTCACCATCCATACTGTAACATGTATCAAGACTTCAGTCTCCTACTGGCTGAGGAATATTCCATTGTATGTATGTAACAAATTATTTTTATATATTCATCTGTTAATTGACATTAATATTATAGCCATTTCCGGCTATTGTGAACAGAACTGGAATGAATGTTCATGCACATGTCTTCTGTTGAGTCTCTTCTTTGAAATCTTGAGGGTATATTCTCCAGAATAAGAATTGCTGGGTTAAACAGTAGTTCTGTTTTTCCTGCTTTGAAGAGCCACATTATACTGCTTTCTACAGTGGCTATAGAATGCTGTATTCTCACTATCACTGGATCAAAACTCACTCAAACTCATTGCTCTCAAGTCAGAACCAATTTCTTGCTTACCCTTCATTGGGTTTCCAAGGCTATAGCCATCACCAGGTAAAGTACAGCTCATTTTTTCTCCCTTGGAGATGCTAGTGGATTCAGGTTACCTGTGAATTAGGTCATCGGAGCTCCTACAGCAATGGATAAGCGTTGCAATTCACCCGCCTTACTGCCAACATTTGTTATTTTCTGGTTTTTTAAATGTCTTTGTTCTATCTTAGCCATGCTAGGAGGTGTAAAATGCTATTTCATGGTAGTCTGCTTTTTGCATGGTAGTTATGATTTGCATTTCTCTGACATCTAACGACACTGGGCATCTTTTCATGTGTTTGATGTCTATTTGAATGTCCTCTTTGGTGAAACATCTACTTAAGTTCTCTGCCTATTTTATGATTGTGTTATTTGTCTTTTTGCTGTTAATTTGTCGAAGATATGTATAATTGGATTCTTTCAGATATTTGGTTTTCCAAGATAGTCTCCGTGTTAATAGATTGTCTTTTTTACTTTTTCAGTAGTCTTCAGATGAACAAAAGTTGTTATCAAGTCCTATTTATTTAGTTTGTCTTTTACTGTTTGTGCTTTTGTTATTATATTAGATGATCCATTGTTGAAAGGTAGGCCTGACATCACCCCTATTTACTCACTTTCTGCTTCTTAGTTCACTCTGATCTTTCTGTTTCTGACTCGGGTACTCAGTCTGATCTTCATGACACTTACATCCAGTTGTCATCAATCCTAACTGTTGATGACCTTCTGGGAGTCAGAGTTGAACTGTGCTCCAGTGGGTTTTCTATGGTTGATTTTTTTAAAAAATATATTGTCAGGCCTTTCTTCCAAGGTACTGCTGGCTGAACCTGAGTCTCTTATGTTTCCACTAGGAGCCAAGTGAATAAGCCATTTGCTCTACCTAAGGATGCTTGGCTTAAGCTAGGACAGCACAGAGTGGCTACAGATTCAGACTCTGTAAATATAGATGAAGTTCCAAATATCATCAGTGCATGACTTTGGGCAAAGCATCTGCTTTAAGTGTGAGTTTCCTCATCTTAAAACCTCAGAGATTTTGGAGGTAGATAAATTGAGATAATCTATACAATATGCTTAGCATAATGCTGGGCACATAGCAAACACTCAAAAAAATAAGAGGTATTCTTATTAATGATTGCTATTGTGGACCATGTAGCTATTATTATCCCAGTTATTTGGGCTTACAAGAAGGGAATAAATTTTTTCCCCAGGACAAAGTCTTAGCAACTCGGTTGAGATTACTGTTTACTCCTTTTTCCAGTACAGCTGTGCTTGGCAGAGGTGTTTTGATTGGTATAAATGGGTGGTCTTCAGGCCTCATAAGTGGAGAAAGATGCTTGTTTTAATGCCATAATGGGTTGAGAGCTTGTTTGCATCTCTCTGGTGTTACTTGTGCCTACATGAGTACCAAGTACATCCAGGAATATTCCAGAAAGTCTCTCTGCACTGATAAATCTTTGTCTGGGTTCCTTCATCCCCCCTAAAAACTTCAATATGACAGAAATATCCAATTCTTCCTCTAGCAAAAACATATGACTTCTATCAAAGATTTAAAAAACTATATTTGTGGATGGGAAAATAATTTCATTTAAATCATATAAGACTGGCTGAGGTTACATTCAGCTTATTTGGATTCATCTGCCTTTTATTATCCGATCTAGAAAAAGGAAAGAAATTTATTTCATCCAAGATGTGTGCTGGGAATCTTTTTCAAAGATATTAAGAATGTGAGTCCATTTTTAATTAAATTGGATCATTTTGATCTATGAAATATTATAACTTTTATAAGTATGTTACTTTGCAGAAATCTTTTCAGCTATAGAAAGACTACAAATTATTCAGGTACCATTTATAAGTCTAAAAGGAACTAGACTAGGGAATGTAATATACTCAAAATAAAAATTATATTTATTAAAACTGCTCCAGGACTTTTTTCTGTTAAAGAAAGAGGTTAGTTTTAAAAATCAGGAAAAAAGAAATAAATGTAAGCACACTATTTTCTAGTTTCCTAACCTAAGCAAAGTTAATAAGACATAATTCTAATCCTACAGTGAATTCTTAATTTCCTTTAATTCTTTAAGAGTGGAATGCTTTGATTTATTGGTCTTCTAGGAAATTTTTTCCTGGTTAAGAAATTTTGTCTTCTCTAAGCTCTTAAATCATTCTAGAACATAATACTATCCCTTATTTCATTCTCCTTTCATTCCTTTTTCCTCCAGTTTTCTTTCCTTTTGTTTTTGAATATGAGTGTAAGGAATTATTTTTTAGCTTCCTTCAACTTCTCTGAACAATCATCCTGAATACTATATCTTACTATTCAGGCTTGAAATAAGAAGGTGTTGACACTTAGGTTGATTAATTCTCCAGATAATAGACCAGTGAATAAGTCCATGGTTACTTGACAAATCCCTGATTATTTTCTATGACATCATCTTCATTTATTTTCTTTATGGCATGTGTTACTGTCTGAAAAAGAAAGAACTCATTTATTTATATCTGCTTTGGATCTCTGAAACCTAAGCTCCATGGGGCCCAGAACTCTACTATCTGTATAGACTCGGCTAACTCTCCACCAACTGGAAATGCGTAGGGCTTGGAAAGGGAAAGAAAAGGTTGGGAATCAGAAGTTTGAAGGCATTGCAACCTTTCTGCCTTTTAAATGTAAAAGTGGTGATACTAAGCAGTCAGCTTGACATAGGACACTGGAGTTTAGGAAACTTCAGGCTGGAGATGCAAACTCGAGATATATTAGTATTTTACAATTATATTTGAAAGTTTAAGACTGGATGAGATCACGCAGGAAGTGAGTTGTTGTTATATCGTTATGTTACAGGTATGTTGTAGTTGTTAGATAACATCAAATTGTGTGGGTCTCATAGTGTACCTATGAACAATAGATCTGAACCCTGTCCTGTCCTGTGCCGTCCTCACCACCTCTGACATACTTGAGCCCATTGCTGCAGTCACTACATCAGTCCTTCTTGCTGAGGTCTTCTTCTCCTTTGCTGACCTTCTACCTTTCCAGGCATGATGTAACCTCTCCAAAGAAATAGCTTCTCCTAAAACTATACCCAAAGTATGTGAGATGAAACTTTACCATCCTTGTCTCTAAAGTACACTCGGGTTGCACTTTCTCTAAGACATATCTGTTCTTTGGGTAGTCCATGGAATTCAGACTCAGTACATATTCAATACTTTTCTCCAACACCACAAGGCATCAATTCTTTGTCTATCATCCTTACTCATTGTTCATCTCTCAAATGCTAAAGAGAGGATTGGAAAAACCATGACTTGAATCAGAAATTAGACATACCTTAGTCTTTAAACTAACATCATTGCTCTTCAGGATTTTGCAGGGGTCCCTGACAGTAGACTTTCTTCTGTCCTTACATAGGATATTAGAAGAAAACAACCTACCAGACTTCTAAAGTTTTTAAATTTAGTCTCTCACAACTAGAGCCCCACACACAGGAAGAACTGTGCTTAGCACACAGAAAAATGTCAATGAGTGTTTGTGGAATAAAAAAAAATGGTTGGATGAATTGATAGATAGATCACAAGTTCTAGAATGTGTCCTGAGAATAGGTTCCTAAAGTTGTGTGGGAAAGATGGTTGCAATTAAGGATGCCAACAGCCTTGAGGTTGGAATGTTGAGTGGGTTCTTGTGACAGTTAACTGAGATCCTTGTGACAATGGCAGTACTAGAAAAGAAAGAAAAAGTGTGAACAGAAGATAAGATGACTGAAGAGGTGGACATCCATGGTAGACAGCAGCGAGTCCCAGAGAGTACTTTAGTGAAATTGTCTGCATCTCAAAGAAAGGAAAGGGTTTGTGTAATATTTTATATAGGATTTGGGGCAGCAAAGGGGGCAGGATGGGGAGCAGAATGAGTTATGGGAGAGAGCCAGGCTTCAGTTAAGAGAAGAAAAGGGGTATCATGCAAATAAGATTGATGACACAGAAGAGTCTGATCACAGTAATGAGAATTCTTCATTTAACACCATTTGGAGGAAGTTAGTAGTCTAAGGAGGAATTAAAGCAGCACAGAGAATTCTAGCGATACATCAGTACAAGGCACTGTAGTGCCTGGCATTTTGAGCAGAGGCTGAGGCTGACAGAGAAGAAAAGTATGATGGAACTATTGTCTTCTAGATTCAAGTGTTTGACTGGCTCTAGGAGTTTTGATCAAAACAAAACATCTTACTAGATTCCAACTCATAGGGACCCTCATGGATGGGTTTCCAAGGCTGCCCATCAGAAGGGATGGGCACTGTCCATCTTTTTCCTCAGAGTTACTGGTAATTTCAAACCAATGAAACACACAATCCTTTGGGTAGCATAGCAACATGCTACAGACTATACCACCAGAGTGCCTGATGGACTAACCATACTTAGTCTTGCAAGCCAAGAAGCCTAACGGCTAATTTTGTGAGAGCAAGAGGCTTGTAGAAAAAAGGATACCCCTGAAAGAATATTCCCCACTAAAAAGTGGAAGGAACTAACTGGATCTCTACCTGTTCATCTGTAGTGGGGCCCTGAACACTCAGGTGAGCAGGATTTCTTCAGCCAGGCCCCAGACAACCTGGAGAAGGGCACTACCCTCCCCCAAACACCCCCATAAATCCTCTTCTATGTCTGTCCTCCCACAGCTCCTATGGTCTTCCTATCTTGGGTTATTCCTGCTGAAATTGTTGATGTGAAAATATACCAACTTATGGAGGCTAGGAGGACATCATGTTTGGAGGGGTAGAGGGACAGTGCAGGAGAGGAAGACCCCAGAGGAGGTGGATTAATACAGTAACTGGGGCAATGGGACTTGGTGTATTGGAGTCAATGAGACTTGCTCAGGATAGGGCAGGCTTCAGAGCTATTATACACAGGGTTGCTATGAGTCACAGATGACTTGATGGATCATAGCAACAACAACAACATGAGGTCTTTAAAGAGGTTCTGGCAGGCAGCTTAATGGTCAGGAATTGTACTGTCAGTGCAAAGATATGTGGTTCGAATCCACCAGCTGTTCTGCAAGGGAAAGACAGCAAACTCCTCTTCACAGTATGATTCACAGCCTCTGAAAACTTGCTGGAGGGCCAGCTGTGAGTCAGTTCTTACTCAACGATACACAAAAATAACAACATGAGAGCCTTGAAAGCAGAGAGAGATATGTCTTAGTCATATATGTATTGTCAGGGCCAGTACAATGAAGTGAAATGAGAATCAAGAGTATTCAGGAAGCCTTGTCCTGATAGTTTGGCACCTGCAAGTGTCTAAGGGGCCCTCTTTCCCCAGTGAGCGTTACAAATGGAAGGCACCAGACACAGCCAGCATGCAAAAATCTAGAAGAACTGGAAAGCCTGGGCCCAAATTCCTCTCTCATACTTAATTAAAACAATGCAAAAAAACCCAAACCAAAAACCCAAATCTTCTAAGCTCTACATTTATTAATTGTCCCTTGGTCCTTCTGTTTTGAGTGATAGCAAATCTATCTTGTTGTTATAAGTACGTATCTGTTTCCAATTTTTTCTATCACCCTTATCAGAAGGACAGTGCCCACTAAGTGAAGGATTCTTCCCCTTTCCTCTCATCCCTACTGAAAAAAAGAACAAAAAAGAGAAGCCAGTTGCTATCTAATTGATTCTAACTCGTGCAACCTTGTGTGTGTCAGAGAGTCTAACTGTGCTCCACAAGGTTTTCAGTAGCTGTTGTTTTGAATACCTACATTTTCTGTAAACTTTCATTAAAATATCAAGAAAAAAATTTTTTTAAATAGATCATCAAGCTTTTTAAAAAATTATTTATGTATTTTTAAAGCACCTTTGGGTGGATTTGAACAACCTATCTTTGGGTTAGCTGTCTAGCCCATTAGCCTTTTTCATCATTCATGGATCTCATACCCTTGATAACCACTCATGAATTTGGTTGTTGTTAGGTTCTACCAAATCCGTTTCAGTTCATAGCAACAACAGAACAAACACTGCCCAGTCCTCCACCTTCCAGACAGTCAATGCTATGTTGGAGCCCACTGTGTTATACCACTTTGTTGAAGGCCTCACTCTTTTCCTCTGCACCTTACTTTACCATGTATAACGAACTTAGTTTTTCATTTGCGTCTTCTAAATGTTTCATTTAAATGGGCTGATACAATATTTGCCATTGACTTGTATCACTTAGCATGTCTCGAAGGTTGATTCTTGTTGGGCCGGCATCAGGACTTCAGTTCTCCTCATGGCAGAACGTGTATGCTTATGTGCTACGTTTTGTTTATTCACCCCTCTACCTACTGATGCACAGTTGGATGGTTTCCTCCTGTTGTCCGTTATCAGCTGTGCTCTCGTGGAACTGGTATATGAGTATCTGCTTGTGCTCCTGCTTTCAGTACTACCAAGTCTTTAAACTACTCTCTGTGTCCACAGTGAAGATGAATAAAGACTAATTTTCAGGCAGACAGCATGGGACTGATTGAAAGCTGTGAATCTGGAGGACAAAGAAGGAAGATGGGGGAAAAAAGGGATGCGAAAGGAAAGCATTCACCCCTTACAATTACACTCTGTGCTTATTGTCCAAATCGGGGGAAAAAATTATTTCCCCTTCCTGGGTTTCAGCACCAAAAAAAAAATTTTCCTCATGTTTCTAGTTCTTTTCCTTCTCTAACTTCATCTTATATGTATGACATTTGATAGTCTAAAATCTTCCTTAGGGTTCACTTCTCCAAGGTGCATACACAATTGCTCTCTTCCGGGCTGAAACAGAATCTATACTTCCATTATTCTTACTCTCTTAAGAGAGAGGATGGGCATTGCAAGAACATGGGAACAGCCCAGATGTCCAACTACAAATAAAAGGATTGAGAAGTTGTGGTTCATTCATACAATGGAATACTACACAACATGCAGGAACAATGATTTTGTAAATTACTACCTAACTTGGGAGGGACTGGAGAGCATTATGCTGAGTGAACTAACTCAGTCTCACAAGGATAAAAACTGTGGAAACCATTATTGTAGAATGAGTATGAGGATCCAAGAGGGGGGACATGGAAGCAGAGGGGTGAAGATGGAGGGGGGGGATGAAGTGTTAATCATAGGGTTGCACAATTCGATAGTTGGAGGGTGAAAGAAATGGGAAGGATCTTTTGTGAAAAACAATGTCTTCAAACTTTGTAAAAAGATCAGTATAAAATTAAAAAAAAACAAGCTGGATAGAAAAAGAGAGAGAGTGGGGAAAGATCTATTCACTCATCCTTTCCTGACTAGTTACCATGGCACCCATCTATCAGGGGGATGTTGGTGTTAGCAAGTGGAAACTTGATAGCAGAGGCCTCACCAAGGCTTCTCAGAGAGGAAGAAAAGAGTCTCTGGACTCTTTGTCTGCTGGAAAAGGAGCTGTTGAAAGGGCTGATAAAGTTAAGAAAGCCCCTGAGGGTGGAGGTGCTTGTGGGAGCTCACAGGCATATACTTAATAAGGAAGAGGGGAGAAGGTTAGAATGAGGAGCCTGTTCCATCCTCCCAAGAAAGTCAAGTGAGCTGGCTGTCAGCAGTTCCAGAGGCATTGAGACCCACCACTCTATGTCTCAGTTTGTTTGGATGCTGTCTTCTTTTTAGAAGCAGTTCAAACCAGGACGTTGGCTGTCAACAAGATTTTATGAGTTGTTATTATCATATTTTTAGACTTGTAAAAATGCTGTAAATTTGAGATCAGAAATGAGCCTGACAGCTGAGAATTGGCTTTCAGTGTGTTGGGAAGGTGTTGATCTCATTAATTCTGAGTCTCAGAAAGGGTGTGGGATAGTTGGGGATCTAGGAAGCTGGGATTCAGGAACTCAATCGTGAAGTGAGAGGCAGGAAGAGACAGATGCATACAAGGGAAAGAGACAGGTGCAAGGGAGACTGGCAAAACTGGGCAGCTCTAGTTCTTATATTGCCAAATCCTTTAAGGAATGTCAGGGAAAATATGCTTGATTACTGTTTCTTCCTTTATATTTGGATCTAGAAGATATGTCACATCCACCAAGTGTTAGAATTTCTGACACTTTCTTCTTAGAGTGTCATTCCTTGTGTTGACAGCTATTTTGAAGATATCTTTCTAAGACATAGGGTTCATTTTTCTTGTCAGGTCAGTAGATCATAGATACAAAGCAAGAGTCTGAAACAAGGTCCTTGGAGGCAAGGCTCAGAGAATCATAGAGCTAAAACTCAGACTAGATGAAAAATTTGTACTAGTTTTAAGGGCCAGAGGCAGAACTACTTTAAATGGTCAAATTCTACAGATTGGAGGGACCCAAGGGACCATATGAAGCAATGAAAAAAACCTTCTCCCAGCTTCCTACAACTGAGGACAGAGGGAGCTCTGCAGAGAGGCCCTCACTCTAGGTCTTGGTCTCAAATCACAAGGAGTTATTGCCTCTGATGAGTGAAGGCAGACCTCACAGTGTGAAAGAGATTCTTCTTCCGAGGATAGGAAGGCACGATGGGTCTAAACGGAAACAAAGTTTTAGACCTCTTTGACCTTTGACAGTGACTCTCTGGGTTTTACTAATTAATCTTACAGTTGTTGTTGTTGTTAAGTGCTGTCGTCGAGTCACAGGCAACTCATAGGGACCCTTTGAAGGAGAGTCCTCAACGCTTGGGTGCCTTTCATCCTCTCTCCAGGTTCACAGGGTTTCCAGAGGCAAGCTATTATGGAAGTGGATGCCACTCCTCCTTCCACGCCTGTTTTAATCAGGGAGTTCCACCCCACTCTCTGTCCGCATTGGGTAGCCAATCACTAACGCATTGGACACATCCGTGTCACAGTGTTCAGCCTCACAGCAACCACAAGTGATCGTGGGACGGCAACTTGTACACCAGGGCTATACGAACTAGAGGAATGTCTGAACAAAAACAATGGAAGACTGGCCTGAGGGCCGTGGATTAAAAGTCACCCACCTTGGTCTTGGTCACATCGTTTTCTCATCACTGTGCCAGCTGATCTCTTTCTCTCTCTCTTTCTCTCTCTCTCTTTCTCTCTCTGTTGATGTTATTGTTGTTAAGTGCTGTATGAGTCTATGATCTTACAGTAGAAAAGCTAAAAGTATTAGTTCAAAAAAAGTCTGTTGTTGTTGTTGTTATGTGCTGTCGAGTCGTTTCCGACTCATAGCGACCCTATGCACAACAGCTCTAAACCCTGCTCTATCCTGCGCCAACCGCACCGCCTCTGACACACCCATCCCAATTACCCCAGTCACCAAATCAATCCATCTCATAGAGGGTCTTCCCCTCCTGCGTTGTCCCTCCACCCTCCCAAGCATGATGTCCCTCTCCAAGGACCCGTCCCTCCTGGCAACATGTCCAAAGTATGTCAGACGAAGCCCCAGAATCCTTGCCTCCAAGGAGTAGCTTGGTTTAATCCTCTCAAAGACAAATCTGTTTGTTTTCCTGGCAGTCCAGGGTACATTCAGTACCCTTCTCCAGCACCACAGCTCAAAAGCATCCACTCTCCTTCTGTCCTCCCTAGTCATTGTCCAACTCTCTGATGCATAACAAGCGATTGCAAAGACCATGGCCTGTATCAGGCACACCTTAGTCTCCAGAGAGACACTGTTGCTCCTGAGCACTTTAGAGAGGTCCCTAACAGCAGACTTTCCCATCGCGATAACGTTTTTTGATTTCCTGACTGCTGGTGCCAAGAGTGTTGACTGAAAAGTCTTCTTTTTAAGACTGAAATCTGAGCTGGCCCAAGCTTCGTACTACCATCTTGGAGTTGAGGTGCGGTGGTAACCCCAGGTCACACACAAATCTGAGAGAAAGGAAAGGCAGACAGAAGATGTCACAAAGTCAAGCCAAAAGGACAGAGACAGAGATACTGAAGCTTCTTAACCTCTCTTACTCTTTACCCCATGAGTTTTGCCCTGAGCACTGTGGCCTATGGGAATCACTGACTGGGCTCATAACAGCACATGTCCTCAGATATAAAATGGAGAAGGTCGCCTGAGAGACTATAACTACAGAAGTGACCGTGTGGTGGGAAACGCTCTCTTCCTGCACTCACTCATCACCAGACTTTCACTAGGTGTTTTATTCTCATTATATAGTTGAAGAAACTAAGGCTCAGACTGATCAAGGAATTTGCTGTAGGCCAGACAACAAAGTATGGGAGATTACAGAACCCAGGCTCAACCTTCTCCGTCAAGTCATTATTTGAGAAGAAGATTTGCAAGCAGAAATGAACAGAAATTTCTAAGAAGCATTTCTTGGCTAAATCAAAAGTAACATGAACACTCTTTTGTCATCCAAGAACACCTCTGTGATGTTCCCCTTTAAAACATGTTAGACTGCCGTCAAATTTCTGAAAGTCAGTAAGACTGTTTGCTGCTACACTGAATATTCCCAAATAACTGGACATCTGGCTTCTCACCATTTCTTTATTCATAACTTCAGTGAGCAGGTCTGATAATGGCTGCGTACGCTTCTTACACTATATACGTGTCTGTTCAGGGTGTTTAAGTAAGTGGATCATACAATATGTGTCCAATTTCTGTCTGACTTATTTTACTCAGCATAATATTTTCAAGGCTAATCCATGCTGTGGCATGCTTCAGAAGATTATTCCTCTTCATGGTTGAGTACCTCTGCGTTGCATAGAGATACCACATTCTATTAATCTGCTGCTGGAATTCAGGCTCTTTGCACCTCTTGGCTATTGTCAATACTTGTACTACAATGAATGATTGTGTTCAAATACCTGTTTGAATTCCTATCTCCTATCTGTTGAATCAAATCTGTTTGAATGTTTTCAATTCTTTAAGTTATAGACTAGAAGTGGAAGTGCTAGATCATAGGATGATTCTGTGTTTAGTCTTTTAAAGCATTACCTAACTAGTTTTTCACAGCAGCTGAACCATTTTACATTCCATCAGCTGTGACTCAGGATGTTAATTTCTCGATGCTAATATTTGTTATTTTCCATATTTTTTTTAATCATAGCCATCCTGTTTTGGTGGTGGTGGTGGTGGTGGACCTTCAAGTCAGAACCAACCCATAGTTGACTTTCCAGTGGTTTTTCAAGGCAGTTAATTCACACAGGAGGAATTGCCCATCCTTCTCCAGTGGAGCATCTGGCGGATTCAAACCATATGCCTTCAGATTGCAGCACAGCTTCTTGCCACTAGGCCATCCCAATTGTTGTTGTTGTTAGGTGCCATCTAGTCAAGTATGACTCATAGTGACTCCATGAACAAAAGATTTGAACCCTATTCTGTCCTGTGCCATCTTCACACTTCCAGACACACAAGAGCCCATTGAAGCAGTCACTGTATCAGTCCACCTGGTTGGGGGTCTTCCTCTCCTTCACTGACACTCCACCCTTCCCAGCATCATGTCCTTCTCCAAGGAATAGCCTCTTCTAGCTACCTGCCCAAAGTATGCAAGGCGAAGCCTCATCATTCTTGCCTCCAAAGTGCATTCTGGCTGCTCCTTCTCCAAGACCTATCTGCTTGTTCTCCTGACCGTCCCTGGGATGTCCAGTGCTCTGCAGTTTTGATTTGAACTTCCCTAATGTCTAATATGGAACTCTGGTGCCTGCTGGAGTTGCACTACCAGCTCAAGAGTTCAGATCAGCTGAACTCATAGACTTGCTATAAGTTGTACTCAACTCAAAGGCACCTAACAACAACAACAATGAAATCAACATGGTGTTCTGGTGGCTCAGTGGTAAGAAGTTGTACTACAACCCCAAGGCACACAGTTTGAATCCACCAGCATCGCCACAAGAGGAAGAAGGGCAATTTTGACCTATGCAATTTATCACAACCAGTTGCTCCATGGGAGAAAGATGGGCAATCTCCTCTGGTGCAATTTACAGCCTCTGAAAGACCACTGGAGGGTCTGCTATGAGTCAGTTCTGACCTAATGGCAATAACTGAGTGTTTTAATGTCTGATAAGGAGTCTTGATGGAATAGTATATAACATATGGGGCTGTTAACCAAAAGTTGGCAGTTCAAATCCACCAAGCTGCTCCATGAGAAAAAAATGGGCAATCTCCTCACATAAAGATTTACAGTCTTGGAAACCTGGTGGAGGACAGCTATGAATTGGAAATGACTTGAAGTCCCTGGATTTCAGTGGAATTTTCAGTGTCTAATGAAGTTCAGCTTAGATATTTTGGACGTGAATATCATAGCAGAAGACAGCCTTCTCTGGCTCTAGCAGAGGCACATTGTGGTGCAACAGGATGTTACCCCCCAGGTGGGGATATTATTGCACAGTTGATGGCTGAGCTGGATCTTTGCTGCTGGTATTGGCACAAAACTCAAGGATCACAAGGCCCAAGGGCCCAAAGCAGGAGAGAGTGGATTCTACTTTCTTCTGCCACACTGCTGAAGATATCAAATGTGGGTACATCCTTGCTTGCTGAAGGTGAGGAGGACTTGAAACACTTGTAGCAAAAGATCAAGGACCAGCCTTCAAGAGGGATCACATCTCAGCATCAAGAAGACAAAAATCCTCACTGGACTGATAAACAACATCAAGATAGATGAGGAAAGACCAAGATTGTAAGTAATTTTATTCTAATTGGTTTCACAACCAACACTTTTGGTACTAGCAGTCAAGAGATCAGGAAACATATTGCATTGGGCAAATCTCTGGTCAGGGACCTCTCCAAATTACTAAGGATCAATGTCAGTTTGAAGACTAAGGTGTACTTGATTCAGGCCATGATCTTTTAAGTCAAATGCTATGCATCTGGGAGCTGGACAATAAACAAGGATGACAGAAGAAGAATTGATGTCTTGAGCTGTGGGATTGGAAAAGAATGCTGAGTATCTCATGGACAATCAAAAGAACAAACAGATATGTCTTGGAGAAAGTTCAGCCAGACTGCTTCTTGGAGACAAAGATGACAAATCTTCATCTCACCTATTTTGGACATGTTGCTAGGAGACGCTATTCTTTAAAGAGGAACATCATGCTTGGAAAGGTGGAGGGTCAGCAGAAGAGAGGAAGACCCTCAAAGAGACAGACACAGTGACTGCAGCAGCGGGCTCAAGTGTGTCAGGGATGATGAAGATAACACAGCATAGGACAGGGTTTGGATTGGTTCTTCACAGGGTCACTTTGAATTGTATGTGACTTAAGAGCACCTAATAACAACAACAATAACGTTATTAGGGAGCTCTGGTGGCTTATTGGTAAGTAGTTTTGCTTGCCAACCCAAAGGCATGCAGTTAGAATCCACAAACAGCTTCACCAGAGAAAGATGGGCAATCTTGTCCTGTGTGATTTACTGCCTCTGAAAATCTGCTGGTGGTGAGTCTGGTATGAGCTGATTCCAACTCAGTGATACACAACAGAAATGAAGGTAACAATATTTTATTTATTTGTTGGTATATCTTCTTCGGTAAAATATCTATTAGAATAATTTATTATTTTTATAAGATATTTTTACTATTCCAGGATCCTTTATTTCATACTAGCACTCATAGCTATACTCTGAATTACCTAAAATCCTAAACATTTAATTTCAACATCACAGAGGCACTTTCCCCTCAACATTTTGCTAATCAAATTGGGATCACATATTAGAATATGTATTACTCAAACTTCCAAATTTTAAGTTCATGGAAAAGTTGCATAGATAGCAACTTAACTTTATCCTTCATCCTAATACTCTTTACCCAGCTCCAGCTAATGTTAATATCTTATATAACCATAGTGCATTTGTCAAAACTAAGAACTCAGCTTTGGCTGTGAATGTACTTTTCATATGCTCCAAGTCGTGAACACTGACTTATATAACAGATATTTTCTGATGATCTCATTTGTACAGATCATCCAGGAAGCCAGTTTCTTCTTGATGGGTCAGGCTGTGAAGTTCTTTGTTAAAAACCTTCTGTTCTCTCTTACTGCACTAAAAGTTTTATAGCTATTACATATAAAAATCTGGACTTTTTCTTCTTTGTTAAAGCTGGACTAAAAAGGAAAAAATGAACTATACCTATAACACCATAATAGGGAGCTCTGGTGGCCTAGACCCTAGGAAGTTATTTTACTAGCCTCTCTGGCCTTTCAAATCCAGAAGATACTCTATTGGAGAAAGATGGGCAATCTCCTCCCAGAAGATCAAGGACTGTAGTGTTCAATATGGATTGAAACTCAACATCAAGAATACAAAGAGTCTCCTCTATAGTAACAAAGTGAACTCAGAGGAGGAGACCAAGAAAGTAATACCATTTGCAATAGCCAACCTCAAATTGAGATACTTGGGAGTGAACCTAACTGGAGACACAAAAGACCTATACAAAGAAAACTACAGAGCATTTCTGCAAAACACAATAAAAAAAAAATCTAAAGAAATGGGGAAATGTGCTCTGTTCATGAATAGGGAGGCTCAATATTGTAAAAATTATAATCCTACCAAAAGTGATCTACATATTCAATGCAATCCCAATTCATTGATACTAAATTCATTTTTCAAGGAGATCAAAAAGGAAATTGTCAAGTTTATTTGGAGAGGAAAAAGACCCCGAATAAGTAAAAACACTTCTGAGAAACATGGTTTAAAATCGAGGATGATGTACATCATGACAGTATCTTTTCTCCATACTTTTTCCATCTCTATGCTGAGCATATCATTCAAGAACTGAACTGTTCGAAGAAGAGAGCAGTAACAAGATCAGAGGAAGACTCATCAACAACCTGCGTTACGCATATGACATAACCTTGCTTGTGGAAAGTGAGGAGGACTTGAAATACGAGCTGCAGAAGATCAAGGACTTCAGCCTTCAATATGAGTTTCATTTCTCAACATTAAGAAGACAGAAGTCCTCAACATTGAACATTACGATAGAAAGGGGGGGGGGAAACGGAAATGGTCAAAACTGAAATGGTCAGTGATTTGGATCCACAATCAACACCCTTCATAATGGCAGGAGATCAGGAGACATATTGCACTGGCGAAGTCTGCTGTCAGTGACCTCTTTAAAATTACTGAAAAGCAATGATATCAGTTTGAAGACCAAGGTGCACCTGATTCAGACGATAGTCTTTCAATCACTTGCTCTGCATCTGAGAACTGAAGAGTGATAGGATGACAGAAGAATTGATGTCTTTGCACTATGATGTTGGAGAAGAGTGCTCACTATCCTACGAATGCCAAATGAGCAAATGGACATGCCGTGGAGACAGTAAAACCAGAGTGCTCTTTGGAGGCAAGGATGACATGGAGAAGGGATGGTTGCAAGAAAGGAAAGGATCCAGAGCACAATTAGAGTGTTTGTCCTTGGATATGGGTACATCATCTATACCAGTAACAGGGTAGACTCCAGTTGGTACTAGACAAAGGTATGAGATCCCTGTATGAGATCTACATCTTCTTACAAAGGGATAGATCATCTATATTACAAGGTACTCTCCAGTTGGTACTAGGTGACTCAATTTCTCTTTTCATAATTGTCAGAATAAAGGAAAAATTCCTGTACCTTCAGAGTTTGTCTCCCTGGAGTTTGAAACAGGCTAAAGAGATAGAAGTAAGTCTGGGAGGAAGCCTCTAGTGATCATTTGAATCCAGGTGTTAAGGAGTAGCCACTTTCCACCCACCATGTATTTAGGAATTGGAGAGCATGTGAAGTATACAGAGATGAGAAACTAGGCAGGTAAGAGGTAACTTTCTAAATCCAGGCTTCAGGCCCTCCATGAGACGGCTTCCAATCACCTCTAAATGCCACACTGTAGATTCCACCCCTAGTCTCTCCATCTTTTCTGCAAATGCCCCTCCCCTTTGCTCTGCACCCAGAATCATATCTACAACCCAGCATGTGCCTTATTGATAAACAACTCTAATTAGACACCACTCTTGATTTGAGCCTGTCTCTAGAAGAGGGTCAGCCTCTTTCCTGGAGCTGTGTCATTGATCTTTTTAAAAAGTATTGTTGTTGCAAATATCCACAGTAAAACATACACCAATATGGCAACTTCTATGTGGACAATTCAGTGACGCTGGTTACATGCTTTAAGTTGTACAACCATTTTCACACTCCTGTTCCAAAGTATTTCTCTCCCATTAATATAAACTAATTGGGCCCCAAGCTTCCTGTCTAACTTCCTGAGTCATTGACAATTTGATCCTGTATAAAAGCTCCAGAAAATCTGGATTCCAGGAAAATTTGAAATCCTATTCCACATTTTCACCCTCTTGATCACAAGTCTTCTATCAAATCTTTAGTCTCAATGCTCAGTAATGGTAGCTGGGCACCACCACCTAGTTCTGTACCATTGTACTTATACAAAGATGTCAAAGAACCCTTTATACTAGTAAAAAAATTCTATGTAAAAAAAGTGAAACCATAAGTAAGTTACAATAAAGATTAATAAGATCTATCCTTCCTTGAGTAAATAGTATCTAGTCAGTAATATTAACCGTTAAGGAGATTAGATAGCAACGTAAAAAATTAGGCACCAACTTCCATGTACATTATTATAATACTGTAAAAATACATTTGGACTAAAGTTGAGGAAAACACACAAAAACGGTAATAAAAAGGGAGCTCTGGTGGTCTAGTGGCAAGAAGCTGCACTACAATCCCAAAGGTGTGTGGTTCAAATCCACCAGATGGTCTGCTGGAGAAGGAGGGGCAATCTCCTCTTATGCTGGTCGGATCCAATTCAACAGTGCACAACAAGAAAAAAAAATAGTAATAAAAGTAATGTGTTAGTTTTCCCGCTTCCCCAGCCATTCTTAAATGTGGTTACGTTATATAAACAATCCAAATAAGTCTTCTTCCTAATGCTCAAAGGTGAGCAGTGTGGAATGTTTATGGAGTCATCTGTTGAAAAGGAAGAGGAGAGATGGGTCTAGGAGGAGGTCCAGAAAAGAGCTTTAGGGGAGGTGGTTGCTCACATCAAAGGGAACACCCACCTGCTGGCCAGAGATGCAGACTACAGAACCTCAATAAAGACTCAGACAGGAACCGGGTGACCATTTCAGCACCCCCAGGCCTTGCAGCCAGTTTCCATTGCCTAACAACCACCACAAAATAGCTGCAAGTTGGAAGTAAAGGCTGAGCCGCATCCTCCAAACGAGCACACACTAGCCTGTGCACGGTCAGACACTCACTACGCTTGTCACTGTTCTCTCTTGCAGTCCAGCATTCCAGTGCCATTTTCAACAGGTCACCTGTAGATGTTGCAAAGGCTAAATCAGGAGTCACAGCAAGCATTGATTCTGAATCTCATTCCCAAATGCTTCTAAATGCCCTCTGAGTTTTCCCACAGCCTCTCAGAGCTGGAGGGCAGCTCCAGAGCAGTCCTGCCCCTCCTCTTCCCCTGTCATTTCAATAGATCATTAAAGGACTTATGCAGAAACTCAATGTGAGAAGACTCGGAACAAGAACTGTGTGTTCCTAAGGTCTCAGATTTTCTTAGCTCACTGAGTCCAGCCAGTGCTCCGGGCCAGTGAAGACCTAAAAGAATAAGTAGTGAAGGTGGAATGAGGACTTGACCCAAGCTCTGGCCATGCGTAAGCCAGCCATGCTTCCACACACCTGCTCCTGAGCTTTGTATTGTTGCAAATCTATCGGCCTATACGCATTCCTCCTGCTTAATCTTTTGGCCTGTGCAGAGACCCAAGAAGAATGGACTGTTACGGGGCTTAGCTGAATGAACAAGACATCCCAGAGGCTAAAATGGAAATCTAAATTTATATAAAAGATAACTTGTTACTGTTTTCTGTTAGGCTTATTCCAACTTTTGGAGAGGAGACCCCATGGGACGGAGTAGAACTACCGCATGTTTTTTTTAGATACAGTTTTTACTGGAGCCGATGGCAAGCAGTGGGTCTTTCTCCCTAGGTGCACGAGTTAAAACACCTGTACTTTAGTTAGCCACCAAGCACTTAAGTGTTGTGCCACTAGGGCTGCTTAAAATATAAATATACAATATTATTATGTACTGTCAGGTTAAAACCGACTCACAGATGACACTTCAGAGGCTGTAAATCTCTCGGGAGAGTTTGCACGTCTTTTTCTCCAGCGGAGCAGCTGGTGGATTCAAATTGCATGCTTTTGAGCTGACAGCACAACCACTTACCACTAAGCCACCAGTCCTGCTTAAAGACTTTCAAACAGAAAATAGAAATTAATAGAGTAATTAACTCAGGCTGATGGAAGTACGTTAGTGCTGAATTCTTCCTGGAGAGCAAAGAAACATGAGTGAGAATATAAAAGGTGACTCCCACACAGAGATAAGCAGAGCTATTGATCAAAGGAAATTAAATGAATGACTTAAGCAGTATTGGTTAGTGAGAAGCACTCAAGTAAGCTGTGTAATAGATGGTGAGCAAATTCTAAGCAGTCTGATGTCCCACATGTCACACATGCATTGTCAGGGTCCTGGGATGCTAGTTAGCTAGGCTGTCTTGACATTGTCTCTGGGGAGAGCTTGGATTAATCTGGGTGGTTCTATGGGAAGTCTAGGTAAAGACAACTCAGCACCTGGAGGGATGCCAGGGGCCACACTTACAGGAGTATGTGCCAGAGAAGGTGAAGGAGTCAGCTCAATTTGGCTCACCCTCCACTCACTCTTTGATCTCTGCTTCTAAGCCATTTCCTCTCAGCAGCCATACTTACTACTTTGAGCTATCTGATAAGTTCTCCTGTTACACAATCAGGCTGTATTTGGACATTCATGACAGCTTGACTAACACTCTTTTTCAATGAGAATAGAGATGGAGATTTCCTTAAGTTCTCCATTATGTCCTTAGCCTAAACTGAACTGATTTAAATTCCAACAACTCTGTAGGACAGGGTAGAACTGCCCCACAGACTTCCCAAGACTGTGGTTGGTCTTTAAGGAAGCAGACTGCCCTATTTTCCTCCTGGGGAGCACCACGGCCCCATCATCCTCCTGGGGAGCACCACTGCCCCATCTTCCTCCTGGGGAGCACCACTGCCTCATCATCTTCCTGGGGAGCACCACTGCCCCATCTTCCTCCTGGGGAGCACCACTGCCCCATCATCTTCCTGGGGAGCACCACTGCCCCATCTTCCTCCTGGGGAGCACCACTGCCCCATCTTCCTCCTGGGGAGCATCACTGTCCCATCTTCCTCCTGGGGAGCACCTACTGACCTTTCTGTTAGTTGTCAAGTGATCTAACCACGGAGTCATGACCCATTTTCTTGAACTTAACATTCTCTATTTAGTAGCCAGTGTACACTCAGAATACTGTAAATGCTTAAGTAATTAGATAATTATTTAACTATCTGGAGAACAGCCAGCTGGCCAACTGACTAGAAGAGATCGATATTTGTTCCCATTCCAAAGAAAGGTGATCCAACAGAGTGTGAAAATTATCAAACAATATCATTGATATTACATGCAAGCAAGATTCTGCTGAAAATTATCCAAAAACGTTTGGAACACTATGTCAACAGAGAACTGCCAGATGTGCAGGCTGGATTTAGAAGAGGTCGTGGTACTAGGGATATTATAGCTAATGTTAGATGGATCTTGGCAGAAAGCAGAAACACCAGAAGAATATTTATCTTGTTTCATTGATTATACAAAGGCTTTTGACTGTGTGGATCACAACAAGCTGTGGCTGACTCTGAGAAGAATAGGAATCCCAGAACATTTGGTTGTGCTAATGCAAAACCTATACTTGGACCAAGAAGCAGTCATCAGAACAGAGCAGGGAGACACTGGATGGTTCAAAATCAAGAGAGGGGCCGTCAGGGATGTATTTTGTCTCCATACCTTTTCAATCTGTGTGCAGAACAGATCATCTGAGACGCTGGGCTGTACGAGGAGGAATGTGGCATCAGGATTGGTGGAAAAATCATCAACAACCTGCGTTATATGGATGACACAACCCTGCTTGCTGAAACTGAGAAGGACCTGAAGCACTTGCTGCTGAAGGTCAAGGACTGCAGTCTTCAATATGGATTGAAGCTCAATGTCAAGAAAACAAAGAGTCTCACCACTGGGCCAATTGGCAGTATCGGTATGGACGGTGAAGAGATTGAAATACTTAATAGTTTTCGCTTACTTGGTTCCACAGTCAACACTCTTGGTAACAGCAGCCAGGAAATCATAAGACAAATTGCATTGGGAAAGTCAGCTGTGAAGGACCTCTTAAGAGTACTGAAGAGCAGTGACATCAGGCTGGAGACTAAGGTGCGCCTAATCCAGGCTATAGTCTTTGCAATTACATGCTATGCATTGGAGAGTTAGACAATGAATAGGGATGACAGAAAGATAATTGATGTCTTTGAGCTGTTGTGCTGGAGAAGAGTGTTGAATATACCATGGACTGCTAGGAGAACAAACAGGCTTGTTCTGGAGAAGGCGAAGCCAGAATGCTCCTTGGAGTCAAGGATTCTGAAGTTTCTTCGTCTGACATACTTTGGGCATGTTGCAAGGAGGGACTGGTCCTTGGAGAGGGACATCATGTTTGGCAGAATGGAGGGGCGGTGAAGGAGAAGAAGACCCTCGATGAGATGGATCGATTCTGTGAGTGGAGTGGTGGGAATGAGTGTGTCTGAGACGGCAAGGTTGGCACAGGATAGAACAGCATTTAGGGCTCTTGTACATAGGGTCGTTATGAGTCGCAAGTGACTCAATGCCACATAACAACAACAACAACAACAATCGTCTCAGCGCTAGACTGTAACTCCTAAAAGTTCAGGCATTCCCTTTATCATGTTCTTCACCATATATAGCCCAGTATTTGCATACTGCCAACTGCCCAGCATTGTTGTCATGAATAGACAAATATAAAGGTCTAAAAACCTAGAAATGGTTAGGAAAAAGGAAACAACAGCAAGGTTAGGAGTCCTGGGTGGCTCAAATGATAAATATCTGCTCCACAAAATGTTGGGAGTTTCAGTCTAACCAAAGTAAGGGGCCTCGGAAGAAAGAAGTCTACGTCTACAAAATGCAGTCATTGAAAAACCCTTTGGAGTAAACACTACACAAATGGTGTTGTCAAGAGTCAGAACTGACTCAGTGGCAACTGGTCTAGGAATTGTATATGTCCAAGAACAGAGCCAGACTGGGAAAAAAGTAGAAGACTTTTATACCGTGTGGGCAAAGGATGCCAGATTTGGTTGGACAGCATGTGCATTATTAAGAGAATAGAGCCCTTGTGCAACAAAGAAAGAATTGTTTTTAAAAGAAAAGTGAACTGGGGGAGAAAGAGGAGGAAAATGTGCAACAATGAATGAATGCAAGTCCACGTTTTCTGTAAACCTTCATTAAAATATCTATGGAAAAAATAATTTTTTAAAAAATAAAATTATCATTCTGAATTTTTTTTAAAAAGAGAAAGAAAATAGGGCCCAAGGGTCCCTTTGCCCTGTTTTTTTGTTGTTGTTTTTTTAAAATTAAGCTAAATATTTCCTACTCTCTAAAGTACAAATTTATTTAGCAACCTGCAAGATAAGGGTTTCACCTTGGTACATCAGCAAGGCCTGACTAGTTATGACGTCACTCCACTGTGAGACAGGTATGGAACTTGAGGACGCTCTGCCAGAACGTCTGATTGCTTTGCTTTCCAGGTGTGTGAGTAGAATAACTCAGAGAAAGACTCCTTAAGAAGAGGGAAGGCAGTAATTCAGGTTCACTAAGGAAAGGCCTGGACCACCTGAAAAGTTACATCTCACTCTCTGCAATCAATATCTCTCCCTGAATCACTAGGCAGAACTTAGCAGAGCTGGCTGTTAAGGCAGGGACTGTCTCAGAAGTTGAGAACTGCAGAAACAGTGTGAAGATTCAGGAAGTAGAAACCAAGTTCCAGATGGGAATTCCTGGAACAGTCTTCTCTTTCTGGGCCACCTCCTCTTCCCTCCACTATCAGCCTGAAACTTGTCATAATGGGCTGTTTTCAAAATGAAAATTCCTCCCTATTCCCAACTGCTGCTTTCTATCTTCTTAATCACTAAAATCAGAAGGGAGAACAATTGTCCAGCCCCCACCCTAGAAATACACACACACACACACACACACACACACACACACACACACACGCTTTTATATATATATATATACACACACCCACGTACCCTTTTATACTTGTTTAAAAGACTCTGGAGGTCATTTATCTGGTGTCTGGTTATTTGGATGTTGACTGGTAATTTTTAGAATAACACTTTGCCTTTTAAACTCGCTACAATGCAATCTTGGTGCAAAAATAATGTTTTGAATACTTAACAATGGTAGTTCTTCTTGGCAGACAGAGTAGGTATCTGCTGAACACAGTGAGTGTGGTTTTTAATTTGTTTGTAATTATTTTTCCAGTCTTTTATGGGGAGGAGATTAAGTAAAAACGCTTATTTTTATGTTCTCTCTCTGTGTGTGAAAGAGAGATAGAGAGCAATACTAACATGCGCATGAGTGTTTTTCTGTTTAATATTTTAATATAAGGGAGCGCCGGTGGCCTAGTGGCAAGAAGCTGTGCTGCAATTCCTTAGGCACGTGCTACGAATTCCTCCAGCTGCTCTTCAGCAGAAGGATGGGCAATCTCCCCCTCCTGTGCGATTAACTGCCTCCAAAAACCCTCTGGAGGGTCAGCTATGTTTCGGTTCCAACTTGACAGTGCACAACAACAATATGTTAGTTGTTGTTGTTGTTGTTTAATGCCGTCGAGTCGTAGACTACTCATAGCGACCCTATGAACGAACAGCCTGAGCACTGTTCGTACATAGAGTTTCCGGAGGCAAGCCATATATGTTAGTAGTTCTTTTAATATCATTTTCTAGTGAATTTTACTTTGCGTATGTGTGTGTAATTTAAGTGTCACAAATTATGGCTGTCTGTAAATATATCTCAGACTATAAGAGGTGAAGCTTTGCCATCCTTGCTTCCAAGGAGCACTCTCTCTAAGATATATATGTTAGTCCTTTTGGCAGAGGATATTTAGTACTTTTCTCCAACACCACAGTTCAAACGCATCATTTAATTTCTCATCTTTATTCATTTTCCAGCTCTCAGAAGCATAGCAAGTGATTGAAAAGACCGTGGTCTGAATCAAGAGCACCTTAGTCTTTAAACTAACACCATTGCTCCTGGGTAATTTGAAGAGGTCCCTAACTGCAGACTTTCCTAGTGCAATATGTATCCTGATCTCTTGACTGCTCGTACTAAGTGTATTGATTGTAGACCCAAGGAAGAGGAAGTCGTTGATAGTGTCACTCTTGTATCCACCTATGATGATGTTGCCTACTGGTCCAGTGATGAGAATTTTTTTGTTTCCTTGATGTTGAGATGTAATCAATCCATATTGAAGGCTGCAGAATTAGATCTTCTGCTGCAAGTGTTTCAAGTCATCCTTGCTTTCAACAAGATTGTGTCATCTGCATTGTTGCTGTTGTTATATGCTGTCGAGTTGCTTGCAACTCATAGTGACCCTATGTACAATAGTCCTAAGCTCTGCTCTGTCCTACACCTATCACACTGTCTCTGACACTCTCATCCCGATTACCCCAGTCACTGAATCAATCCACCTCATAGGGGGCCTTCCCCTCCTGTGCTGTCCCTCCACCCTCCCAAGCATGATGTCCCTCTCTAAGGACAGGTCCCTCCTTGCAATATGTCCAAAGTATGTTAAACGGAGCCTTAGAATCCTTGCCTCCAAGGAGCAGCCTGGTTTGACCCTTTCCAAGATGAATCTGTTTGTTTTCCTAGCAGTCCATGGTACCCTCAATACTCTTCTCCAGCACCACAGCTCAAAGGCATCAATTCTCCTTCTATCCTCCTTAGTCATTGTCCAACTCTCTGATGCATAACCGAAGATTTTTTGAGTCTTCCTCCAAATCTGACACCACATTCTTCTTCACAGAATCCAGCTTCTTGAATAAATTACTTAGCATATAGATTGAATAGGTTTGGTGAAATAGGTATATTGTGCTGCTATTGTTGTTGATTGCCTTCGAGTTGAGTACAAGTCATAGCGACCCTATGAGCAAAAGCCTGAAGCTCCTCTACAAATATTGACATTTATCAAAGTTCCAGAGTTTCCGGAGGCATGTTGTTAGGAAGTGGATGCCAGTCCCGCTTCCAAAACTGTGCCACTAGGGGCCCCACAAGGAAAACAGCCAGTGTCTTTACAGGCTTGCATCATGATGAGACTAACGGATAGAGGGTCAGTGACCTTGCGCCATTTTCCTGAGTTGTTATTAGCTGGCAGGCTTCTAAGTATAGCCAGTTGCTTTGCCTTTCTGGTGCTCTATTTCTTTCTCTGAAACACAAGGTGACTGGATTGCATCACGCCACTCTGAAATGTATGATGTTTGGAATAAGGAGAAAATAGTCCCAGGGCCAAATCTGGCTCAGTTTGATTTTGAACATCCCACAGCCACAAATAACTTTTCTATTTTTTAAGTAGCTAAAAAAGAAGTATTTTAATCACAGGAGTGGCATCCACTTCCTAAACAACATACCTCCGGAAACTCTATGAACTTTCATAAATGTTGGTAGTTATAGAAAGGCTTCAGGCTTTTTGTCCGTAGGGTCACTATTAGTGGTGTTTGACTCAAAGGCAATCAACAACAGTGTATGGTTAATAAAACTTAAATTTTAGAGTCTGTACACACAGCATACTCTATCTATGTATTGCCCATGGTTGCTTGCACATGTTGTCAAGAGTGGCAAGTCATTGGAAAAAAAGACATCATTCTGGGAAAGGCAGGTCAGAGAAAGAGAGGAAGACCCTCAACAAGATGAATTGACAGAGTAACAGTTGTAACTCAAGCCCATCAGAGATCATGATGATGGTGTGAAACAAGGCAAGTTTCAGATCTATTGTTCATAGGGCTGCTATGAGTAGTAAGTTGACTCAATGGCACCTGTGGTGTCAGAAACCTTGAAAACTGGCTTTTCTTTCCATTACATTAACCCTCATTGGGGGCATGGTCTCCAACTACCTTAACTTCTGACACATGGTCTTGAAAATAATCAACAGCTGTGGGACCAACATAAAGAGAATGTTTTCCACACTGTGAAAAAACGGTAGTGGAGAGAGGGGGGAGAGACTGTGGCACTTCTGTGAAGAGACTATTACAAGATGTAACCAGAGAAACCCTAAAGATGAAACCACAGTTAAAAGGTTTTGCTTGCAGGATGATTGAAGGAAAAACTGACTTGTAACTGCTCTGAGATAAAGTTCGCTGGATGACTGAAAAAGCATTTGTGCAGCTGAAATAAACCTGGATTTTCACTAATTGGGGAATTGTACCTTGTTAATCTTGCTTGGGACTGCTGGACTTGGCATTATGTGATGTTATTTGCCTCTCCCATTTCACGACTTATTTCCCTAATAAACTCCAGGTTGCATCTTCTCATTATACACACAACAACAACATCACAATTGTTTTTTATATTATTATTAATTTTCATGAAAATTTACAAACTTTGAATTTTCATTTATTCATCGTTGCACTTTTCTCCTTGACCACTCCTTACCCCCCTCCCAGTACACTCTTGTCTTTGAAAAGTAAAAGAAAAATTCTTTCATTGTTTTACAATCCCGCTTCCCAGCCTTCGTTCTGGACTCCTGTCATGACAATAATACCTATTCACATGTCCTTTTTAAACAGTTTTCTCCCTCATCTGTTTTAATACAGTATACATTATTTTATCCCATCTTTCTTAGTCTTCCCCAACCCCAATGTCAGTCCTGTTTTACAACAGTGGCACTGTGCAGTATTTGTGACTGAGATATTTCATTCAGCATAATGTCTTCCAGGATCACCCATTTTGAATAATATTGCATGAGTTCCTTGTTTTTTAATGCAGCATTCCATTGTGTGAATATACCACAGTTTCTCTATCCATTTGAATAATATTGCATGAGTTCCTTGTTTTTCAATGCAGTGTAGTATTCCATTGTGTGAATATACCACAGCTTCTCTATCCATTTGTTTGTTGATGGGCACTTAGGTTGTTTCCAACTCCTTGCTATTGTGAACAAGGCCCCTATAAACATGGGTGTGCATATATCTGCTTGGATGTCAGTTATGGTCTCTTTGGGGTATATTACCAGTAGTGGAATTGCTGGGTCGAATGGTATCTCTATTTGTAACTTTTTGAGAAAGCACCATACTGCCTTCCACAGTGGTTGCACCATTTTACACTCCCACCAACAGTGAATAAGGGTTCCAGTTTCTCCACAACCTCGCCAGCATTTGTTGTTTGCTGTTCTGTTAAATTTTGCAATTCTGACTGGGGTGAGATGGTATCTCACAGTTGTTTTAATTTGCATCTCTCTTAGAGCTAGGGATTTTGAACATTTCTTCATGTGCTTGTTGACCATCTGAACATCTTCTTATCCTGTGCCCAGTTTTCAATTGGACTATTTACCTTTATCTTGTTGTGGTGCTCAAGTATTTTATAAATTCTAGATATAAGTCCTTTTCTGACATGTCATTACCGATTACTTTTTCCCAGTCTGTGGCTTCCCTTTTCACCCTGTTAGAGAAGATTATAGATGTGCATAGGGATTTGATTCTTAGAAGGTGATTCATCTATTTTATCTTCTCCTGGTTGTAGATTTTTCAGGATGCTTGAAAGACTGTTTATGTTGTGGATTAGGAATTTTAAAGTTCTTCCAAGCTTTTCTTTAATGAAGTTTATAGTCTTTGGTTTTAGTCTTAGGTCCATGATCCACCTATAGTTGGTTTTTGTGTATGGAGTGAGGTGTGGATCTTGCTTGAGTCTTCTGCAGATATTTTTCCGATTTTGCCAACACCATTTGTTAAAAAGGCTGTCATTACCCCCCTTAACTTATTTCATCTCCTTGTCAAAAATCAGTTGATCATAGATGGGTGGGTTGGTTTCCAGGTTCTCAATTCTATTCCATTGATCTATGTAAGAAGACTGTTTCTATGCTTCAGTGTCAGCATTGAGCAGTTATTGCAGAGGCATTATTGCCTACAAATAAAAAATATTTGCTATCTGGATTTTTACATAAAAACAACAACACAACTTTATTGACTTTTCTAGTCCCACTGCCTGACAAATGAGGAAATGGAAACTCAAAGGAGTAATCTGACTTGGCCAAGATTCTGTTTCACACGACAAAGCATAGTTCATAGACATGGCAAAGGTATAATTGGCCATTTCAGAGGATCCTATGGGACAAAACAATTAACAATAAACAAAAGATTAAGGAGGCAAAGTAATTTCTTCCTTAAACACATTATAGGAGAGATAAGGACAAAGAGATTATTAAATCCTTACAGCACCTGCATTTACTTGCATTGAAGTACTGATATTTTCTTAATCTGGAATCAAATCACAACAGATTGATGGTGAGGATTTGGGAAAGAGACCTATTATATCAGGATAGACTCAATATACTTTGTACTAATAAGATTCCAGAAAACATATAACTAAACATGATTGAGGAAATGGAGGTGGACACTAGAAACACTTGGTGGATCTTAAAAAATTCAGAAGAGCTAGAAGGAGTTAAGACAATGCTACATGTTGGGGAAGGGTGCCTGAAACAGTGTAAGTCATTCAGCTGGTTAGAGGACTAGTGTTAGAAAATGACCTATACTACAGTGAGGCATGACAGAATAGCCAGCATTGTTTGAAAACCAGCATTTCCTAATAACAGGGCTCAGATCCTGGTAAGATATTCAATGGAGCAAATTGCAAGCTGAGCTGGCAACACATTTAGTGTTAGAGGTTTAGATAAAGCCCCGTGTGGTAGAGTTATCTCACAGAGGCAGGCAGAGCTACCATCTCTCAGTTTATGGAAGGAAGGGTGTCTGCCCAGTGAATTAGTGAAAGTGTGTGATAAACACTTCACAAGCATAGCTAAGGGAAAGATGAGACCGTCCCAGTATTTAAATGGGTGTTATTTAAGTGGATGTCAGATGTTATTTCTGTGGAGAGGGCCTTCAGAAGTTAAATGGGACTGGTTGAATAGATAGGGTTTACCTTGGATATTCAGATTATTGACAATTCCTATAGCTATGTGTATTGCTGTGTAAGTAAAAGTTCCAGTGGTCCTCTCAAAATAATTTAGCTCCTGACTAACAGTATGAGCTTAGGAGTCATATTTCCTTGGTGTGCATCCAGTATTTACTTGATACAATTATCTGTCTCTTGAATACTACACAACCTTGAGAACACCACCAATGACTTATTGTTTCCTTCAGTAATACAAAAGAATTATAAAACTTATAAATTATTATCAGAATTATTATAATGGTTCCTAACTTGTAGACTAGGGAGCTCTATTGACACACTGGCAAGAAGCTACACAGCTAACCCAAAGGAATATAGTTCAAATCCACCAGCTACTCCTTGGAGAAAGATGGGCAATGTTCTCTAGCACAATTTACAGCCTCTGAAAACTCACTGGAGGGTCAGCTTATAAGTCTGTTCTGACTCAGTACATAATAACAGCTTTGTAGAGTAAGTTCCCTAGTGACACAGTGGTTAAACACTTACGTGGTTGGCACACGGGATATTGGCTGTTAAGCAGAAAGTTGGTAGTTTGACCCCATCAGCTGTTTTGTGGGAGGAAGATGGAGCACTCTATTTCCATGAAGATTTTAGTTCTGTGCTATTGTATAGAGTGCCTCTGAGTCAGAATTGAATTGACAGAAATGGTTTTTGCTTGACCGTGTAGATTTCTGTGAGCATCTGAATGGCTATAGAGTGAGGTGAAGGTTATTAAGTACTTATTAAACAACTCCCACTAGCTGTTGGCTGCATTGCAACTGAGGGCATGAGTTTAGCTGTAGATTGGTCCAGGGTGGAGGTCATTAAGCTTCCTTACTATGCAGCCTTGCAACTGAGTAAATAGCTGCATCTATTTGAACTTCTATTTTCTTATCTTATAAAAGAGTGATGAGGACTGGACAAGATCATGTACTTAAAGGGTTTGGGATAATTTATGCCATTTTACAATTTTATTATCATTAGTTGGCCTCCTAGTATACAGAGATATTTTGAGAGCTATCTGAGACACCAATTGGCAGCATCAGGATGGATGGTGAAGAGATTGAGAGATTGTATACAGCTTTAGTTTGCTTGGCTCCATAGTAAACAGTCTTGGCACCAGCAGCCAGGAAATTAAAAGGCACATTGCCATGGGAAAGTCTGCTGTTAGGGACCTCTCCAAAGTGCTGAAGAGCAGTGGTGTCTCTCTGGAGACTAAGGTGCGTCTGATACAGGCCATGGTCTTCGCAATCACCTGTTATGCATCAGAGAGTTGGACAATGACCAAGGAGGATAGAAGGAGAATTGATGCCTTTGAGCTGTGGTGCTGGAGAAGAGTATTGAGGGTACCATGGACTGCTAGGAAAACAAACAGATTTGTCCTGGAGAGGGTTAAACTGGGTGGCTCCTTGGAGGCAAGGATTCTGAGGCTCCATCTAACTTACTTTGGACATGTAGTGAGGAGAGACCGGTCCTTAGAGAGGGACATCATGCTTGGGAGGGTGGAGGGACGGCGCAGGAGAGGAAGGCCCTCTATGAGGTGGATTGATTCAGTGACTGGGATAATTGGGATGGGAGTGTCAGAGACGGTGCGATTGGCACAGGACAGAGCGGAGTTTAGGGCTGTTGTACATAGGGTCGCTATGAGTCGCAGGCGACTCGACGGCACATAACAACAACAACAACAACATCTGAGACACAATAATATATGATACATACCTAGCACAGAACATGACCAGTTCTTATATGAATGATTTGGTTAAAAGGTGGTAAAATGGGCTTGAGTTGTCATGAGACTCAATTAGAAGTTGCAAAGGCAAGATGCCAGTGAATGGTCCCAATGGACATCGCTCACCTATCCAGGGACCTCCTCTAGTCCTAAATTCCTCAGTTGATTTTGACTTCAGAACCCCTGGGATTCTAATTTCTTGTCTTCTCAGCCTCCTGTCTGCCCAGTTCTGTTACTCCTGCTTCCTGGTAGGTTTCTAGACACTTGAGCTATGAGGCTGCTATTCTGCCCATGTTCCAGGGGAAATGCAGATACGTGAGTCATCGCCTCTGTCAGCAATAAGATAGAAGAGAGACACGACAATCCTTGAGGAGGAAAGCACTCTTTACTAACCCAATCCTTCTACTTTGTTTGTGGAGGCCGACTGGTTTCCTATCACGGCCAGATTTGTTTGCTTATCTGATCTTCTCCAGATTACATTTCCTGGCTTCTGGGGTGACAGGGCTCGACAAACCTGCTTTGCCTGTGACTCGCTGCCTGCACCCTTCCACGCCTTCTAACTAACCCTACAATGAACAGAAGGACGCCTATCTGCCGAGATCATGGAATTGCCAGAACATGTGCTGTAGATATCAGTGGTGTATCACTTAGCATAAATTGTGATAAGGCCGAGGTGTTGCTTCTGCTAGTTCTTTTTTTTTAAAAAAAAGAAAGAAATGATAATTTCTTCTCCCAAATAAGCCAGGTTGCAAAGTTTTACCTCCTTTCACATTCCCATAGGGCCAGTCTGTTTAGGGTGGGGCATGGGGGGGATACATAACTAGTTGGTATAACTTCCATATAACTCCAAGGCTTGTATCTGTAAGTTCATTTCTGTAAATGTGTGGGGTTCCATGAGGATGACTTCATTTAATGTCTTCACTTGACTGACGAGGGAATCAAGAAGTATGGTGACATGCCCAGAGTCCACAGCTGGCATCTAGCTGGGCCGGGACAGCCCCGTTGGGGTCTGACTCAGACCATTAGCTTTTCTTCTTTGTATCCTTTGTTGCCTTATTGTCTTCCTTGCTCTTGGCTGGTGTGAATTCTCCTTGGTGCTTTTACTTTTTGTTCTGTACATTCAATCCTTATTTGGAGTAAGCCTGCTTAGCCTTGTACCATCCCACTAGTGTTTCGACTTCCATGTAGACCATGCTCTGCAGACTTAACCATTTCCCCTACTAGCTTCCGATCAAAACAGATGCTTATGTGGGACAAAGATAAGTCTGCCTGAATCTGATCACTGGAAGGTTTTGTGGGGTAGAGAAAGGAGTCACCGTGCTTGAGTAACTCTGCTTGGGTTAGAACCAGAACCTAGTAGGATGAATAACCCAATCTAGGCACTAAGCAGATCTTGGAGCTGGGAGCCCATTTACTGTCCCTCATCTCCTGTCTCCAACAGGAAAAGTCTTACAAGTTCAGTCTGAAGACTATGTGAGTGAGTTTTACCCAGAGGAGTTGTAAGCTGAGTCAAATAAATATAAGAATTATATCCTCAATTGTATTCCTGATATTGGGCTGCTATGGTTTCAAAAAAAGGAGGGTTACCAAAGCCAGTCTCACTTTCTTGGGGCATATTATCAGGAGAAGCCAGTGTCTATAGACAGACACTAAGACAGGTAGAAGGTCAGCAGAGGAAGACCCTCAATGAGACGGATCAACACACTTAAGCCCAGCAGAGACTGTGAGGATGGCACAGGATTAGGCAAGGTTTTAGTCCACGAGCATTGAGTTATTATGAGTCAGAGCTCACTTATGTGCACCTAATAACAACTACGTTGTTCATAGGGTGTCTACGTGTTGTAGTTCATTCAATGGCACAACAACAGCAAAAACTGTATCATCTGTTGTGGAAACTCCTCAGTCAACAGGCATCATGAAAGACAAGGGCATAGTTTAAGATCATACCTCTTTAAACATCAAAAGCTTTTAAAATTTTAAACTATTTGCAACTTAATTTCTCTATCTGGATTACAAGGGCCTGAGCTAAGAATGTGGCTTCATAACAAATCATATTTATATGTTTTAGCCTCATATGCCAATAAAGAACTGTGGGACCATCACAATGAGCAGTTCAGATCATTCACGGTGAGGAGTATGGTTGACTGGGAATTTCAATGGTTGCTCTTCTGGATCTACCATGATATCTGGACCAAGACCATATTCTACAGAGACAATCTGAGGAAATTATTAAGCACAGTGGGCTCCTGTGGAAACTTTACTGTTAGGAGATTTTGATTCAATGACTCCCCATCAACCTACTCAAAATGTTTCATAATAAAGCTTCAAAATTCTCTTATAAGAATTTCCCTTCCTTTTGCCTCTCCTACAGGGAAAAAAAATCCCTTGCACTCATGGTTTGGCATCTTTCTCTATATTATATGGTTTCCTCCTCCTTTAAAAGAAATCTCTCAAAATAAATCCTTTAAACATATAATCCTGATTATATGTATGTTTCTTGGAGGACATGAGCTAACTTCTAGACTTTGCCCATTTACAGTCAGCCCCAACTCACTCCCAGATGCCAGAAGTACCTCATATGTGCTCATGGACTTGGACTACAAGGTTTCCATGAGTTTCACCCTGTTCTGCTCCATACCTGGCTTTCTATGGAAATTATATGACAAGGGATCAATATCACCCCTGTGTAAACAGTGTGCACAAATCAATACATAACATTGTAATATTAAAATAGAGATAGGCATAGAATGTGTACTTGACCAAAGGGGATAAATTATTCATAAGCATTAAAATTTCTAGTCTTATGAATAATCAAATAAATAGAGAAATATCCTGATTTCTCTAATAGTCAAAGAATTTTAAAATATGGGCTATTATTTTCATTTATAATACTTACAAATACAATAAAAGCAGTAATAATAATAAAATCAGTGAATGAGTGTTCATATGCTAAAAGTAAAAAAGAGAAATAGGTACAATGGACTACAATTTAACAAAATTAAATGCATGTCATTTTCCTTAGACTTTGGTCTTAGGAAATAATCACATATGCAAAGATGTATTTATTAATATGTTTCTCTTAATTCTAACTAGTTGTAAAAAAAAACAATAAAAACAATGTGAATGACCAAAATGAGTGAACAGATTAGAAAGCTAAGATGAATTGAGACACGGAATATAATGGAGTTGTACAATTCAACCATTGAAAAGGACAGGGTAGAAGATATTTCATAGAGTGAAAATTACTCCTGAGATACCAATAAGGAAGTAAAGCTGACTGAATACTCAATACTAAGAAAACAAAGATTCTCACCCCTGGATCAATTGGCAGCACCATGATGGATGGAAAAGAGATTGAGGTTGTTAACACTTTTAGCTTGCTCAGCTCCACAATCAACACTCTTGGCACAAGCAGTCAGGAAATCAAAAGACAAATTGCACTGGGAAAATCTGCTTCCAGGGATCTCTCCAGAGTACAGAAGAGTAAGGATGTCAGTCTGGAGACTAAGGTGCCCTGATCTAGGCCATAGTCTTTGCAATTGCTTGCTATGCATCAGAGAACTGGACAATGACTTAAGCCTGACAGAAGAACTGATGCCTTTGGGTTGTGGTGCTGGAGGAGAGTATGGAACATACCATGGACTGCCAAGAGAACAAACAGGTCTTTCCTAGAGAGAGTGAAACCAGTTTACTCCTTGGAGACAAAGATTTTGAAGCTCCATCTCATATATTTTGGGGATGTTGCCCAGAGGGACCAGTCCTTGGGGTCCTTCCCCATCATGCTTGGAAGGGTGGAAGAGCAGTGGAGGAGAGGAAGACGCTGCATGAGGTGGATGACACAGTGACTAGGGTAATGGTGGCACGTGTGTCAGAAACAGTAAGATTGACTCAGAATAGAGCAGGGTTCAGGGCTATTGTGCATAGAGTTGCTATGAGTCACAAGGGACTCTATGGCACATAATAAACAACAACATAGTCCTACTTTTTTATATGTAATTAGGGTAGACATAATTTTATTGATTTTAGTGATATTTTTGTCTTTATGTACTATCAAGTCAGAACCAACTCATAGCTGACCCTTCCAGCAGGCCTTCAGAGGCAGTAAATTGCACAGGAGGAAATTGCCTATCCTTTCCCATGGAGCAGCTGGTAGATTTTAACCTTGTGTCTTTGGGATTGCAGTGAGTCTTAATTTTATTTTATTCAACTCCACTTATTCATATGTTCTCAAAAATACAAATATATGTTGATTACCTTTATAATTAGAAAAAAATTATACTTTAAAAATTTTTTGCTTTCAAAATTTTACTTTCAAATTACAAAGGAAAGGGAGAGTAGCCCACATGCGTGCAAATGCATACGTATATACATGCACATGCACACAGAAATTTCTTTTCTTGTTGACTTGGCCCTCTGTAGAGTTTATTTATTCATAAATTCTGCATACCAGTATTGGACACAGTACTAAGAAAAGAACTGTACTTTGTTTTATGGCTTCAGGTGCAGTAGCTTCTTTATTTATTTAAACCTTTTAAGACCTGTGGTTTTCTATAGGAAAGTAAATGTCATTTCCAAGGTGCTAAGTTTCTCATAAAGAGTCCTTGTGGCATAGTGCATCACTGGAAAGATAACTGAGATGTTGGTGGTTCAAATCCACCAACCTCTCTGCAAGAGAAAGTGGAGGCAGTCTTTTCCCATAAAGATTTACAGCCTCCAAAACCAGTTGGAAGATTACTGTGAGTGAGAACTAGCTCAATGGCAAAGGGTTTGGGGGCTTTGTTTTTAAGTTTCTCAAAAGAATAATTCATTCACTCAGTCAGTTAATGTGAGTTATTTGCATCTCTGTATTAGCTTTGTTCCAAAGACTGAGAAGACAGTGACAAACTAGTCCAATCATCTTACAGTGATCACTTACAGTGATCTCAATCTGGATATACATGTTATTACATATGAAAAGGACTTTAAGAAAATCATTATATCTCAGCTACTTGCTGTTGCTCTAATAGACATACCAGAAATGGGTCGTATTGAAGAACAGAGTTTCTTTTCTTACAGCCCTGGAAACTAAAAATCCAAACCGTGGCAGTTTCTTCTGTGAGTCTGTCTTATAGATTTCAGTATCTATGGACAATCCTTGGGGTTCACCTGCATCTTTCTCCCCCTGTATGTGTGTCCCTGTATCTACTCTATCCTTTTCATAATTCAGAAGAGATTATTACTGTTCTAGTAGGGCCCATTGACATAACAAAACAAACAACAAAAACTATTGCCCCTTTCCCCCACCAAAGAGTGCATTACCATTGTATTGATTGAGATTCATGGCGACTCCTAGTGACTCTGTGGCATAGTCCATTGGGAGCTGCACTGCTAAACCTAAGGTTATGTCTCTCTGGTGGTTTGAACCCACCGGTAGCTCCAAAGGAGAGACAATCTCCTCTTATGCAATTGACATCTTTGAAAAGCCAATGAATGGTCATGTAGGAGTTAGTTCCAATACTGGGTAATGTGTTAGGCTGGCAATGTATTCAGTTGGGAGTTCAAATCCAACAGCTGCTCTTCAGGAGAAAGATGGACAATAGCCTGTAAGATTTCCAGCCTCAGAAAATTGAGTGGCAACTGATTCAGTGACAATGGGTGTTAGTCTGTTGTGGGGTTGTTGTTTTTTATTTTTTTGGTTAGGTTTCTTTTACATTTAAAATACGTATTATGGAGGGAGTTATGGTGGCCTAGAAACAAGAAACTGTACTGCAATCCCAAAGATGCAAGGTTCGAATGCACCAGATGCTCTGCTGGAGAAGGAGGGGCAATCTCCTCCTGTGCCAGTCAGATCTGATTTGATGGTACACAAGGTGGAGGGGACCAAAAAAGAGGGAAAAAAAATTTAAAAAAACCCCAACATTTACTATGGAAGCATTTTGCCACACTTTTTTCTTGTCTATTGCCACCATTCAGGTCGTAGCCCAAGACAAACCATTTGCATCATCCAGGGAACCTATTTACAGGTATAGAGGTCAGGACTCCAACTCATTTTTAAGAATCACAGTTCAATCCACAACACTTAGCAACCCAGCACTGAGATTATAATGTGAGGAATTCCAGATAGAGCAGCCAGTTCTCCAAAATTTCCAGGACATTTAACTCACCAAAATGGTAAATGTTATTAGCATGAGCTCACACATAGCCCTTCAGAAATAAGAATGTAGCTAATTTATTTCAAAAAACAACAAAAAAGCAAACAGAAAAATGACAACAAAACCAAAACACTCCCCCCACCAATATTTCTAGGACTAACTTCAAGCATTTAAATCTTATTTCAAACAGCTAGACATAAAGATAGGAATCTGCCGTTTTCCCCCAAAAGACGTGAAGAACCCAAAAGACAACACTGTCAAGAAGAGTCCCTTTATGAGCGAAAATCTGAAGCGCTGTGCTCTCGGCTACTAGACAATGCATATATGCATTCCTCTCTCCAGTGACTCAGCATAACAAGATATATAACTTAAGCCTAGAGAACACACCAGGATAGTCACACGTACATTGTAATCTAGCATGGTAATAGTATTATACGCCCAGCATTTTTCTCAATTTGTTTCCTGCTCAGAAACCTCAGATGCTTAAAACTGTCTCAAACTAGATCCCTCTGGCAGTCCCAGGGTCAGGCAGAGCTGGATCAACAGGTCTGGGTGAAAGTGTGCAGATAAACTCAGCCTGTCACACATGGGGAGGTGGCCGCGATTGGCCAGAGATTAATAAATTTTGGTCCAGGTAAACTGGAGGGTTGTTTTAACTATCTATTGCTATATAGAAAACCATCCCAAAACTTTTAAATGAGAACAATATTAAGTCTTTTCATAAGAACTGAATGGGCTCCGGTGGGACATTCTTCTGCTTAACATGGTGTAGCTAAAGTGACTTGATTGTAGTCAATTGGATGTTTGGCTATAGCTGATAATCCAGGTTGTTATCTTATCTTTTATTGCAAAGCAGCTGACTTCCACTTCAGTGTGTCAGCCCTACTGAAATCTCTGCTTGGACTGTGTTTGCTAACGTCCCACTGGCCAAAACGAATCACATGCTCTACCCTAGAGCCAATTTAAGAGGGAGTGACTATTGAGAACTGTGCTTTCTTGGGGCCACCAATCTCACAATCTGCAGTGGGAACTAGTCTCCCACCAGGAAATAAGGGAGCAAGGGGGATAAAGTAGTAAAGGAGAATATAGTGATAAATGTGAAGGTGGCCGCAACACAAAACAAGGTTTAGAGATCATGGCATCAGGGATGTGATTGCTGATGCCAGATGGATCCTAGCTGAAAGCAGAGAATACTGTACAAATGTCTGCGTTTCACTGACTATGCAAAAGCATCTGACTGTGTGGATTATAACAAACTATGGCTAACTCTGACAAGAATGGGAATCCCAGAACAGAATATTTAATTGTGCTCATACAAAATCTATCCCTAGACCAAAAAGCTGTTGTCTGAACAGAACAATGGAACACTGTATGGTTTAAAATCAAGAAAATTGTGTGTCAAGGGTGTATCTTTTTTCCAAACTTATTCAATCTACATGTTGAGCAAATAATTCGTGAGGCTGGACTTTATGAAGAAGAATGTGGCATCAGGACTGGAAGACAACTTATCAAAACCTAAGTTAAGCAGATGACACAACCTTGCTTGCTGAAAGTAAGGGAGTCCTACAGAAAATCAAATGCAATCAAAATGGATTGCATCTCAACATCAAGAAAACAAAGGTCTTTACCAATGTTGCCAGTGGGCAACATCATGATAGATGGAGACAGGATTGAAACTGTTAAGGATTTCATCCTGCTTGGGTCCACAATTAACATATTTGATTCCAGCAGTCAGGAGATAAGGAGACGTACTGCTTTGGGCAAGTCTGCTGTCAGGATTTCTCCAAAATACTGAAGAACAATGATGTCAGCTTGAAGACTAAGATGGACCTGATTCAGGCCATGGGTTACCCCCGCCCCATTACTTACTATGCTTCTGAGAGCTGGACAATGAGTAAAAGCAGAATTGATGCCTTTGGGTTGTGGCGTTGGAGAAGAGGACTGAATATCCCATAAACTGCCAAAAAACCAAATAGGTGTATCTTGGGAGGAAAGTGCAAAAAGAGTGCTTCTTGGAGGGGGAAAAAGCTTCATCTCTCATACTTTAGACATGTTGCTAGGAGAGCCTATGGCTTGGAAAAGGGTATCAGACTTGGAAGGGTGGAAGGTCAGAGAAAGAACCCAAATGAGATGGTTTTACACAATGACTAAAGTAATGAATTTAAGTGTATCAGAGATGGTGATGATGGCACAGGATAAAACAGGATTCAGATCTGTTGTTCATAGTGTTCCTATGAGTCATACTGGGCTCAGTGACAACTAACAACAATTGGAGTCTCTGGGTTATGCAAATGGTTAGCACACCTACTTGCTAACTGAAAGGGTACTTGCAGATATCTCTGGGCACCTCGGAAGAAAGGCCTGGTGGCTTGCTTCTGAAAAATCAGCCACTGACAACCCAGTGGAGCACTGTTCTACTGTAGCACGCAGGGCCACCATGACTTGGCGTCCACCTGATGACAACTGGTAAATGGAGGTAGAGGTGTGGACAAGAAGATCAAGCTGAAGGAAAGAATGAACAGACCATGGCTGGTAAAATAGCTACAGCCTATAGCAGGTCAGCATCAGGCAGTCAGACTGAAACTTCCAGAATCCAGACAGGTGGGAATTCTGAAGCCCAGCAGAGGGGGAAATTATAGATTTCTTCGTGTGTGTGTGTGTGTGTGTGTGTGTGTGTGTGTGTGTGTGTGTGTGTGAGAAAAATCATGAAGCAGGGAGCATGGATTTTCCAGTTTTCTTTCTTATTTTAAAAGGGTTAGGGCCTCATGGTGGGTGGTAAGGTGCCCCCTCAAATCCTAACTGGGACCTCTGTTCCTCTCTCACCATTCCCAGCTCTTAGACTTCTTCCTTCACTGAAGCATGGTCCCTGAGGTTTGCTTGGTTATTCCAACTCTGAAGTTACATTTTTAAAAAATTATTTTATATTGATTTGTTTACAAAGTTTTTAAACATTATGTTTCACACTATTCTTCATTCACATTGTTTCATACAATCATTCCCATGCATTATGTTTTATAAAAGTAATCAACCTTGAACTGTGCTCACCATTATCCTATCTTTTCAGGTCCCCACCAAATCTTTCCCATTTCCTTTACCCCCTCTCTCCACCCAACAAATTGTACAACCCTGTAATTTCACCGCTACCCATCCTCACCCCTCTGTTCCCACCCCTACCTCACTTGGGTCCCCATATATGTTTTACTGGTTATCATTTTATTTTTATAGTAATGATCTCCTGCAGTATTTTTCCTTATGAGTCTGGGTTAGTTTACTCAGCAAAATGCTTTCCATTCTCTCTCAAGTTATTCTCCATCACAAGAACATGGAAGCAGCCCAAATGTCCAACCATGACTGAATGGATTGAGAAATTGTGATACATTCACACAGTGAAATACTATGCAACACTCAGGAGCAATAATTAAAAAAAAATACTACATAACTTGAAGATAAATATTTACTATAATTTAGGCCAATTTTACTATAAGGTGTTTTGAAAGTCTGTGAAAAGTCAAAGATGAGCAATTTGACCAATAATCTTAACGATAAAAGGGGAATGGTTTACAGTGGTTTGCAAAGTCCCAAGTGAGCTGGGCCCCTGAATTCTCTGATCATATCTTTCCCTGCCCACCTGTAACCCTATGGTCACTCTAGCTGTGCTGGTTAAGTGTTCTGTAACAAGATTTTATGTTGTTGTTGTTGTTGTTATGCACCATCGAGTCACCTGCAACTCATAATGACCCTATGCAAAACAGACCTAAAACCTGGCCTCTCTTGAGCCAATCTTATGGTCTTGGGCACACCTAACCCCATTACCCCAGTCACTAGATCGATCTATCTCATAGAGGGTCTTCCTCTTCTGCACTGTCCTTCCACCCTCCCAAGAATGATATCCTTCTCCAAGGACGGGTACCTCCTTGCAACATGCCCATGTGTCCAACGAAGCTTCAGAATCCCTGCTTCCAAAGAGCAGCCCTCTCTAGGATGAATCTGTTTGTTCTCCTAGCAGTCCATGGTATATGCAACATTCTTCTCCAGCACCACAGCTCAAAGGCATCAATTCTCCTTCTAGCATTTCTAGTCATTGTACTTGCTATAATCTCCCTTTAGAAATCTCTTCCCCTAGACATCCACATGGCTCCCTCGTTTCACTTACTTCTATGCTGACAGGCTATGTCATTGAGGACTTCCCTAACCATTTTCCTGATAATATTTAAAATTACAACCCACTCTTTCCCCATATAGACTCTCTGTTTCTCTTCTCTGCTTTACTGTTGGGGTTTTCCCTAGAACCCTCAACCTCACAGCCAACTGTAGTTGGAGGAAACTCACAGATGACACTCTGTTGGGTATCTCAGTCTGTAAGCTGCACAAGAGGACCCACTAAATATCTTTCGTACTTTATTGGGGTCTTGTGGTTGTGTGTTTGTTGCTCTGATTTGTTTTGCATTTTCACAAGTTCACAGGATGATTGGGACAAGCAGCCAAGGTTACAAGGATCAGGGATGAGGGCACAGACATCAGTTATCCAGACCCAGGTTCCCATGCCATCTTACAACCACAACCACAACCAAGAGGCCTTCTTTGTCTCTTTGACTTCAAATCTCCTCTGCAAACTGCAGGCTGTAAAAACCCTTGTTATCGCCTAGGTTTCTGTAAGATTAAATGAGTCAATGCAAGCACAGCACTCCTGGTGCCTGGCACGTGCTAAGTGCTAAGTAACCATCAACGTTTCTATCAGCCAGGATTTGCTTTTCTGACTATAGCTGTTCTACCCCCAGTTATTATGACCTCATGTTCTCTCAGTGAAAACTTTTGGGAAGTTCATTTAGCAAAGCATTAGCTTGTCCTTTTAGAACCAACAAATTCTAACTGATCACTAGCTTGCCTCAATTTCTTAGAGCAAAGTGAACTATATTAAAACTGTGGTTGCAGAGGGTTTTGGCAAGTGATGCCAGCATGGGGAGATGAATGCTAGTAAGCTCCTTGTGAGGAATTGGATCTCTGTGTTGATTGTATTTGAATGCTTCCCTTGAAACCAATGTATCAAAAGCCTTTCTTCTTTCTTTTTTTTTTTTTTTGTATGCTTTCCTTCTAAGGGATAAATCATCTTGGAAAATCCCCCCAGAATTCTAGCCCTAGATACTTTATTTCTGGTGCTGGGAGAAGCTAAGAAAAAAAGGGGATAAACAATGAACACTTGAAAGCATTGGAAGCAGGAGTGGCATCCACTTCCTAAATAACATGCCTCCGGAAACTCTACGAACTTTGATAAGTGTTGATAGTGGTAGAGGGGCTTCAAGCCTTTTGTTCATGGGGTCCTTATGAGTCATGTTTGACTCGAAGGCGATCAACAACAACAATGAACAGTGCATTAGAATAGAAGAAGGAAAGAACTGTTTAAAAGGAATATATGATTAGACATTATTTGTATGACAATAGTCCAGAATATGAGGTGTATAACAAAGTGGTGGGGGGTGAGTCGGAGGAGGGAGGAAATTATCCAACAATAAATAATTTTTTAAGAGAACTGGAGGTTCAAAGAACGGATGAAAATCCAACTTTTTTGTAAAATTTTGTTAAAATCACAATAAGAATCAAAAACAAAAAACTATTTCTGATAAGTCTAAAAAAGGATATAGTTAAGAAATAGTTTGTTCTTTGCCTATTTAGAACATTATTAATTTGTAATTAGCTAAAAAATTATCATGCAAATCATTATAGCAATATGCCAAATTATTATTTTTGTAAGAATGAAGCAATTCAAAATCCTCATTAAAGAGTATTTCTGGAGCTCTAGTGATGTGGATAAAGCTATAAATTTACCTTTCAAGTAAATGGTATTCTGTTAAGAAAATTAGATTTTATATTGCACTAACTGCAATAAAATTTGGTATATGTGACTGTCTTATCTTGTGCTTTTTTAACATAAATGTGACAGGTGTCTTTAGTGAAGAGAAATGCATTTTCTTACAGTTAAGGAGACAGTATATGCAATCTAGCACATCATCTTCACGGGAAGGCTTTTTCTCTGAACTGTCCAGGGGAAGTCTTGGACTCTTCAGATTCTATACCAAGGTCCCTTGGAGATCATGTGGTATATAATGTAGCCTCTCTTTCTGCTTTCTTGCTTCATCTACTCTCTCCTATTGCAAAAGAGATTGATTTTAAAGATACTGATATTGCCTCATTAACATCACAAAACAACCCTATCCCCAAATGAGATTATAACCACAGAATACTGATATACAACTCAGCATCTTAGAATACATAACTCATAGTTTTAGAATACATAATTAAACCACAGCATAAACAACACAGGCAATAAGAGAGGTCACAAAGGAGATGTACTGAATGGTTTTACCATTCAAAAGAATTGAGCATTTGCCAGACCCAGAAGAGAGAGAACATCATTAAAGTAAGAAAGGATCTGCGGAAGCAAAGCCACAGGGGTGGACAGAAAAGCAGATGGCCTTTTGGTGGGGCAGTGAGCATGACAGACTGCTGTGACTGCACTGAGGGAATAGAGAAAGGGGGCCTCAAATGGACCTGGAGAGGCTGGTTGGTGACAAGGCTCAAAACCCAGAAGAGTCACACTTAGAAATTGGAATGCTAGCCTGCAAACAATGGGAAGCCATGAAGCTCTTTGAGCAGGAACAGTCATGATAGATTTGTGTGTAAGAAAAATCACCTTGAGACAGGACCCCCTTTTCTTGGCCAGATGGCAAAGTGATTGAATACTGTGGGTTCTGTTTTTTTAAGGGGGAGAGGGGTAATCATTTGAAACATCAGTGTCAAGGCATCATGCTCCATCCAGGTATGGGAGCGACAAGACAGACAAGAGAGAATGACAAGCAGCAAGGATTCTAGAACATGTGTAAACAACACTGGCAATTATGAGCGCACAGTAAGTGGTTGCCCCTTGAGGGGCTTCCTTGCAGGTAGTTACCTATCTACTTACTTTTTTTTTTAGACTGATAGGAAATGGAAGTTTGTTAACTGTTCTTCCTCCAACCCACGGGATAGCACATGACCTTGGTTAGACCAGACTCCTCTATGAAATGTGACTTCTCAAATGAATGACAAAGAAGTGATTGCAGTTCACTTGTCCAGTAGCTTCTGCCTCTTAGCCTCCAAGAATTTCTGAAAGAGGTTCATTTCACCGATATTCTCAGCTTCTGCTATGGCTTTACACATTCCTTTACAACTCCCCTTTTACTTAATTTAGCCAGACTCCGTGTCTGTTGCTTGCAACTAAGAACTCTGGTGTAGTCCATATTACAATGTTAATAATGAAAAGGTGTGTAGTGAACAACTATTATGTGGCAGGCACCTCACTGAATATAGAAGATAGCATGTTGTTGTTTTCATGTGCCATTGAGGTGAAATCAACTCATAAATGACTCTCCTTTGACCTTCCAGAGATGATAAATGGCACAGAAGATTGTCTATTTCTCTCCCACAATGTAGCTGGTAGATTTGAACTGCTTGCCTTTGGGTTGCAGTGCTACTCCTTACTCACTAGACCACCAGAGCTCCCTAGGCATAGTGAATAAGGGGGTCAGGTGGAAGAAATGCCTGCCTTTTTGAAGCTCTCTGTAGAATAAGGAAGAAGATACTTCAGGGTCCCAAGGATCACAAGTGGCAAGTGTTACAAAGGCAAAGTCCAAGGTCATAAGAGAACGTGTTATTGGGGACGTATTTGCATTAGGTCCCATTGAGACAGCATGAAGGATGTCATATACAACCAAGGATCTGAAGATTGAGCAGGGAACAGTTTAGGGAGAGAAGCTGCATCCATGAAGAAAAAGTTCCGAGGCAGAAATAGAGTTTCCCACTTTGACTTGACCTTGACCTTTGCTCATTTGTCTGTAGGTTTGATTGGACTCATTCTGGCCTCTTCCTACCCAGTCACCAAGGGCGATGGCCTCAGGAACTCCGTTCTATTTCTCCATTAGCTCTCTCTCAGCCCTTTCTTAAAAAGGTTAAAGACGATTAGAGAGGTCAGTCTTCAGTGAATTCTAGAGATGTGATGTGGTGTGGGGTGATGCTCAGATTCTCCTTCACAGCAGAGGAACTTACTCTCTCAACTGCTGAGAGTGCTGCCAGCAGACAATTCTATCACTTTTCTTTCAAAGGAGACTGTTCTGAAGAGTTATCCTGTGTTTGGAGCACTGTTGTTACGTACCTTTGATTTGGAACCAACTCATAGCCAATCCTCCAGAGCGTTTTCAGAGACAGTGAATTGCACAGGAGGAGATTGTCCATCTTTCTCCCATGGAACAACAGCCTTTCACAAGTGGATCTGAACAACCTTTGGTTTAGGCAGCACAAGTCCTTGCCACTAAGCCAACATTAGGCAGATTCACTTGAGAGTTCATTTGTGTTTGTAGCACAGCTCAAACTTTTTCTACTGGCCAAGTAGGCCTCTATCCTAACCCTTCTGGTCCCAGTCAGTCAATCTGTCATTGACATGAGTAAGAACCAACACATAGTGACTTTCCAGCTAGTTTTCAGAGGTTGTCAATCACATGGAGAAGATTGTCCTCTCTCTCCAGGGAGCTGTTTGTGGATTCCATCCACCAGAATTGTGCTTTGGAGCATCAGCACGATTCCCTACGGATAGACTAAGTCACTAGAGTTCATTCGTCCCAAAGGGACTTCCTAGGGAAACACCTTGGAAAAAAATGGAGAGAATCAGCTCAGGGCTCTTGTTGGGAGCCATCAAATTGGCTCCAACTCCCAGAACAGAACCCTGCCTGATTCTGCACCACCCTCACATATTGCTATGGTGTAGCCCATTGTTGTAAGGAGGCTGTGAGGATGATCCGATTGTAGCATCAACCTTGTTGATTTCCAGGATTGATTCAGTTGATTTGGATGGGTGGATGGATACTCTCATCCTTCTTCTAGGATCCACATACATCCCTTCTGAAGCTATACCCTTGCTAGAGGAAGACAACCTTTCCAGTAGAGGAGATAACTGTTTAGTCAAAGGTATATGAAGAGCTGAGCTTCCCTGATTACAATTGAAAACAACCTCTATTGTGGAAATCACTGTGTCTCTCCATGTGGTTGAGGGTCTTCTCCACTTTTGCTGGCCCTCTACTTTTCCATGAATGTTGTCCTTCTTAAGTAGTTAGCGTTGCCCAAAGGATGTAAGATAAAATCTCGCCTTTTCTAAAGAGCTCTCTGGCTGCATTGTTTGCAAGCTAGATTTGTTTGTTCTTTTGGCAGTTCTTAGTATACTCACTGTTCTCCACCAAAACTGAAATATAAAGACATCAATTCTTTTTTTTTTCTTCCTTATTCATTGTCCAACCTTCACATGCATATGAGGCATCTGAAAATACTGTGACAAGGGTCAGACACATCTTCTTTTTAAACTGACAACTTTGGGGGTTTGTACTGGAAGGAGTCCTTGGCAGCAGGTTTGTGCAGTGCAATATGCCTTTGGATTTCTTGGCTGCTGCTTCCATGAGGGTTGATTGAGGGTCAAGTAAAATGAAATTATTATTTACAGCTTCAGTCTTTATCATGATGTTGCCTACTGGTCCATTTGTGAGGATTTTTTTTTTATTTATGTTAAAGTATAATCCATAGAGTCAGTTTCTGTTACTTGAAACCATAATTCTGATGTAGTCTATATTGTTGTTGTTGTGATGTGCTATTAAGTTGCCTGCGACTCATAGCGACCCTATGTACAACAGCCCTAAACCCTGCTCTTTCCTGTGCCAATCTCACTTTCTCTGACACACCTACCCCCATTACCCCAATCATTGACTCAATCCACCTCATAGAGGGTCTTCCTCTCCTGCACTGTCCCTCCACCCTCCCAAGCATGATGTCCCTCTCCGATGATTGGTCCCGCCTTGCAACATGACCAAAGTACGTCAGACAAAGCTTCAGAATCCTTACATCAAAGGAGTAGCCTGGTTTAACCCTCTCCAGGGTGAACCTGTTCATTCTCTTAGCAGTCCATGGTATATTCAATACTCTTCTTCAACACCACAGTTTAAAGGCATCAGTTCTCCTTCTATCATCCCTAGTCATTGTCCAGCTCCCTGACGTATAGCAAGTGATTGCAAAGACCATGGCCTATATCAGGCGCTCCTTAGTCTTCAGACTGACTACAATTTTAATAATAAAAAGGAATTTACTGAACAACTACTATATGACAGGCACCTCACTAAGTATAGAAGAGAGCATGTTGGTGTTTTCTGCCTTTGGTCTTCCTCCATAAATACTTCAACTCTAGTGTATTAGCATGTAACACGTTGTACTGCTAACCCAAAGGTTGATGGTTTGATCCATCAGCTGCTCTGTGGGGAAAAGATGGGCAGTGTGCTTCCATAAAAGCCTTGGATGCCCCTTGGAGAGTTGCTATCAGTTGGAATCAACTCATTGGCAATTAGTGAGTCAGGATTAGAAGACAGCATTTGAGTTCATCACATACTGTGTGGTTCAGTACTTACTTTTAGGATTGGGGCTTCAATGAATGCTTGTAGATTCAGATGATAGATAGAAATTTCTCTGTAAATGTTAAAAGAGCTGGATAAATAATGCATACTGCATTGAAATAGATGAGGGAGAGAACTGTTTAAAAGGGATCTATAATTAGGTACTACTGTCATGACAGGCGTTCAGAACGAAGGCTGCATAGTGGAGTGGACTTGGGGGAGGGACTGTATAACAATGAAAGAACTTTTACTTTTCAAAGAGAAGAGCGAACTGGGGGGAGAGGTGGTCAGGGAGGAAAATGCAACAATAACAATAAATGAATGGAAATCCAAAGTCTCTGTAAACTTTCATTAAAATTAATTTTTAAAAAATGTTAAAAGAGGTCCCAGTTAGGGAGAGGGGTGGGCAGGGAGAAAAGTGCAACAATAAATGAATGGAAATCCAAAGTCTCTATAAATTTTCACTAAAATTAATGAAAAAAAATTTTTTTAAAAAAGAGCTCCAAGTTGCACTTGAACTTTAAATTTACATGGAAGAAGCCACATTTACTGGTCACATTGTTACTAGGGGAACCCTCTAAACTAATGCTCAGAGGAAAAAAACCTCTAAACAAAACTATTCCATTAAGCCATCATTAGACAACAGCCCAATTAATAATGTTCACCTAGAGTATAGATTCTCTGACAACAATCTCTTTTCTGTAGCTTTTTAAAAAATTAATTTTAATGAAAGTTTACAGAGACAGAATTTCCAGTCATTCATTGTTGCACTTTTCTCCCTACCTACCCCCCAATTCACTCTTCTCCTTGAAAAGAAAAAAGAAAATCTCTTTCATTGTTATGCAGTCCCTCCCCCCCACCCCCAAGTCCACTCCACTATGCAGCCTTCACTCTGGACTTCTGTAATGACAAGAATACCCATTCATATATCCCTTTTAAACAGTTCTCTCCCTCCTCTGTTTCAATGCAATATACATCATTCCTCCCCTCTTTGTCTATCTTCCCTCAACCCTGATGTCAGTCCCGTTTTACAACAGTGGACATATGCAATATTTTTCCTTTTGTGACTGAGATATTTCACTCAGCACAATGTCCTCCAGGGCCATCTATTTTGCATAATATTTCATGAGTTCCTTGTTTTTCAATGCAGCATAGTATTCCATTTGTGAATATACCAGAGCTTCTCTATCCATTCATTTGTTGATGTGCACTTGGGTTGTTTCCAGCGCTTTGCTATTGCAAACAAAACCGCAATAAACATGGGTGTGCAGACAACAATTTCTTGATCTGAATATAAACTGACAACAATTCATCTGACTCACAGGGTACAGATAAGAAGTAACACAATATGACATGTGTCACCAATATTATTGAACTGTTCATGTAGGAATTGGGGAATTGTGAATGAATGTATGCTTGTTTGTGTAGATTGGAACCAAAAGTAAAAAATACTTTTGTAATAGCCCACAATTTACAATCATTGAGTAGGAAAATTGGGAAAGGGAATAAAATGTCAATGGAAAAGGGAAAGATGGGACTAGATTAAAAGTTGGGAATTCTGGAACAGAGAGTGCAAGAAGAGGCTGTCACAGTTGTCCAGGGGTGATATGATTAACATAAGGGGACCAAATGTTTAGAAAAATGAGAACTTGGAAAATCAGAGGCACTTAAACTAAAGGAAGAGCAGTGAAAAGGAAAAAAAGGGTCCCAGTAGCTGGGTAATGACTAGAGATGATGAAGAGTTGATGCCTTGGAGTTGTGGTGCTGGAAAAGAGTCTTAACTATATCATGGACCACCAAGAAAACAAATACTTCTGTCTTGAAGACGGTGAAACAAAGTTTACCTTGGAGGCTAGGATTTTAAAGCTCCATCTTACATACTTTGCACAAATGGCCAGGAGGGACTGGTCCTTGGAGAAGGACATTATGATTAGACAACATAGGAGAGGAGACAACATGAGATAGTAACTGGGGCAATGGAGGTAGGTGTGTGTAGGGGGTCAGTGAGACTAGCTCAGGACAGAGAAGGCTTGCTGTGAGTTGTGACTCAACGGCACATAACAGCAGCAGCATGCAATGTTTCATATTTGTCAAGCAGGTTAAGTAATAAGGCAAAGTGTTAGACTGAAGATAATAAATGTTTAATTTGTCCTCAGTAGTCAATTTGGAAAGGTTATTTTCACAAACTCTTGAAGGTAGCCACAGTACTGGTCTCTTCCACCACAACAGCAGACATTTTGTTTCAGAAACTGCCTGGTGAGCCCTTAACAGCTATTTATTATTTTTGGACAATTGTTAGAGACTTAAAAACTAACTGTGCAGTCTATTGTTACTTTATGAAAACAGTTAATGAACTGGTATATTGAGTAATGTGTCTGCTGCCTAGCTCTACCACACACGTGAACAGACACACCTACCCACGCCCACTTAGCCAAATTGCTGAGTATCAACAAAGCTGTTTCCTGGGACATTGGAAGTTGCTTTTCTTATACCACACCTGGAAGAGAAGGCCTACATCCCTCCCAATACTTGTTTTAAGACTGCTGTGCCTCTTTTGAACATTGCTAATTCTTTAGAGTATGTAAATGGACCATTAATAAGGTGACATTGCTTTTAAATTCAGTCAGGGAAGGGTAAACATGTGTTACAGAATATAGATGAAAGATTCAAAGGCACATTCTGAAATGTGTACTGACAAGATATTGAGGCAGTGAGATTGTTTTTAAAATAAAACAGTCTCCTTTTGATGTATGAGTACATCAAAGCAAGTTCACTTTACCTTTAAGAATTTAGACTTTTCATCTAGCAGAGAGTATGAATCTACATGCCCAGTTAGATGGAGGTCCATGAATAATCTCTTCCCTCCCTTTTTACCCCCCTTGTTGTTGTTGTTATGTGCTGTTGAGGTGTCTGAAACTCATAGCAACCCTATATACAGCAGCTCTGAACCCTGCCCTATCCTGAGCCAATCTCACTGACTATGACACACCTAAACCCATTGCCCCAGTTACCATGTCAATCCATCTCACCCAGGGTCTCTTTCTCCTGCATGCTCCCTCCACTCCTCCAAGCATAATGTCTTTCTCCAACGACTGGTCCCTCATGGCCACGTGCCCAAAGTATATAAGACAGACTTTCAAAATCCTAGCCTCCAAGGAGAAATTTGATTTCACTTTCTCAAAGAAAGACATATTTGTTCTCCCAATGGTCCATAGTATGTTCAAGACTCTTCTCCAGCACCACAACTCAAAAGCATTGATTCTTCTGTCATCCTTAGTCATTGCCCAGCTCTCTGCTGTGTAGCATGTAACTGTGGAGACATATAGGGAGCTCTACTGGCCTGTGTTGCTGTTAATTGCTGTCGAGTTGAGCACGACTCATAGTGACCCTACAAACAAAAGGTCTGAAGCCTTTCTGTAACTATCATCATTTATCAAAGTTCATAAAGTTTCCAGAGGCATGTTGTACAGGAAGTGGTAAGGAATTGTGCCGGCAGTAGCAACGCAAAAGTACACAGTTCTAGTCACAAGCTGCTCCACAAAAAAGATGGACAATCACCTCCTGTACAATTTACTGTCTCTAAAAGCGCACTTGGAGGGTCAACTATGAGTCAGTTCCAACTCAATGTTCCTCAACAACAACAATTATATATTATATAACAAACATCAGCAGTATAGTCAGTTCCACAGGTTTTGCCTGTATAATTCGATGACATTCACCACACTAATTATGCTACACAACTATTATCTTTTTCCAAATTATTCCATCACTATTAACAAAAATGCAATAGCCCCTAAGCATGGCTTCCCTTTCCCACTTCTCATCCCTGATAACCACTAATTCACTTTATTTATTTGCCGATTTCATCTAAGTTGGATCATGAAGAGTCATCCTTTTGTGACTTATTTTGTTCAGCTTAATGTTTTCTATGGCCGTTTATGAGAAAGCATATGTCAGATTTCAATTGGTTATATGACTGAGTAATAGTCCCGCATGGGTGTACCATATTTTGTTTATCCATGGATATAATGGACATGTAGACTCTTCACACTATTTTGCTAGTGTGAGTAATATTGCTATGAAGTCCCTTCCCATTTTAATCTCATTGAGCTGGTCTGTCATTTTACTCTGTGTGACTTTGATATTTGATGCAATACCATACAATATATTGTCTGTCTTCCCACTGGCTTGTAACTCTTTGAGCATAAAGACATTTTCTTTGATATTTGATTCCCTGGCATGTAGCAGTTGCCCACCACAGTTGTCCTGCTGCTGTTACAAGCCATCAAGTTGCTGTCAACTCAGAGATTTCACCTGTAACACATGACTGAGTCCTGTGACATCCTCACACCATTGCTGTTTCAACCAATTGTTGCAGCCACCACATCAATCTATATTGTTGAGGGTCTTCTTTTTCGTTGATGTTGTACTTTACCAAGAATGATGTCCTTCTCCAGGGACTAGTTGTTCCTAATAATGAGTCCAAGTATGTAAGATAAGATGACACCATCTCACTTCTAAGGAATATTTGGCTGAACTTCTTCCAAGAAAGATTTGTTTATTCTTATGGAAGTTCATAGTTTATTTAATACTACTTGCTAGCATAACTTAGTGACTAAAAACATGGATGTAAGGAGAAGAAAAGAACGGAAGGGACCTTATGCAAAAAGACTCCGTGGAACTCACAGAGTTGTACAGACACTTAACTTCTTGCAAGTGGCCTTCAGGAAGTGTAAAAACTCCTAGAACCCTGAGAGGTAATAAGAAATAGTAGAATTTGAAATAGGAGACTTGAGCGTGCTTCTTGGATCTGCTCTTTAGTGTATGGCTGACCTTAGATGACATACTTAACCTTGAAGCCTTAGTTTCCCCTTCTGTAAATTGAGGGTAATTGTATTTACCTTGAAAGGGTCTTGGTAATTAAGTGAAATATGCACATAATAGCATTCAGCACACTATTCATGCAATCTTAATTATTATTCTTTTCATCTTAAAATCAAAGCCATTTTCACCTGAACTATCTCATTTGTCTTTTATTTGGCAAAACATTGTATTTGAGGAGAATACTTTTGAAAGAAGGCTGCTTCTTTTTATTTTGCTTTTCAGATAGTATTTTCATTTATTGGCTATTTGGGGCAATGCTGTTGAGACTCCTCAAAATCTAATCTGTATCGTTTGAAAATGTGATAAAATAAAGATTCTTCAGCCTCGACTCTGAAGACTCCGGTTCAGTCCTTAAGTGAATCTGAAGAATCTGCACCGGCCTAACTGATCTGATAAGCAGCCAGGACAGGAAGCCTGGATAAGCTGCTTTTTCTGTTTTAACTAATTTAAGGACCTCCAAGTTCTGGCAAGTGAGCTCATGAATATATCCTCTCTCTTTTAATCAACTGATTGGTTAAAAAGGTGAGGGGGCCTTTCAGGATATTCAATTTTGTTATACCTGGGGTCTGTTTTTATTTAGGGTATTTATTACCTTTGTTTCAATATAATTTAATAGCTTTAACAGTTTACATAATATTTGATAAGTGGCTCTGTCTTGCCACAAGCTTATAAAATTTGTGTCAAGTTAACAGTTTCCACCCTACCATTGGTATAAAGACCCACAATATTTCCATTAGTAAATACAATAGTTAAGACTTTCTTGGTCCTTGGTCTGGTTTTTGAGCATTTAAGTGTGGAGCTTTATGGTACCTTGTACCACACAAACCCTTGTTTCTTTTCCTAGAGAGGCCATCAAACTCAGAGCTCTTAAATATACATGCTGCTATGATTCCCTGGGTAACTGTGCAAAACAAACAGGAAACTCTTTGGGGTCTGATTTCAATCTTTAATGCATTTATATTTTAAAATTTGAAATTTCATCACAGCATGACAATTGTATAAAAAATTCACAGGTACTTAGGAGTAAAAGCAGAATTCTTCGACTAGAGAATGGTACAGAGTTTAGCTGGGCTCTTAGAAAAACCATTTCAATCTCCTCTGCTATATTTTTTCAACTTCAGGAATAAACGGCACAAAACAGAGTTACCGTTGTTGTTAAGTGCTGTTGAGTCGCTTCTTACTCATAAGAACTGTATGTACTTCCATCTCTGACAGGAATGCTTGATCTGATGATTAATGTGAATCATGAATGGTGTTTTAGACTGCTTGGGAAGACTCCTGTGCATTACTGTCTTTTGGATATTTATCTCCAGGGTTACCACCTAGCATAAGTTTTGTAAAAACTGTTCCATTGAACATCTTATACATGGTTAAGGGAGTGTAAGATAGTGTAATTACTTTGAGGAATTGTTCGGTTCCTGGTGGCAAAAAGGTTAAGAACTTGGCTGTCAACTGAGAGGTTGGTAGTTTAAACACACCTAGAACTTCTTCAGGAGCAAAGACAAGGCAATTTGTTCCCATAAAGATGACAGCCTTAGAAGCTGTCTGGGACAGTTCTACTCTGTCACGTGGGATTACTATGAGTTAGAATTGACTGCAGGCACTCAACAACACGGAGTAAAGCTGATGATTTGAACCCCTATATAACCAGGCATGTGTACACCCACAAAATTACACAGTCCATAGATATGTGTATGTCGAACATATTTACCAAAATACATTATAATTTTCATAGAGGCTCTAGTCATATCCCAGAACTGTAAACTACACAATGATCATCCATGATAGAATGTATATAAATTGAAATGCATTCATAAAAAAGAATACTATACAGCATATTGTAATTAATGTTACAAAACAAAATGTGTATCATTGATGAATGAAAACCAGTATGTGTTTATTGAACATTTTTATTTAAGATCAAAGAGTAAATATGGGAACATCAGAGTTAGGGAATAAATGTAGGAGTGAAAGGGAAGTAGAATATAGAACAGAATTTCAAATTCCCATGTACTTTTTTCAATTTTTGTAACTGTAGAAGTTAGATGAACACTTGAAACTGATGCTTTGACATAATATTTAAACTTAAAAACAAAAATATTTCCTAAAATATTCTTCAAACCAAGCAGTAGTTACTATAACCACAGCCTTGAATACTGTACTCTTTCAGGATCTATGTATATGAAGTCAAAGTGACAACAGCAGTTCCAAAGATTGGAGAACAACAGTTTATATTACTTGAGGAGGAACAACTTTGGAAAAGATGGTAAGAATGGTTGTAGAACTTAGAGAATTTAAACAATATCATTAAATTGTATATATAAAAAAATATTGAAGCTTTTTCTCCTGTGTACATTCTAAGCAACAAACAATAAAAAAAAATTTTTAGAAAAAATTCAAGGAAACAATTAGTCCAAAGGACAATTGAACCCAAGCTTCACAAGCCAAAGATAAAAACTAGATGGCTCTCAGCTACCAGTACTGACCTCCCTGACAGGGATCACAATAGGAGGTCCTCAATAGAGTGGTGACAAACCTCAAAATCCTAAGAAAGACCAGGCTTACTTATGTGACAGAAACTGGTGGAACCTAGGACTATGGCCCTTAGTGTTTAGCAGAACAATTCCCTGTGGACTATGCCACCAGTGCTCCAATACTTAGAGAAATGCAACAGAAATACTGGTACAGAAAGTGTGTGTGTGTGTGTGTGTGTGTGTGTGTGTGTATTGTAAGGGGTAGGAGGAGCCTATAAGAATAATTTACAAAGGTTCAAGACTTGATGCTAGAGTTAAACTGTACCTTATGAAATGAAGAAAGCTGCTGGCTCCATACCTGCAGTAACTTTCTTTCCACCTCAGCATTGGCCTGGAACAGAGCTAGGAAAGATGTGGTGCTTACTGGGTCGGGTGAATGAGATCTTCAGAAATTGCACAGAAAGCAAGGCGCCTTTAAAACATTTTTGAAAAGTATGGCCGTATCCAAAAGCAGGTGATGTGAATCAACCATTGACTCCTCGGGAGAAAGATGGGCCATCCCCATCCTGGTGATTCACAGCCTCTGAAACCCCACTGGAGTGGTCGTCTCCTACTCAACAGCAGTGCGGCTGAGGTCAAGAGGGTAGTCCCACCATGTGCACACACCATTAAACAAACAAAACTAACGTCCTTCATCTTCTTAAAATGGCTTTATAATTTACTAAAAAAATGAGGATGTAATTCGATCACCACATGTCAAGCCTACAATAAAGAAATCTATAGTAAAAAAAGACCCACCAAATAACTGAGGATACATATTAATTTGTCATTTATAAATACAGAAAAGGACTAAGAAGAAAGCGTGCATTTGTAAGAAGTCATTTTCAATGTTACTTCCCTAAAGAATTACCACTAGCATCACGTGAGTAACTGATAATTCTTTTAGGTCTAGAGAGAAATTATTTATTAAGCATGGGGTGATTAGTGTACAAGCTTAATGACAAAGCAAACTCTGAAGGAAAATCACCACGAATGTTCCTTCCATTTCTTATGGAGATCAGGAGAAAGGAAGTTGCAAGCACCCAGCTTTAAATAGCCTCTTTCTAGGCATTCCTTTGATGAGATGAGTGCTCTGATAACAAAATAGCTGGAATTCTAAAGCAAATAAGGCTTTCCTGGCCTGATGCAGGGGTGAATGGCAGCACAGGAAGAGAGCTGCTCTGTGGAGACTTTCTGAAATAGCAGTGCTCTTACAAACAAGATGCAGGCCATCAGAGAGAAAAGAAGAAAAGGGATGAAATGAAACAGGGGAAAATCACAATGAAAGTTGGAAGATTTGAAAAATATTACAAAATAGCATTAAGAGAGAAAAATAATAGAACACTGTAGTGTATCATTGGTCTAATTAATCTTAGCTAAAATGCCTCTGAGTTCCTTCTAGACCAGTTAAGAGACGTCTTGGAATCACACAATAAGCACACTATATGTTGAATTCTACATGCTTACAAGTAAGCTGGGCACATAAATAAAAACTGTACTTACTGCGTGGCTCCTTCTTCAATTGACTTTAACAATATTTCCACCTGCTGAGCATAATTCAACCTCAAGGGGAGAAGAGAGCTGACAGTATGGCGTCCCTCCTTGCCCTTCCAGCAGGCGGGGATTCTGCCCATCGTGCCCAGGTGACTTGACCTCAGCGCTCAGTCACCTGTGGGAGCTAAGAGTCTGCTGAGAACAAGGAAATGAGATCTGTTCTCTCCTTTGAAGCTTTTTAAAACATAAGGGTTTATAGATGGCTGCAAATGGACCAAGAAGCCCTTAAAACGTGTCAAACTCTCTGGGGAACTAGTTTCCATATTGAAATATCAAACTGATGCACAACCTTAATACCCATAAGCACTTGGCTACTAAATTGGTGCTTGAACCTATCAGGACCTTCATTCACAATCACATCCATCTATACATGTATCACCCTCAGCACACTGGCTTACATACTCGATACTTCATTCATAATTTCACACATGTCACCCTCATGCATTCACAAGTGTGTCCAGCTACAAATTCCCCACACTTAAATAAACTCATGCTCACACATTCACACACATTGACTCATGCTTGTAGGGAGTTACATCGCCAACAGAAGGCCATGCCTCTCCGGCGGTTTGACCTCACCAGCGGTTCTGCAGGAAGGTGAGGGAGAAGGTCAGCAATCTCTTCTCATGCCATTTACAGCCTCTAAAAACCTGCTTGAGACTGGACGATGAGTCGGTCCCAACTCAAGGCAATGAGTGATTAGGAGAGTTCCCATGCACGTTTATTCTCCCATGTACTCACACTTTCACACACATACAGAAACACACTCGTATGTGCACACATACAAGCTCGTTTACCAGTGTCACCAAACATACACACACACACCCCCTTACACATTCACACACTCGCTCACTCAGTCACTCGCAGGCAGATACATTCACTTGCTCACATGGGAGCCAAGTACACACTGTGATTAAATGTCAGAGGACCAATGCTCAATAAAGTAGCCTCCTGGGAGATGGCAACTGGGAGAGTTTGGAAAATTAGGGGTTTGCTAAGAAATTTAGTCTCTATATTGACTTTGGGGGGGTTTAAAAAAGTTATTATTTGAGTGAAAGTTTGAAAAGCTAATTGGTTTTCTGTTTGATGATTCATACACATTTTGTTTAAGGACAATTGTGATACCCACAATGTAACCACTGTCTTCCTACTTCCTCCCTATGATTGCCATGTCCTTTAGTCCTGCTAGCTTAGTCTCTCCTGCCTTCTGAGCCTTATCCCTGAACAGATACTGACCTCTTCATCTTACATGGCTGGCGGTTCTGAGAAATGAGGTCTTCCCTGATGAACAAAGGGGGTAGGTGTGTCAGAGTCGGTGAGACCGGCTCAGGACGGGGCAGTCTATTGTTGGGTTGCAAGCTGAGCCGCTGGATTTATTCTCACTTTAATCACCCCTGGTCATCACAAGCCAGAAATACGGACTTTAGGAATTCACACACCAGGTCTGTGATTGTCATCAAGTTGCTGATTTTTTTTATTGTTGTTGCCTCCATTTCTTTATCTACAAAAGAGATAATAATTACTTTTCTGAGGGAATTATGAGTATTAAGTTGATCATGTAAAACTCATGTAAGATGCATATGTGTTCAACAATGGCGAGTTGTCAGTGACTTGGGTTTGCTTGCTATCAGTACCTAGGTATCAAAGCCCTCACTGTCCAGCTGATTCTAATTCATAGGAACCCAGGGAGAACTTCCCCCACAGCATTTCCACGGCTGTGTCTTTATGGAAGTGACAGCCATGTTTTTCTCCCATGGAGTAGCAACTGTGCATACATATATATGTATGTGCGTGTGTCTCAGGAACATGAGTAAGCATGCTCACATGTATGTACCCGTGTGTATGTGTGTTCAGTCCCCAACTTCCTTTACTGGCAGCAAGCTCAGGTGACACACAGAACCTGCCTTCTAACATGCAAACTTGAGAAAGTTGTCCAAGAACAGCTCTGGCCCTCAAGACAAGTGAATGCCATCTCTATGCCTTAGAGAAAAGTTACTCTGAGAAACAGTGCTTTGAAAATCAAGTTGTGCTGCTACAGACTTGGCCATGAGACCACCCAAAGGCTGCTGCCTTTTCTCCCATGGCTTCTTCTTTGCTGTGAAGATGAACAGAGTGCCCAGAGAAGTGCCTCAGGTCAGAGCGGAGGGTTGGAGGTTTGGCAAGTAACACAGACTTTACAGCCAAGCAACTTTGGTCTCACATTCCCATTTTGCCTCGAGCAAGCTGAAGGCTATGGGTAAGCAACTTTCTGATCTTCAGCTTCCCTGTCTACCTGTCCCTCCATACCCCAGTAATAACCTTGTTCATTAGGTTGCTATGAGATCTAGTTGACTTGACGGCACCTAGCACACTCCCACAAGTTTATGGGGTGACATCAAAGGAGCCAATGCATCATGTTATCTAAATACTGGGCATCCTTTGCACAAGGTATCACACTCACTCCCTGACTGCTCAAGTGTATTCTGATCATAGCAATCCTCCATCGACTTCTGAGGTTATAAATTGCGTTCAGAGGAAACTGCCCATCTCACTCCTGGGGATTTGAACTGCCAGAAATGCTCAGCCTTTGGTTTAAGAGCAAAACTCTCTACTAACTAGGCCATCAGAGTTGCACAAAGCTTATGCTTCATAAATGATGCTGCTCCATGAACAACCCCTCACTCACTCATTGCCAGTGAGTACAGACCCGCTCACAGCTGACCATCCAGCAAGCTCTCAGAGGTTGTAAAACGCTGCGTGAGAGATTACACATCTTCCTCTCTCAGAGCATCTGATGGATCCAAATCGTAGGTCTTTAAACTGACAGCACAAACTCCTCCCCCCAGGTCACCAGAGCTCCTAGTAAACAGTGGAAAAATAAAATTAAAATGAAGCCTTGATATTTTCCCCCTAATCACACCACTTTGGACCAAATCAAGAATTTTCCCAATTTAGCCTAGCACTGTGAGAGGTTTGTGAAAGCTTTGAGTCTGTCTTATCTACATGTGAGGTGGTAGTTGTTTATTATCAAATCAGAACCAACCCATAGCTGACCCCTCCGGAGTTTCCAGAGGCAATAAGTCACACAGGAGGAGACTGCTCATTTTTCTCCTACGGAGCAGGTGCTGGATTCAAACCATGTGCCTTTGGGATTGCAGCACAGTTTCTTTCCACCAGAATTCCCTTTGTGAGGACACATTAGAAACTCTGGGTCAGAAAGGCTTACTCTGTCAGAAGAGTGACAGCACTTTTCATCATAAGCCAGCGAGTCAGTCTTTCACTTTCAAAAAGGAAAACCATCAGAAGCCCAAGTCAACAATTGAAAATACTGACTAGAAGGAATGATACTTTCCTAAAATTGAAACATTACACCTGTAAGTGTGAGCTGATTGCCCACACTTCTCAGAGAACAGTAAGTGAAATAAAGAACAAACTCCCAACAGGGAGCCCCATGAGAGTTTGGACACAGAACAATGACTGAGTGGGCAGCTGAGGCCTCTGCCTGAGAGGCGGGAATTGAGTCAATAAAAGCACTAAACAAACAGTCGGGCTCTCCTGTTCTAAATCAGTTTGTACAGCAGTTAAAGCTTGTGGGCCAAGGAGCACTGAGAGCCGGTGCACATCCTCTGTTAAATCTAAGCCAATCTCCTGGGGCAAACGTTTGTTTACTTGGCCTTTCATTGCAGAATGGCTGCCCCATTAGAGGCAGAAGCTGAGCTGGGTGGAGCTGGCAGACTAATAATGCCATGAAGGCACAGGAACACACACAGGCACACGTGCGCGCGCGCACACACACACACACACACACACACACCCTGCTTTCTAGAGGGGGTTGTGGGTGAATAGTCCTTATAGTAAGGGGCAGAGGGTACCATGTCCCTAAAGAAGAAGGAGCCTTGGATGAAGAGAGTAAAATGGAGGGAGGAAGGGCACAAAAGAAATCCTGTTTGTGAAGAACAGTCCTGAGAAGTAGCTTTTGAGATTCTTGCCCCAAAGTTGGAAAAGGGCCTGAGAGGAGGAGAGTGACTAGAAAGCTAGTAGCCCTCACCTCTCCAGAAATCTGTCCCTTACCAAAAATGTCCTCCTTCCATCTGTGTGATTAAAAGTGCCTTCACATTAGCAATGTAGTGTGCTTCAGAATCTGAGCTGTTCAGAATTTTAAAAATCGTTGGGAATTTAAGAATTCTTTGGAAAGGTGCATTATTGTCTTGAAATTTCTGGGTGGTGCAAACAGGTAAGTGCTTGGTAACTATCAGAAAGATTGGCAGTGTGAATCCATCCAGAGACGGCTTAGAGAAAAGTCAATCTAGTTGCAAGGTCAAAGCCTTGAAAAGCCTCTGGAACACTGTTCTGAAGCACATGGTTGTTGTGGTTGTCAAGAGCCACTGAGTTGATTATGACTCATGGCCACTCTATGAAAAAAACAGATCAGAGCTCTGCCCCATTCTTCATCATCCTCACAATTTTCATAAAAAACAACAGAAACTCGTAGTGCCCCCATGGATGAAAGTAGGCTTACTAACAACTGGTTTCATTTTCTTTTTTTTTTTTTAAAAATGGTCTCAATTGTGATAAATAGCATGATGTGTGCTTGAACAAACCCTTTTATGCCATTCACAAGTGGTAGCTTGGTAATTGTGAAAAGCTGGACATTGTTTTGAAAGGTAGGGTTGTGGAATAGGGTAACCGATTCTAATCTCAAGAAATTTTACATTTGGGGGCCGGAAGGTAGTCACAATAAACGTTAGTAGCACAGTACACAATGTTTGTTGTTGTTGTTAGGTGGCATCAAGTCAACTACAAGTCATAGCAACTTGTAACGTTTAGAGCTACTAATTAAAATGTCAGCAATTTGAATCCACTGGCTGCTCTGTGAGAAAAAGATGATCCGTCTTCTCCGTCAAGATTTTTAGCCTCAGAAAACCAATAGAGGATCACTATATGAGGATATAGAGGATTACTTTGGCTCTACCAAAGTGTGTGTGTGTGTGTGGGGGGGGTGTTCAAGGGAAATAAAAGGAGACAATGCCAGTGCCAGATGATATACGGTTTCCTCGGAGGTGACATGCAAAGATCAATATGAAGAACAAATGTGCTAGTATCTAGTGGCTGTCTCCACTGTCATCACTTTGCACGCTGTTTTCAAAAAAGCAGTATTTACATATTCTCTGTGGAGAATTCATGGCAGACAGTGTTTAGTGGAGCTCCCCAATTAAAACAAGCTTGGAAGCAGGAGTGGCATCCACTCCGGAAACCCTATGAACTTGGAGAAAGGATGAAAGTCATGCAAGTGTTGAGGACTTTTTTCATAGGGTCGCTATGAGTTGTCCACAACTCGACGCACTTAACAACAACAACAACATATTCTCTACAACTGCTTGGTCAGTGGTTCTAAGCACTGGCTACACATTAGAATCTCCCGAGGAGGCTTAACACATTCTGATGTCCAGGGTTTACCCCAGATCACTTCATTACAACTTTCAGAGGTGAGACCCCAGCATTGAAGTGTTCCAAGTTTTCCAGGGGATAACAACAATGTGTAGACAAGGTGGAGATGGGCTGTGTCAAAGTTTGCAGAGTCTTTCTGATTAGTTCCCTAAGGAATATGCTTTGGACTACTTCTCACATTTGCTTAGGCTTAATCCTATTTGAAATTCTTAAAGGATTCAAAAGATACAGATATATTTACACGCCTATGGCTGCCTTTGATTAAACTTAGATATAGCAGTTGATTTGTTTCAGGCTGCAAGGAACATTTGCCTAAACAGTGCTTTAACTGCAATTTTTATTCCCCCTAATAAGAAATTCCAGGCACTTGGAGAAACAAAGAACTTGCAGTGCAGATACAGAAAAAAAGGAAGAGGTATGTATAAGGCATCTTATTTTACATTATTTTTAAAAGGACTTACATATCTCCCCTACTCATTGCTGGAACCAACTCATAGCTGGTTTTCAGAGACTTTAAATTGCAGAGGAGGAGATTGCCGTTTTCCCATGGAGAAGCTGGTAGACTCGAACTGCCTGCTTTTGGCTCAACTCCCTACCACTAGGCCACTAGAGCTCACTCATGTACATCTGGCCAGGGGAAGGAGGGACTAAAGTAGGGGAGAGAGAGAGTCTAAATCAGTAATTCATAGTTTCTTGGGGCAGATCCCTAATTAAATACATATTTGGTTACATATTTATGAAATACATATTTGAAATACATTCCTTCAGTTAATTACACATACAAAAAATGAAGTAGGTTTTACTATCTCCTTCCACAGGAGATCCAAGCCAGGGTGTAAATGGCATGTCATGGTTCACACTGACAAAGCTGAGGAATTCTGCCCCCAACGTGCTGGGTGACTGTGCAGTCCTCGGACACTTCCCACCTCTGGCTGGTTGAGTCATTGGGATCAGACAGGTCTATGTTGCATTTAGTAGTCATTGGCATGAGTACTATTTTCAGAATTTTATTTAATGGCCTACTGCATGTGAGAATAAAGACTAGATCTGAAACCAATGCGATTGTCTATAGCTTTAGGAGTCAACTCAGAGATTTTGCAAAGATTGAGTGGGAACATCTAGATTTAGTTCAGACTATTGGCCTCGGGATCCCAAACTTCTCCTCTTGTCGTCCTGCGTAGATCCCAAGTCTCCCACTAACTCCCTTTTCCCAATGGTTTCAGGTAATAGACTATTCAATTGCTCTTAAGTTGTTTCATAGCAAACCAATGGTGACTGACCATGCACGGACAGCCTGTAGGAGCTCAAGACCTTTCTAAGAGTGTTCTCTCCTGCTGACGCCCTTCAACCATGTATTGGAGAAGGTGCATCCAGAGAGGCAAAGAGATAAAGTTTCACCTCACTTACTCTGGGCATGTTGCTAGGAGAGGCTATTCCTTAGAGAAAGGCGTCATGCTTGAAGAAAAGGTAGAGGGACGGTGAAGGAGAGGAAGGCCAATGGATTGACGTAATTACTACAGCAGTGAGCTCAGGTTGTCAGAGTTTGTGAGGATGGCACAGGATAGGACAGGATTCAGAGCTGTTGTTCCTAGGGTCTCTTTGGGTTGTGCTTGACAGCATCTTACAAAACAACAGCAAGCCAGCAGAGCTCCCCGAGGGTCATATAGTGCCTTCTCTTTCTCAGTCACAGCACCAACAAAGTCTTCTTTGGAAATGGAAAACTATATAACACCATTAAGACGGACTTACTCAAAATCACACTCAGAGGGAGCTGTGTTTTCCCAGCCTGTTTAACAGCCTTCTCACTAACATTAAAATGCCCTATGAGAAAAGCAAATTAGCATTGCCAGGAGAACGTCAGAATTTTCTGACATTTTAGAGTTGACATTTTCTGCCTCAACCTTTCTTCAACAAAGTACTTAACATTTAATAAATTCTGGGATTAGGTGCTTTTTTCTCCAGAGACCGACATTGGCTGCAGTCTTCAAAAATGGCAATCACCTAAATGTTGGATGAACCTGAAATGTTTTTCCAAATATCCAGAACATATTTCATTAATTGCTACCTATTTCTCATATTTTCTACAGCTGTTAAAGCAGACTTTTCTCCACTCATACGCAGATATAAGGATCTCCAAAACTTTCAAAAGTGAAGATTTTATAGGAGGCTTTTACTCCTTTTTACATTTATAATTTTAAATGTGGATAGAATTAATATGACTGTGTCAAATTTGAATTTTAAAAGAAGTTGCCAGTTAAATGTGATAGAAACTGGTTAGTAGTCTTGAAAGGGGAAGAAGAAAGTTTTCATTTCTGCTCAGCAAAAATGTTTGAAGCTATGCATTTATAGACATTACTTTGTCTATGTCATTTTGTTAAATGGATTCAATCTATCATCATCTATATTCTATTTATATAATGCCAGGTGGAATGGGAGATGTAGTAACCCTGGGAATAATATCTATCCAATACACATTTAGCCCTGAAATTCTTCAACAGTATTTATCTTTAACCTGCAGCTATTCCATCCATTTACATTTACCCACCGTGACAGTTTTGTATCATTTATAATGGTTTCCTGTCATAGATCCCATTTATTGCTGCTGTTAGCTGCTGTTGAATCAGTCTTGACTCATGACAATTCAATGCACAAGGGAACAAAACACAGCTCATGTGCATAATCCATTGGGCTTGCAGATTAGATTCTTGTGATCCATAGGACGTCATTGACTGATTTTTTTGGCATCAGATAGGCAGGGCTTTTATTCTATTATGTTTTAGTCTGGACATTGTGCTGAAACCCATTCAGCATAATAGAAACGTATAAGCCTCATCTGACGAAAGTTGATGGCTAAACATGAGGTTACTGGCCCAGAATAGAACTGAGCCTTCCAAGTGAAAGAGTAGAATTTGACCAGGTAACCACCCAATAACTTGTCAATTTAGGTTCTATAAACACAGGCAAAATTAAGTTAAGAGAATTGATGGCATATTTCAAAGTATAAAAAGGCATTGCAACAAATGCTATGCCATCCTTTCATCTATATAAATTCTGATTTAATGTTTTCTTTTTTCAAAAAAAAAGATTCTTACCTAATTTTAGTTCTTTACTTAATTTTCTATTGTTTTCATTGTTGTTTATACACAGATGAACAAAAGATGGCAACTAGTATCAGAAGAAAGCATATGTTTTTCATTTAAAACAACAACAAAACTGAGCTCATTTTCCTTATGGAATGCCCTCTACACATGGAAGAACAAGTGTTTCTGCTAAACATCTGAGTGAATGATGGTGGGAATATTTAATATCCAAACTCCCTCTATCACTTTGGATCAGCTGGTTTATGCTTGGCCATAATGTTGGATTACACACACACACACACATACACACACAGTATGGCCATCTAACAAAATTAAAGGCATAGTGTAGATTTAGGATTCCATGTAAACATTACATATTCATGATCAATACACAAATTATAACCAAAGAGTCAATCTTTTCTTCATTTATCAAAGATGCATTTATGCTGCATTGCACAGTGGATGTTTCATAAACTGAAAGAATAAGTTGGACCTCTGGTGGCCCAGTGGCAGAAGCTTCGCAGAAATTCCAAACGCATGTAGTTCGAATCCACCAGATGCTCTGCTAGAGAAGGAGGGGCAATCTCCTCCTGTACCAGTCAGATCTGATTTGACAGCACACAAGTAGTAAAAAAAAAAATTTAAAACCCAACAATAATTATAAAAAAAAGAAAGAACAAGTTGTATAATTAATCTACCTGAGCTTTCACGTTGTTGAAGGATTGTGTGGAGAAATTATTTTAATTTGCATCATTTCTAAACAAGATCAATCATTATTCCATTCTCTCAAAGATAATTGGTCAGGTGAAAGAATCAACTTAGAAGCTTTTAAATGATCTAGTGATATAGTGACAAGAACTTGAAGCACTTGTTGCAGAAGATCAAAGAATATGCAGTCTTCAAAATAGATTGTATCTCAATGTCAAGAAAACAAAGATCTTACCACCAGATCAACAGACAACATCATGATGGATAGAGAAGGTAGACTGAAACTGTCAACAACTGCATCCTACTTGGAGCCACAATTAACACCCTTGGCACCAGCATTTAGGATATAAGGAGATGCTTTCTACTGAGAAAGTCTCCAGTCAGGAACCTCTTCAAATTATTGAAGAGTAATGAAGTCAATTTGAGAACTAAGGTGTGTCTAATTCAGGCCAGGGTCTTTCTAGTCACTTGCTATGCATCTAAGAGCTACACAATGAATAGGGATAAGAAAAGAAGAATTGATGCCTTTGAGCTGTGGTATTGGAGTAGAGCACTGTACATACCATGAATTCCCAAAAGAACAAACAAATATGTCTGGGAGAGGATGCAGCCAGAGCTCTTTGGAGGCAAAGATGATGAGGCTTCGCCTCACATACTTTGGGCATGTTATTAGGAGGGGCTATTCATTAGAGAGGGAGATGATGCTTGGAAGGGTGAAGGGTCAACAAAGGAAAGGAAGCCCCTCAACCAGGTGGAGTGACACAGTGACTGCTGCAATGGACTCAAGTGTGTCAGGAAGTGGGAAGATGGTGCAGGATAGGACAGGGTTCAGATCTGTTGTTCATAGGGTTGCTATGGGTTGTTCTTGATTCAACAGCACCTAACAATAACAATAACAGTGATGTTTACATGCTACCCAGTATCTTTGAAATATTTTTAGAGTTGTTTTAGAAATAGTTGATGATCCATATAATAATCAGGTTCACAAATTACTTCATGTGTGAATTAAAGTAGTTTTAGAGGAAAGAGTTGAGGGCTCTGAAAGCAGAGCTTAACCATCTTCCTTCCTCTCTTCTTCTTGAAAAAGGGGTCATATGGTAAGAAGAGAAGAAATCAAATAGGACTGTTTATGAAGTAATACTTTGAAAACAAACCATCAAGACTGTATCTTTAATAACCATCCAGGTTAACAAATGGAACCTTACCCTGGATAATGTAATTATGGAGGCCAATGTAAAATAGCAATATGAGGACCCTCTTCTTAAAATGAATGAATGAATGAATGAACAAACAAACAAATAAATAAATAAATATCTATCACCACCCAGTGACTCCTTCCCCTGGGGAAAGATCTGTTTATTCTTCTCATCCAGTTCTCCCCAAACAGTCCTTGGAAAGACCCAGAGTAGTGCTTTGCATTTGGCTCAGCAGATGTGACTATTTACATATAAGCTTATTTCCATATAAAACCAAAACCAAACCTGTGGCCAGTCAATCAGATCCAGCTCATCGTTACCCTAGAGGACAGAGAAGGCTGTCCTGCTATAAATCTTTGATGAAAGCTGACGGCCACATTTTCCCCCTGTAGAACAGGTTACTGGAGTCTTTGTTATTTCCATATTTAAGTCACCTTACTTCTTATTATTTCCATATAAAAGGAGTAAAAATCTAGCAGATCTTCAAAGTATTAAATGCAAGAGGATTAAATCCTCAAGTCCAGTCAGCACCCATCCGTGAAATCAGCTAATAGACACGACGCTTTACATCGGAGAACTGAGACTGTGATACTTTTGACAGTAGGGAATACTTCTGGGCGGTAAAAAATTAGAGACATTTATCTGAAGCCTCAGTAGCTCTTGGGACTTCTTTCTCTGGCAGCTCCACACAGATTTCATAGCCCTGCTTTTCTCTTCCAGAGAAAACCAGAGTGGTTGGCCCTCAGTAACGAGAAGGGGCGCACCCTGACTTTTAAGAGAGAGGAGAGCAAGTATGCTAGCGAGACAGCCTGCAAGATGTGAACAGTCCCTGATGAACTTCTTTGTAAATTAGTAATTGTGGCAAAAAAGAAAGACAAATATTGCCATTTTAAACATTTTTAAGTGTATAATTCAGCAACATAAACAGCATCACGTCTAGATCTAAAGTATTTTCATCACTCTAAACAGAACCTTGTTACTCCTTGAACAAAAACTCCCCATTTCTCCCACCCCGCTCCAGCCCGTAGTACCCTATTCTGCTTTCTAGCTCAATGCATTCACCTATTCTAGTGATTCACTAGGTGTGGGATCATGCAATATTTATCCTTTTGTTTCTGACCTTTCCCCCAGCATAATATTTTCAAGGTTTATCCATGATGCCGCCCATGCCAAGGCTTCTTTGCACTTTATGGAGGAGTGATATTCCAAGAATTGATTCTCACACCAGCCTCTTAATGAAGATCTGAGTTTAGAGGCTAACTTCATTTTATATATAAACAAAGTAATTTTTCACGTAATTTAATTAACACATTTCCCCCCAGAAATCTAAAAAGCATGTAAATTAGGTAAAGGCTAACCTTGGCTTTGCTGGGTGTTTGTCCAAGAGCTGGTCACTACTCCATTGTGGGGCTTTAGACCTTAGTTTGTTGCTCCCTCAACCCTAGGGCTCTGTGTGGAAGACCAAGCGGCTGACAACTGAGAGAATTCCTTGGGAGTTGAGCTGTTAATCCAAAAACTACACCTCTCAGGCAGTTGGAGTCCATCATTGGCGCCACAAGAGAAGGATAGACATCCCCTCCTGATCATTCCAATGGAGGGCCAGCTATGACTCGATGGCAAGGGAGTTAAAGCCAGTCCATATATTTCTGTTCAAATACAGGTTGTTATTCATTTTTTAAGTTAAACCTATTGCCACAGAGTCAGTTCCATTTCCTGTGACCTACACATGTGTCAGGGTAGAACTACACTTCATAGGGTTTTCAATAGCTCAATTTTTTTTTTAAAGGTAATAACCAGGTCTTCCTCCTGGGTTTCTGTGGGTGAACTCCAACTGCCAAGTTTTCACTCAGCTGATGAGCATTGTTAGCCCTCATGTCAGTCCTATTTTGTAGCAGTGGTGTTATATAGTATTTGTCCTTTTGTAACTGAGATAATTCACTCAGCATAATGTCTTCAAAGCTCACCCATGTTATATAGTGTTTTGTAAATACACCATTTTTCAGTGCTGCGTAATATTCCATTGTGTGAATATACCATCGTTTTTCTGTCCATTCATTCGTTGATGGCTTCCAACTCTTTGCTATTGTGGATGACACAGCAATAAACAAGGGTGTATGGGCTGCCATCTTTAGGGAGCCACCACTGGCCTTTCTCTCGTGCTGTGGCTGCTAAGTTTCAACCTCAATCTTTTTATTAGCAGTACAGCTCTCAATTCCTGTGCCAACAGTCCTCCACCACTTTCTCCAAAAAGATTCTTAATTGTGTATCTACTACCAACAATGTTGGTGTAAAGATGAATATATTAATATTACATAGTAAAACATACTTTGACCGAAAAGTTCATTTTCTTTTTTCCCTTCTAGTTAAAAGTTCTTAACTGCTTGGAAAAAAAAAAGAATTCTTAACTGCTGCATAGTTTGTTTAATTTTTTTCCAGTGAATGAGTTTTGGGAAGTAGATCGCCTGGCGTAGTCCCTATAGAGTTGAGCTGTTAGTCTAAAGGCCATACCTTTCTGGCAGTTCAGCTCTGTTGTTCATAAAGATGTTTTGTTCCACAAAGTGCCTGTGTTCGTAGGCACTTCTGAGTTTTAAACCTCTGACTTTTCCAGCTGAGTGTGTTCACCATTGACCCTGATCTGAAACTGCACACGTAGATTTACCACAAAAAAAAAGATAATAATAATAATTAGTACATGGGCACCTGAAAGAATTGTGGGTTCTAGACCTGGTACTTCCTGGGCCCTGTGGATAAATCAACCCTGTGTGTCTCGACCACAGGCACAGAAACTTACTTGACGCTGAGCTTTCAGACCCCGTGATGAGGTTCTGGAACTCCCGGCTGACTAAACAGCATCTGCGTTTGGAACAGCAGGCTCAGGCAGGGATGGAGTTGAAGTGCAAGAATTTGCAAAGCAACTTTGCCAAAAAAGTTAAAGATCCAAATTGTTAAGTGCTTACTAAATTAATTCCACTTCCTCTAGACAGTGTGTACTGGAGAATAAATAAAATCAGCATTCTTTTGTACTGAAGAGGCAAACAAGTCTGCCCACAGATAAAGCAGATCAATAAGCCAGCTTCCAAAATTCCCTTGATTCTCTAATAAGGCCTCTTCAGCAGCTATTCTCATGGTTTCTTTTAAGACACACAAACACTGGGGCTGGACAGAAACATTTAAATAATAACAAGTATGATGAGAATGTCTATCTTTGTTTCATTGATTATGCAAAAGCATTTGACTGTGTGGATCATAACAAACTATGGCTAACTCTGAGAAGAATGGGAATCCCAGAACACTTGATTGTGCTAATGCAAAACCTATACTTGGACCAGGAAGCAGTCACCAGAACAGAGCAAGGAAACACTGCATGGTTCAAAATTGGGAAGGGTGTACACGGGGGATGTACCCTGTCTCCGTACCTTTTCAACCTTTATGCAGAACAGGTTATCTGGGAGGCTGGGCTCTATGAGGAGAAATGTGGCGTCAGGATTGGAGGAACAATCTGTGTTATACTGATGATGCAACCTTATTTGCTGAAACTGAAGAGGACCTGAAGCACTTGCTGTGAAAGGTCAGGGACTGAAGTCTTCAATATGGATTGAGACTCAATATCAAGAAAACAAAGATTCTCATCACTGGGCCAATTGGCAGTATCATAATGGATGGTGAAGAGAATGAGATTGTTCACAGTTTTGGTTTGCTTGGATCCACAGTCAACATTCTTGGCACCAGCAGCCAGGAAATTAAAAGACATATTGTGATGGGAAAGTCTGTGGTTAGAGACCTCTCTAAAGCACTGAAGAGCAAAGATATCAGTCTGGAGACTAAGGTGCATCTGATTCATGCCATGGTCTTTGCAATCACTTGCTATGCATCAGAGGGCTGGACAATGACTAGGGATGATAGAAAGAGAATTGATGCCTTTGAGTTGTGGTGTTGGTGAGGAGTATTAAATATACCATGGACTGCTAGGAAAACCAACAGGTTTGTCCTGGAGAGGGTGAAGCCGGGCTACTCCTTGGAGGCAAGGATTCTGAAGCTTTGTCTGACATACTTTGGACATGTTGCAATGCAGGACCAGTCCTTGGAGAGGGACGTCATGCTTGGGAGGGTGGAGGGACGGTGCAGGAGGGGAAGACCCTTAATGAGATGGATTGATTCATTGACAGGGGTAATGGGGGCAGGTGTGTCAGAGATGGTGAAATCGGTACAGGATAGGGCAGAGTTTAGGGCTGTTGTACATAGGGTCGCCATAAGTCGCAGGCGACTCGACAGCACATAACAACAACAACATGATGAGAAAGGAAATGCAGATCATCTTTTTTTTTAGGTACTATCTCATTGAGTCCAGCATGTAGCAGCCACACATGCAGCAGATCAGACCCCTGACTGCTCCTCCATCATCCTCACAACCTCTACTCGACTGAATGAAGCCCGTCATATAGTTACCGTGTCGATCCACTTCACTGAGGCTTCCTTTCTTTTGCTGACTGCCTGTCCAGGCATGATGTCCTTTTCTAAGGACGGGTACCTCCTAACAATATGCCTAACATACATCAGAGACCAGAAGTGACATACAATCTTTGGTTCTGAGGAAGCTCTGGTGGCCTAGTCCTAAGGAGTTGTGCTGCCAACACACAAAGCAGGTGTTTCAAATCCACCAGCTGTTCCATGGGAGAAAGATGGGAAGTCTCCTCCCAGGCAATTTACGGCCTCTGAAAACTCATGGGAGGGTCAGCTATGAGTCAGCTGCAACTTGACTTTGTTGTTGTTGAGTGCAATCAAGCTGAGTACGACTCATAGAAACCCTATGAACCAAAGATGTAATCTCTAAATTATAACTATCATCGTTTCTCTAATGTTCATAGAGTTTCTAAAGGCATGTTGTTTAGGAAGAGGATACCAATTCCTACTTCCAAGCCTGGAACTCCACCAAGCACTGTCCACCATAAGTAACCATTATGACATTTTACATACCAGTGGCACAGTGTTCAGTATCACAGCAAACCCAAGTTGCCTCAGTACAGCAAACTGACAGACAAGTGCTATACCACTTAGAACTACTATATATTCTCTGTGTGTGTGTGTGTACTGGGAATCACTAAGGGAGATTCCTAATCTGGTAATGCTTTGGACCTGTTATCAGGAGAGACTAGTCCTTGGAGAAGGACATTATGCTTGAAAAGGATGGAGGGACAGCACAGGAGAGAAAGCTTAGATGTGATGGATTGGTACAGTGACTAGGGTAACAGAGTAGGCATGTCAGAAACAATGAGATTGGCTCAGGATAGAACAGTCTTCAGAACTATTGTACCTAGGGTCACTATGAGTCACAGTCAACTTGACAACACATAACAACCAGAAGAGATATTCTACTACAACTTATGTTGCACAGTAGATTTCCTCTCTGTGATGGTGATTCTGAACTCGGTGACTGGTTTCTCTGAAGCCAGGTACTCTAATGCCAGCATTATTTGCTATTGTTTTGTACAGTTGAGTCAGAACCTGCTCATAATGGTTTTCAGAAGCGGTAAATCGTACAGGAGGAGATTGTCCATATATCTCCCACAGAGCAGCTGACAGATTCAGACCACAAACTTTGCGGTCTTACCACTAAGCCACCAGACCTTCAGGCCAGGGTTTACGAGCAATGATGTTGTTCTTCCCTGAGGTCCATGAGAGAGAAACCTCAGCACTGCTTTTAAGAAGCTGCCTGAAATATGTGTCAATTGCAAATATAAAGAAAAATTATTCAAGGAGATAAAATCTGAATCCTTTCTTGCCCGCACCCTCCACCCCCACCCCCTTAAATGCAGTAATTGGTAGTACTGTATTCATTACCCTTGATTTGGAAAGAGATCCTTGTGGCACGATATTGCCATCTGCTGGCCAGGATATCACAGCACAGTTGTGTGCATGTTCAACTCAAAAACTTGTTGCTCCCTCCCCAGTGGCTGTAAATCACACCCGCCCCCACCACCACCTCCACTATGCCACGAGACCTCCCTCCTCATTTTAATGTTGTTGTGTACCATTGAACTGAAACTGACCCATAGCTGACCCTCTAGCAGATTTTTGAGAGGCAACAATTCCCAGGTGAAAACATTGCCCATCTTTCTCTCGCAAAGCAGCTGGTGGATTCGAACTGTGTGCCTCGGGTTAGTAGACTTCAAATAGCCTCTCGCTCATAGTGATCCTTGAACACAACAGAAAGAAAGCCTGCCTGCTCTGTCTACACCCACTTCACAATTTCTGCTGTGCTGACACCCACTGCAGCAGTCACTGTGTGATAGGTGTTTTTTTTTTTTAAATTATTATCAACAATTACCTTTAAACTAAACATAGATTACCAGGCCTGTGTTCCAACCCACAAGCTCATAAGATAATTTCTCAAAATCACCCAGCCACGCATCAACTCCAGATGTCATTCCTTTTTTGAATTCTCCAGAAATATGCTTCTACTTCAAAACAGAGATTACATGATAAAATCTATTACTTTAAAATTTGTTTTAGCCTTTATATATCATAAAAATGTTGTTGTTGTTGTTATTGTTGTTAAGGTGTTAAGTGCTGTCAAGTCAAGCATGATGACTCATAGCGACCTGATGAACAAAAGACCTGAACCTTGTTCTATAATTATTGTCATTTTTCTAAGTTCATAGAGTTTCTGGAGGAACGTTGTTTAGGAAGTGGATGCCACTCCTATTTCAAAGCCTGTCTTAATCTGGGAGCTCCACCAAACACTGTCCACCATAGGTGACCATTATGGCATTTGACACCTGAGTGGCACAGGGTTCAGTATAAAAGCAACCCCAAGTTACCTCAGTAGACTGAATTGACAGACCAATGATGTACCACTTAGAAGAATGTTCTTTCTAAACACTATTAAAACCGACTTTTCAATACCCAGGCCTGTGCCCCAGGCCCTGACTGCTTCTAAACAAGAGGCTTCCAGCCAACAGCTCATTGTTAGCCAAATCCAGCAAATCCAATCAGCTCACACACAGTTTTGAGCAAAATAAACACCAAACAGTCCACACATGACCTTCAACAAAAACACAAAGAACCCACCTTTCAAATTCCAAATTCCAATGGCTTCACATGTCAGCAAACACGAAGAACCCACCTTTCAAATTCCAAAATCCAATGGCTTCACATGTCAGCCCCCAAAGCGAAGCTTGGAAGCATAGACCCCAAACTGCTTCCCTTCCAGAATCTCCACCCCAGCGCTTCCCCCGGGAACTTCTGGTCTTATGTCATATCTACACTCTTAAGTCACCCAATTTCAAGGAACAGAAATATGATGAGGGGAAATGGTTTATGACATGGCAAACAGAGCTGGAGCAAGTATGATGTGTGCTGAGAGAGGTCTAGTTTCACAATCCTCCTCTCACACTCATTTGCTATGTAAATTTGAACCTCATTTTCTTCACCTATTCAGTACAAATAAGAACAGCTACCATGGCGCAGTCATACAAAATCAACAACATGAACACAATGCAGAGCACAATTAAGCACCTGTTGATTTAGACACTGCAGAAAGAACAGTCTTTCCTTGTCTCCGCACACATACCCATTCACCACCACATCTTTCCTAGAGCTATCATTATACATTATAAGTGAACTATCATTTGAAAGCATACATCTCCTAAAGACTCTGAAAATGAGTGCTCACTTCAGATGTCAGAAGAATGACTATTATTCTTTAGCTTCATGGCTCATGGGCAGTCATTTTCACTGAGTGCCTTATCAAAGGACAGAATGTCATGCAATGAGTGGAGTTTTTACAAACATACATTTTTATTTTTAAAGTGAATCCAGCCCTTTTATCTGAGAAAGCAGAGAGAAAGAAAACTGAAAAATTGACTTCTAGGAGCTGACAAAGCAAGCAAGGCTTAAAGGTCAAAGTAGTATGTGGATCTTTACAAAATTACTGTATTCTAAAAGCACAGAGGGTTTCCTCCAGTTATGTGTTTATGTGTTATTCTGAAGAGCCTTCTCAAAGCCCTACAGTTAGAGCTTACTTTGATTGCTCAATACAGTGCTCTTATATAATCAGACTGAGGCCCAAAGGCCCAAATCCTCATCCAAGCAAGCTACCTATTCCCTACCACTAGCTTCTAGGGTCATTGAGCAATTAATTGAATGAATGCATGTGATTGTTTGCGGTTGGAGCAGTGTTGAGCACAAAATAAGTGCTCCAGGGATATGATGATGATTTGTAACTGGAGAAAATGCCATTTTGAGAATATTTGGGTGATATAAGTTCGCAGATGAGAAAGATGCATATAAAACTCTTATTATAGTGTTGGCCTATAGCAAGTGTATGTTGTTGTTGTTGTTGTTGTTATGTGTCATCAAGTCCCTTGCGACTCATAGAAACCCTGTGCACAGCCCTAAAACCTGTTCTGTCTTGCACCAATCGCACTGTCTCTGACACACCCACACCAATTACCCCAGTCATTGAATCAATCCACCTCCTAGAGGGTCTTCCCCTCCTGTGCTGTCCCTCCACCCTACCAAGCATGATGTCCCTCTCCAAGGACTGGTCCCTCCTTGCAACATATCCAAAGTATGTCGGGCGAAGTCTCAGAATCCTTGCCTCCAAAGAGCAACATGGTTTAACCCTCTCCAGGATGAACCTGTTCATTTTCTTATACATATTTTTATTGTTGCTGTGTGTCCTCAAGTCAGAACTAACTTACAGCTGATGCTTCAGCAGGTTTTCAGAGACAGTAAGTAAATTGCATGGGAGGAAATTGTCCATCTTTTTCCCATGGTGCAGCTGGTGGGTTCAAACCTGACATTTAGTTGGCAGTGCAATTTCTTACCACTAGGCCATCAGAGCACCCTCAATGTGTGTTAGCTATTAATAATATGAGTTTTATTCACAATCCCTGGGAAAGGACATTCAGGTTGATAAAGTCAAGGATTGATAAAGGAGATAAAGACCCTTAACAAGTTGGATTGACACAGTGACTGCAGCAGTAGGTTCAAATATACCTACTTCTGTGAGGCTGGTGGAGAACAGGCAACACGTCATTCATTTTATTACACGTGACGTCATATGAGTCAACCGGCTCAACAGCACCTAACAACTACAACAATATACACAATTATATTAATAATAAAATTAAATGCCAAACAACTTGCAGAGAGACCTGGAGAAGGAAAACAAAGAGCAGGCAGTCCCTGACTAAACAACATTTTGAGTGGATGGACCACTCTTAGAACTATCTTTTTGGGAGTTTTGGTGGCCTAGTGGCAAGAAGCATCACTGCAATCCTGAAGGCATGTGGTTCGAATCCACCAAATACTGTGCTGGAAAAGGAGGGGAAATCTCCTGTGCCAGTTGGGTTTGATTCCACAGTACACAACAAGGGAAATAAAATAAATTTTAAAAAAGAACTGTCCTTTCACAAAATATAAAAAAGCTTTTATGTCTTACCATGAGTAATATGTACTATGTACAATGTTGTCGTGTAGCATATCATTTTCTGATGTTATCATTTTCAGATGTTCAATTTTATGAATTATTGTTCAAAATGTTTCCATATGTAAGCTATGATCTGCTGTATAATGAAGTTGTTGCTTTTGTTGTTGCTGTGTGCCATTGAGTCAGAACCAAACTATAGCTGACCCTCCAGTGGGTTTTCAGAGGCAGCTAATCACACAAGAGGAGATTGTCCATTCTTCTCCCACAGAGCATCTGGTGGATTCAAACCACATGCCTCCGAGATTGCAGCGCAGCTTCTTGCCACTAGGCCACCAGTGCTCCCTATAGTGAAGCAGGGGTCAATATTTAGAGTTGGGAGGGAGGAAAAGTTGGGAGATGTTGAACTCTTACAACATATGGCAATTCAACAGTGCATGCCCTCACAACTGTTACAACTCTGACTTTATTGTTACACCAATGCCATTGTAGACCAGGCCTAAAACTTCCCTCCAGGAATAAACCCACAGCCACTGAACCCATCAGGTTTCTAGATGCTATAAATTTTTACAGGAGGCTGTCCATCTTTCTCCTGAAGAGCAGCTTGTGGTTTTGAAGTGCTGAACTTTTGGTTAGTAGTACCCTTACATTATACACTATGCCATTAGCGCTCCAGACCAGGTCTATAATTTACTCTATTTCAGTGTATCATATCATAAGAAGCATCAGTTAGTTGTTAATGTGAAACCAAGTTATTGAAGTTTCTCTAGCGATAATACCTGTACTGCTTATATACCCAAAATGTGTACAACAAAAGATAGAGCCAAAACACTGAGCATCCTAATCTCACTTTAGAAGAAAGTGAGTAAGGTTGTGTTATCGTTGTTGTTGTTGTCATTATGTGCCATCAAGTCACTTGCAATTCATAGTGACCTTATGTACAAGAGCCCTAAACTGTGCTCTATCCTGTGCCAACCGTATTGTCTCTGACACACCTACCCATTACCCCAGTCACTGAATCGATCCATCTCATCAAAAGTCTTCCTCTCCTGTTCTGTCTCTCCACCCTCCCAAACATGACATCCCTCTCCAAGGACTGGTCCCTCCTTGCAACATGTCCAAAGTATGTCAGATGAAGCTTCAAAATCCTTGCCTCCAAGGAGCAGCCTGGCTTCACCCTCTCCAGGACAAACTTGTTTGTTCTAGCAGTCCATGGTATACTCAACACTCTTCTCCAACACCACAGCTCAAAGGCATCAATTCTCTTTCTATCATCCCTAGTCATTGTCCAGCTCTCTGGCACATAGCAAGCAATTGTGAAGACTATGGCCTGGATCAGGTGTACCTTAGTCTCCAGACTCACATCATTGCTCTTCAGTACTCTGGAGAAGTCCCTGACAGCTGACTTTTCCAATGCAATTTGTCTCTTAATTTCCTGACTGCTGGTACCAAGAGGGTTGATTGTAGAGCCATGTAAACTAAAACTGTTTACAATCTCAATCTCTTCACCATCCATTATGATGCTGTCAATTGGCCCAGTGGTGAGAATATTTGTTTTCTTGATGTTGAGCTTCAATCCATACTGAAGGCTGCCTTTCTTGACCTTCTTCAACTCGTGCTTCAGGTCCTCCTCAGTTTCAGCAAGCAAGATTGTGTCATCTGCATAAAGCAGATTGTTGATGAATCTTCTTCCAATCCTGATGCCACTTTTCTCCTCATATAGCCCAGCCTTCCAGGTGATCTGTTCTGCATACAGATTGAAAAGGTATGGAGACAGAATACATCCCTCGTGGACACCCTTTCCGATTTCGAACCAGGCAGTGTCTCCTTCCTCTGTTCTGACGACTGCCTCCTGGTTCAAGTGAAAGGTTGTTGATGTGGATAAAAAGATGGAGATCATTAAGGCCTATGGTATTAGGAAGAAAGTCAACAAAATGGTATCTAATAACTGTTTTATTTGACCATTTAACAATTACTGAGTCTAACAATAGGGGTTTTGAGACATTTACAGGAGTTATTAACATAAAATGAACAATTTTAACAAAGAAGAGAAAAGAGCCAATCCGCGAAATGGAGGAGCTATTGATGATTTAAATAAAAGGCCAAATCCAGAAGACTTTCACGTGGTTTCTGATGATTCTGATGGAAGCACACAGCCCGTTGCAAGGTAACAGCCAGAAGACTAAAGAATAGTGCATTCTTTAATGCCAGCAAGGGCTGGTTTTGCCTCCTTAAACACAGATGTGGCTTACATAATGTCTCTATAACTGGAGAAGTAGGAAATGGCCAGGTAGGAGCTGCTGAAAAATTCGAGGATGAACTGATCATGCTAGAAGAGGGAGGAGAGAAGTTGTCAAAAGTTTTTCCAATGAGAAGATGAACTGGAATTTTATCTAATCTAAATTGGGCCTTCAATTGCTTGAAAATATGACCCAAATGTCAATAGACCAATCAGAAGCAATGAGATATTACTGTGAAATGTATGAAGAAGAAAAAAGGCTCACTCATTTTCTAACTCTTAACTGCCATCCTCAGGACTATCCTCGGGGATAGTCCAGATGATCCAGAACCTTCCACAAGTAGAGTTTTTACCACAACTGACCATGTTGATGTTGCCAAGCCTTCTTCATAGTCAGAATACGTTTTTGTGCTTTCTTAACTGATGTATGCATTGAAATATATCTCTAGTTTGTATGTAATGTTTCCCGCTGCCAGAGACAAAGCCCCATTTATAAAGATGTTGATAATAAAAGGAAATAATAGTTAAAACAAACATTGAGGTGTTTTACTTCCATCAGAGCAAATGCATGTTAGCGTTGTAAGAGGAAAGCCTTGTCATAAATCAGGGACTCCCTGTGTACCTGTACATCCTTATAAAGGTCTTACATCATTCTGTGAGTTATCATGATGATGATGATGAGTTGTTGTTATGTGCCATCGAGTCACACGCAACTTATCAGGACCCTATGTGCATTAGCTCTGAATCCTGCCCTGTCCTGAGCCAATCTCATCACCTCTGACACACCTAATCCCATTTCTACAGTCACTGAGTCATCTCCTCTTGAGTCTTCCTCTCCTGTGCTGTACCTCTACCCTTCCAAACATGATGTCCTTCTCCAAGGTTTGGTGCCTCCTGGCCACGTACCAAAGTATGAGAGAAGGAGTTTCAAAATCCTTGCCTCCTAGCAGCAGCCTGGTTTCACCCTCTCCAAAACAGACCTATTTGTTGTCCTGGCAGTCCATGGTATGTGCAGCACTCTTCCCCGGCACCACAACTCAAAGGCATTGATCCTTCTTCTATATCCTTAGTCATGGTTCAGCTCTCTGATGCATAGCAAGTAATTGTTATTGTTGTCAGATGCTATTTATAATAACCAGAGGTATAACACCCTGATCCTGCTGTCTTCCTCACAATCTCTCTATGCTGAAGCCTATTGTCACAGTCACTGTGGAAATTCATCTCATTGAGGGACAATCTTCCTCTTCTTCAATGATTCTCTACTTTCCCAAATAGGATGTCCCTTTCCAAGAACTGGCCTCTCCTGACATGTCCAACATGTGTCAAAGTCTCACCATCCTTACCTCCAAAGAACACCTGGCTGCTCCTCTTACAAGACAGACTTGTTTGTTCTTTTAGAGGTCTCTGGTGTATCCAATACTCTTCATCAAGACAACAATTAAAATTTATCCATTCTTCTTTATTCATTGTCCAGCTTTTTCCAAGCGTATGAAACAAAGTATTGTTACTTGGATCAGGCATATCTTAGTCTTTTCACTGGTGTCCTTGCTCTTTAGCACTTGAAAGAGGACCTTTGACAGGAGATTTTTCACAATGCACATACATCATTTGATTTCTTGACTGTTGTTTCCATGGGTGTTCATTGTGGAGTCAAGAAAGATGAAATCCTTGACAATTCCAACCTTTTCTCCATTTATCATGATGTTGTTTATTGGTCCAGTGGTGAGAGTTTGTTTTCTTTATGTTGCAGTGTAGTACACTCAACAGTGTCTACTTAATATGCAACATAAACACAAATAAAATCATTAAAAGTAGTCATATAACCCAAAAGAAGGCAGGAAAAGGAAGTTACACTTCACACTCTGTAGTGTGATACTTCATCTGAGTGCAAAAATGACAATGGGAACCACAGATGCTGGGTTCTAGTCTCTGAGGGTCCAGGAAACAGGTGACGTTCAGGACAGCTGAAGGATGCTTCTGATGCATCAATGCTACTAACTCTTGCTTCTGGCCAAGATTGGGGCAGAGGTATAGTCATGAGAATTGTGTACCAAGGACAGGTAGGAAGCAGAGGAGATTTGATTATAAGGTAAGAAACCATGCTTTAAAACAGAAATATCAGGCGTGTCCAAGAATCTGAAAGAGGGGGCAAGCTGCACTAGGTTATCACTTGTCCTCTGTGGCGTGACAGTCCTAAGGTCAATAGCTATTGGCAGCCTTCCCTGCTCATGCCTCTAAGGCATCTAAGATGTTCATCTGTCCCCTGGTTATTACTCTACATACTCTGCATCCTTCTTATCCCAGCCATGGGCCCCCTTTATTCCCCCTGTCCCATTGAGACTTCTCTGGGGACTCCAGGAACTTCTGGGTGCTACTGGTGGACTCAGATTTAAGGAATGCAGGGGGCTGTCTCAGCTCTCCTGTCTGGTCACATGGTCATGCTGTCTTCAGGTACTGATCCTTAAGAATCACTCAGAACAAAAAGAAAGAAAGAAAAAGATAGAGTTCTGTGCTGCCCTTGAATACCACCAAACCTATTTGAGATTTTTTAAATGTACCCTCAAGCTCCCAGCTCTCACCCCAAAATGCCTGTTTTCAGAGAAGTGTAACACCAATGTCTATCACCCTTATGTCTTACTGGTCTACTTTTGGATTAAGCTCTCTCTTCCAGTAGTGATTAGAATGCTTTATCTATTTTCTTTCTATATTTATGAATATTTTTCTTTTTTGAGTTCTTCAGGACATAGTTCTTGATGTTGAAACCGTTCTATCTCCTGGCTATTCTCATGATCACATGTCTGGAGGTGGAGCTGATACCTTTCCTTCTCTCAGCATTTTCTTTGCTGAGTTTTGCTTTTCTCTGGGGCAAATACCTATTTGGTATTTTCCTTCTCCTAACACCCTGCAGCTAGGCAGGGCCACCTGACAAGTTCTGGCCGTGGAATGTGGATAAAAAGGATGATTATATCCAGTTACAGAAACCTTGTTAGACACACCTAAACAGTTGGTGGGACAGAGTAGAGTTACTGGATTTGAAGACTAAGGAGATACACACACACACACACACACACACACACACACACGCACACGCACACACATTATATCAGGAGTGGCATCCACTTCCTGAATAACATACCTTCAGAAACTCTATGAACTTTTATAAATGTTGATAATTGTAGAGGGGCTTCGGCCTTTCGTTCACAGGGTCACTGTGAGTCATGCTGGACTTGAAGGCAATCAACAACAAAAACAACAAATATATATATATATATTTGACATATATATATTTGACATATATATTTGACATATATATATTTGACATATATATCTATTTGACATAT
>NW_006399952.1:4828832-4862535 GCF_000299155.1 Elephantulus edwardii
TGACATATATACATATATTTGACATATATATGTCAAATTCTATAACATAGTCTCTAGGTTTAATGTTCTACGTCTTAGTTTTATTGTCTGGGCTTCTAAGAAAATCTTAGGTGCTTATGTGCATCTGATCCAGACCATGGTCTTTAAAATCACTTGCTATGCATCTGAGAGCTGAACAATAAATAGGGAAGACAGAAGAAGAATTGATGCCTTTGAGTCGTGGTGTTGGAGGAGAGCACTGAACATCCCATGGACAGTCAAAAGAACAAACATGTCTTGGAGAGGGTGCAGCCAGAGTCCTCTTTGGAGGCAAGAACGATGAGGCATTGTCTCACATACTTCAAGCACATTGCTAGAAAGGGACTTGATGCTTAGAAAGGTAGAAGGTTGGCCAAAGAGAGGAAGACCCTCGACCAGATGGATTGACATGGTGACTGCCACAATAGGCTCTAGTGTGTCAGGAAGAGTGAAGAGGGCACAAGATAGGATAAGGTTCAGATCTGCTGCTCATAGGACAGCTATGAGTCATACTCTACTCAATGGCACCTAACAACAAAAACATCTGTGAACAGCTGTCTAAATACAACTATTTGTAACTTCCCAATTGGAGCAAAGAAAGCCACCTACTCAAGGAAGCAATTAGTCTACAAGAAAGACTAAGAGGTAGCTACCGCTATTGAACACTCTAACCAAGGACTTAATAAGAGGTTTCAATTAGAATGGAAGAAAAATGTAGAACAAAGAAATGAGAGTTTTCCTACAGCAGCCTAGGATAGGTACAACCCTATCAGTAACCATGGCCTGTACGTGGCTGGCTGGCCAAGATCATGTGCGAAATGCATGGCTTTGCACGTACTTACTGGCATACAAGATACACATTGTATGCTTCCCAGGAATATTTTTAGGAGATGAATATACCCTCAGTTACAAAGACAATTTTCTTACAAAGGAAGGATGTTGTTTGATGAGTCCAAATGGCAAAGCAAAAACAAGAGGCAGACAGATTAGTCTTTCAATCCTGAAAATCCCAGAAGTGCTGTTAAAAGAAAACCAAATCCTCTGATGGTGGAATTTTCATGCATTTAAATGAAAATTAAAATGAAGGATGAAAGAAAGCATTAAGTAGTCCTTCTCTGGTTGAGGCAAGGGATTTGCCTTCTGAAACTCTAGTAGAGATGGGAGGAGGGAGGAGGATCTCTTCCTTTTCAGGAAGGGAGGACTTCCCACTTCTGTGTGTCCCTGTTTTGTGAAGAGAATGTCAGGAATGGCCTCTGGCAAAGAAGGAAGGATAGAAGTGGGTTTTATCTAGGCATAAAATGCAAGATACATAGAGCCAAAATTTCTTAACTTAGAAAAGAGATGTTGTTGTTGTTAGGTGTCATCAAGTTGAGTACCACTCATAGTGACCCTATGAACAAAAGATCTGAACCTAGTCCTGTCCTGTGCCATTCTCACACTTTCAGACACACAAGAGGCTATTGCAGCAGTCAACTTGTCAGTCCACCTGGTTGAGGGTCTTCCTTTCATTACAGACCCTTCACCCTACCCAACATCATGTCCCTCTCCAAGGAATAGCACCTCCTAGCAACGTGTCCTAAGTATGGAGGCAAAACCTCATCATTCTTGCCTCCAAAGAGCATTCCAGCTGTACCCTCTCCAAGACATATCTATTCACTTTCTTGGCTGTCCATGGGCTGTTCAATGTTCTTCTCTAATACAATAGCTCAAAGGCATAAATTTTTTTTCTGTCATCTTCAGTCATTGTCCAGGTCTTGCATGTATAGCTAATAATTAATAATTGGAAAGACCATGGCCTGAATCAGGCACACCTTAGTCGTCAAACTGACATCACTACTTCTCAATAATTTGGAAAGTTTTCTAACTGTAGATTTTTAGTAGAAGCTGCATTGAAGGCATTGGTAAAAAATTAGGCCCCAGGCATTGATGGGATACTAATTGACTTGTTTTGATTAACAGATGCAGACTTGGATATACTCACCAGTCTATGCCAGGAAATTTGGAGGATGGTTGTCTGGCCAATGGATTGGAAGAGGTCGATTTTTGTTCCTATTCCCAAGAAGGGTGATCCATCTGAATGTGGAAATTATCGAACAATATCATTGATACCACATGCAAGCAAAATACTGCTGAAGATCATTTCAAAATGGCTGGAACAGTACATAGATAGGCAAGTGCCAGAAGTTCAAGTAGGATTTAGAGGAGGCTATCGCACCAAGGATATCACTACTGATGTCAGATAGATCCTGGCTGAAAGTAAGGAATACCAGAAGAATATCTTTTTGTGCTTGACTAATCAAAGGCATTGGACCGTGTGGATCGTGACAAGTTGTGGCTGACATTGAAGATAATGAAATCCCAGAGCACTTGATTGTATTCATGAGGAACCTATACCTGGAGCAAGAGGCTATTGTGTGAACAGAGCAGAGGAGCACTGCATGGTTTGGAATTGGGAAAGGAGTGCATCAGAGATGTATTCTATCTCCATACCTGTTCCATCTGTAGGCTGTGCAAATTATCTGAGAAGCTGGACTCTCTGAAGAGGAATGTGGCATCAGGATTGGAGGGAGACTCATCAATAACCTGTGACATGCAGATGACATAACCTTACATGCTGAAAGTGAGGAGGATTTAAAATACTTGTTGCAGAAGATCAAGGAATGCAGCCTTCTGTATGGATTATGTCTCAATATCAAGAAAACAAAGATTCTTACCACTGGACCAATAGGCAGCATCATGATGGATGGAGGGGAGATTGAAACTTTCAACAGTTTCATCTTCCTTGGATCCACAATTAACACCCTTGGAATGAGCAGTCAGGAAATAAGGAGAAAAGAGTTCATTATCTCCAAAGATTCAACTGCCCCTTCATGTATTCTAAAAGATAAAAAGGGTATATTGAAATCTGGAAAGACTTGGAATTGACATAAGAACCCCAGATATTGAGTCATAGAATGTAGATCCGAAAACTCATCGTTATATTAATTTTTGTCAAGTAGACTCCTACTTATGGTAATGTCATGTGTGTAGAACTGTGTCCCATAGAGTTTTCAAACATAAGCACATCACCACTTCTATTTTGCAAAACACCTTTAAATGGGTTTGAACCACCAACCTTTCAGCTAGCAGTTTAGTGCTGCTTAATCATTCAGGCTACTCGGGGGTCCTGAATCTAAAATACTTGTTTTTCTTGTTGTTCAATAGGTTATGACCCATGGCATTTCTACAATCCCCTCCCTCTTAGTTTTATTTTCTCTTAGTTTCAGGATAGGCTCCTACTCAGGAGAAGGCAGTAAGGAGGTATAAGAGGCTGCACAACTACAGTCAACTGGCATGGGGTCCCACAGACACAGGGCACCTGAGTGTCCTGTCTCAGGGATCTCCTGACCATAGCCCAGTGCAGCCCTGCTAGCTCTCAGGGCTGAGAATCGGGGCAGATCCTGTCCTGGAGTTCTGCGATTCTCCTGGTCCTGAGAACAGCCCATCTTCAGGACACTGGTTGCCACTGCTGCAGCCTCAGGCACACCCCCTGCCACCCCCCTCCACCCACCCCCGTGAGCTCTCAGGACTTACTGGGCTATGTCCTACCCCCACCATTCCCATTCCACTTAACACCTCAGTGGCTGAAGGAGACTTCATCTCCTCTTACCTCCCAGAGAGTGAGATACAGCATCCTTTCTTCACACACATGGGATTCATTTAGAGAGATACTGTATAGTTTAAGAAGATACGTATATAGATGCTAGGTTAACAAGAGGTGGACTGTGATGGTTAATGTTACGTGTTTACTTCGCTAGGCCATGATTCTCAGTATTATGTAATTATTCTCCAGTTTGAAATATGATGTAAGAGGAGTTTCCTTGGGTGTAGCCTGTATCAAGTGCAACGGCTGTTTTGCCAAAGCTCCCTCACTTTCTAGTGAGCATCTAACGTATCACTCTCTGACCCTCAGTTCTTGGGATACAATCATTGGGTTTTCTCCTTTAGAGCACACAACTTAAGACAAGAGTAGTGATTTTAGGAGGTTCCTTTGAGCTCTGTAGCTCTGACTTTCTTTCAAAGTTGCAAGCAAGTCACCATCATCCCATGGCCTTGATGGCCCAGCCAATTTAAAGAACAAAATGCCTGTATGTAGACCATTCTCATGGTGATTTGATCAACCAAAGTTGCCATGCAAATTTTCATAAAATGTCTGATTGTAAAACACTTGAATCCCGTTTACGGGATGGGTCTGATGGGTAGGGCCACAGACTTGCAAACTCCCTGTTATTCTTTTCCTCCATCACCTGCTCTTGCTTCCTGTCCTTTTCAGTCCCAATCCGTCTCTCACTATCTCCCCCATGTATCCAAAGCAGAAGAAAAATTCTATTTCTGTGAAGAAGAGGAGAAAAATTGAGAAACAACTTGTTATCGGCCACAATCACATTCTTAGCTCTCCAGTGTTTCTGTTTATGTCTGTCTGAGGAGAAGCACCAATTCTCAGTCACTTTGCATCTTCAGAACCTAACCCTGTGCTTGGTAGGTATTTCATAAGTGCTTTGTGAAATTAATGACTCTTGAGTGTGAGAGTAAGAAAAAAACAATCTCTCTCCCCCTCTCTCCCTCTTTTTCCCTCTCTCTCTTCCACTCCCTCTTTTCCTCCCTCTCCATCTTTCTCTCTCCCTCCCTCTTTCCCTCTTCTTCTCTTCTCTTCTCTCCTCTCCTCTCCTCTCCTCTCCTCTCCTCTTCTCTTCTCTTCTCTTCTCTTCTCTTCTCTTCTCTTCTCTTCTCTTCTCTCTCTCTCTCTCTCTCTCTCTCTCTCTCTCTCTCCCCCCTTCACAACAGAATCAACTCACAGCTGATCCTCCATTGGGTTTTCAAGGCTATAAATTGCAAGGAGCAAGTTCGCCCATCATTCTCCTGAGGAGCCACTGGTTGATTTGGGACGCTAGAGAGGTGCAACCTTAGGCTTAGCAGGGCAATTTGTACAGACTATGCCACCAGAGCTCCTTAGAGCACAAACTATTCAGTGTGAACTGTAAGAATAGAACTAATAAATGTCTTGTGGTGCTCTTGGGATGCTTATGATCTTCCATTTAATCCACTCTAAGTCCAGGTCGCCCTCTCCCTTGAATTCCGGTTTCATTAAGGGTGGACACCTTTATAACAGAGTTGTAGACAAGTGTGCCAGAGAGAAGAAAGCAAAAAGACTAATGAGCCTGAAGTTGAACTTAATCTTACCTTCCTGAGTTCTGATTTCATCTTCCTCAATTACCCAAGGATGCATACATAATCCTTGAGGCCCCAGAAGGAAGCTTATCTTTACTTTGCCATCAGAGAATAATGGGTACAGTTGTCAGCCACATCTCAGGCAAAGGGCAGGAGTGAACTTAATAGGGGAGGGAGGGAAAAGGAAGTTAAAAATGAGGTTATTCTAGACTAATTTTCGGGAACCTAGTGACAAAGAAAGCACAACTAGTTTGATAGCAAAAAGCTTGGGTTACTTTTCAAACAAAAGCATAACAACCACATAGAATTCAGGTTTCTAGCAGGAAGTTTTGTCTTCTTCACTTAAAGACAGGCTTCACTTAGCTGTCTCAATCTAGCTCTTTTGGGCTTCTTGCCTTTGCTTTTCATTGAACTCACAGGCTAGTGTGAAAATCAGACCCTCAGCATCCATAAGTCAATTATCACAACTGGCCAACGTTATGGAGGGTAAATATGGCACTGAAGGCACACGGAGGGGTCCAGGAAACTCCCTGGGACTAAGTCAAGCTTCAGGAAGAATTCAGAGCATTAGTGAGAGTTAGTCAGCCAGACAGTGAGGAGACAGGGGGTTCTAGGCCCGAGAACAGAAGATGCAGAATCAAGAAGGAGGAGTTGTTGTCATTGTTAGGTGTAATTCACTGTGACCCTGTTCAGACAACAGGTCTAAATTCTGTCTTATCACATCGATCGATCTTGTTGAGGGTCTTCTCTTTTGCTGACGCGCCACCTTCCTTTTCAAGTATAATGTCTTTTTTCCAAGGATTAGCTCCTCCTACTAACATGCCCAGTGTATGTGAAATGAAGCTTCTCCATCTTTGCCTTTAAGTAGCACTCTGGCTGCACTTTCTCAAAGACATATATCTTTGTTGTTTTGATAATCCATGAGATAGACAATACTCTTCTCCAACATCACAACTCTAAGGTATCAATTCTTCTTCTGTCATTCTTATTCATTGTCTAGATCTCAGATGCATATCAAGTGATTGAAAAGACCATGGCCTGAATCAGACGTATCTTGGTTTTTTATATCATAGCTCCTTAGTACTTTGAAGAAGTGTAAAAGAAGCTCTGGTAAAGGAGCTCTGGTGACCTAGTGGCAAGAAGCTGAGCTGCAATCCCGAAGGTGCGTGGTTCAAATCCACCAGAGGCTTCGCTGGAGAAGGAGGGGCAATCTCTTCCTATGCTGGCCAGATCCGACTCAACAGTACACAACAGGGGGAAAAAATAAAAAGAAGGAGCTCTGGTGGCAACTCCTTAACGAGTTGCATTGCTAACCCAACTGGAGGGTTAAATCTGCCAGCAGCTACCAAAGGAATGTCTGTCTGTGTTTTATTGACTGTTTGAAAGCATTTGACTGTGTGGATCACAACAAATTGTGGTTAACCTTCAGAAGAATGGGAATCCCAGAACACTTAATTGTGTTCATGTGAAACCTATACTTGGACCAGGAAGCAGTCCTCAGAGCAGAGCAAGGAAACACTGAATGGTTCAAATTGGGACTGAAGTACTTCAGGGATATGTCCTGTCACTAAACCACTTCAATCTGTATGCAGAATAGATAATTCGGGAGACTAGACTTGATGAGAGGGAATGAGGCATCAGGATTGGAAGAAGACTTATCAACAACATATGTTATGCAGATGATACAACCTTGCTTGCTGAAACTAAGGAGGACCTGAAGCACTTGCAGCAGAAGGTCAAGGACTGCAGTCTTCTATATGACTTGAAGCTCAACATCAAGAAGACAAAGATTCTCAACACTGGGCCAATTGGTAGCACTACAATAGATGGAGAAGGGATTGAGGTTGTTAATCTCAGCTTGCTCAGCTACACAATCAATACTCTCAACAGCAGCAGTGAGGAAATTAAAGGATAAATTGCATTGGGCAAGTCTGCTGCCAGGAGCCTCTCCAAAGAAATAAAGAGCAATGATGTTATTATAAAGACCAAGGTGCACTTGATCCAAGCCATGGTGTTTGCAATTACTTGTTATGCATCGTAGGGCTGGACAAAACTAAAGATGACAGAAGAATAGGCATAGGCCTTCGAATTGTGGTTTTGGAGAAGAGTACTGAAAGTAAACAAGCATTTGTCTTGGAGAAGGTGAAACTAAATTTCTCCTTGGAGCCAACAATTTTGAAGCTCTGTCTCACATATTTTGGGCAAATGGCCAGGAGGGACCAGTACTTGCAGAAAGACATCATGCTCAGAAGGGTGGAAGAGCAGTGCAGGAGAGGAAGACCCCACATGAGATGGACTGATATAGTAACTGGGGTAGTAGGGATAGTAGGCATGTCAGAGTCAGTGAGACTGGCTCAGGATAGGGTAGGCTTCAGAGCTATTGTACATAAGGTCACTATGAGTCACAGACAACTTGATGGCACATAACAATAACAACACATGGTGAGAAAGATGGGCAATCTTCTCCTGCGTAATTTACAGCCTTGGAAAACCCACATGTAGGTCAGCTATGAGTGGTCCTAACTTGATGGCAATATGTTGAGTTGTTCAGCTGATGATCGGATGACCTTGAAGAGTTTTACAAGAAAGATGAATAGGATCATAATCATCACAGAAAACCATTTCAACAGTCACATGTGGAGTAGAGTTAGAGGACAGAAAACAGGAGACAAGAGAAGGCTAGGTGGGTTGAGGGAAGGGACTAGAGTCAGAAACTGAGGCATAACGTCAAACTGTCAGGCTGTGGGCAGTCATGGCCTTTAGGAGAGTGAATGAGGAAAAGGGGAGAAGAGTGGTTTTCAGATTTCTGGCATGAACTTTAGAAGGCTGATGTTGTTACATGTTAAAGGCACAGAATTGTGGAAGAAGAGGCTGTGGAGGTGATGGATTCGGCTTTGTCATGTTGCATTTGAAGGACATATGAGCCATGTAGGCTTGTGAGAGGTGCGGTTATCTGCCTATGTCATCTGGTCTCAAGCAGAACTGAGTAGGGGATGTACTTCTAAGTGGTTAATGAAGGATGTGTTCCCAAGGGAGACCAATAAAGGGAGGAGAGAGAGAGTGGGAGGGGGTGTATGGTGCTATAGAGGTGATGGTGGTGATGGGAAGACATGGAAGAGAAGAAACCAAGTAAAGGTGAGGCCCCAGGCGAAAGGTTGACCTTCAGGGAGCCAACGTTGTAAGGAGATTGTCCCAGCTTAAGCTAGATTTCTGTACTCTTGTGCCTTATGGCTGTTGATAGAAACATCCAGAGTGGTGTGTACCTTTTTTCTGTGATTAAATTGACTCCAAAATCCACATAATTCAAAAGAGACTCATAGCAACAAGACTATCCCTTACGGCACTCTACTGGTGGATAGAAGTTGTTAAGTGGTGTCAAGTTGGGACCAACTCATTAGCAGACCCTCCAGTGCTTTTCTGAGGCTGGAAATCACATGAGAGGAGTGTGATTTACAGCACCTTTCTCCCTCACTGTGACTGGTGCATTTGAATTGAGTACATTTGGGTTGGCAGCACAATTCCTTACTTACTAGTCCACTAGAGCTCCCATTATGCATTTATCAAAACTCATAGAACTCCACAACACAAAGAATGAAACTGAATGTGAACTATGGACTTTGGTTTAATAGTAATAGATCAACATTGGTCCATCAGTTGTACCCAATGCACCACACCAATGCAAGGAATCAATAATGGAACAAATAGGGAAAGAAGAGGAGGCAATATGTGGAGATTCTCCACTATTTTATTTTTCTATTTAATTTTCCGAAAACATAAAATTGCTCTAAACCTTAAATAAATTGAAGGTAAAAAAAATGGAGGTGAGATCCAATGGGATTTAGGGAGCACACTGACATTGTCCTCTATGGTGGTCATTAGGACAAAGGCGTCTGTTTGCCATGGGAATTGCTAGAAACCAACGAAGACATTCCAGAGACAGGAAGACTTTGGAGGGGTCCTGAGGGAGTAAACAGTGTGAGGAAGAGGAAGCAAGAATTCAGGTGGTGGCAAGCTCTGGTGGCCTAGTGGCAGGAAACTGTACTGCAATCCCAGAGGTGAGTGGTTCAAATCCACCAAATGTTCTGCTGAAGAAGGAGGAACAATCGCCTCCTGTACCAGTCAGATCCAAATTAACGGTACACACATTTAAAAAAAAAAAAAAAAGAATTCAGGTGGCAACACAAAGCCTTAGACAGCTGACCAGCCAGTTAGGAATGAGACTCAAGGACCATGTTCAAATTAGAGCTGAAACATCGGAATTGCCTGGCTGTCACTCCCACCCCTCACATGCGCCTGGGAACCTGGTTGACGTGATGGAGCCTCAGAACTGGAAGACCACAGGGGCCCCTCTCCTCGTCTGCTGACTTGACTGCGTGGTGCTGGCAGTGTTAGATCGCTCACAGCTTCCAAGGTCTGGGCTCTGGTTTCTGAGGCGTTTCATAACAACAGCAGAATCCTTCTGATGGTAACTAAAAACTGAGTTATGTTATAAATGTTAACAAAACAAAGAGCTGTGATTTGAAAGCAGCGTCTAAGACAGAAAATCCATTTGCTGTCTGAACACATTCATCATCCCCCCCAGGCCTGTCCAGAGAACTGTCAGTGAAGCTGGGACGTGGAACACAACTGTTTCCCCTGTGCAAAAAAAGAGAAATCTCTTTAAAGATAGAACCAGTCAGGAGATTGAAGTTGGGAGGAGGGGCAGGGAAACATTTCCCACACATTTCTTTTAAATGGTGAAATGCTTCCCAGGATGATGCCCTAAATAAACAACTTTCCAAGCAAAACTCTGCTCACCCTAACTGTGTAATAGGAAACTGTGTGGGGATGGTGGTGCTAACATAACTAGAACCCCAAGAACAGGACTTTCTGATAGTGGGCTGGGAAAAACAAAGTGAGTTCTGGCTCATTGTAATATACTAAGACACAAATGGAAGGGACAGGTGGGTCTGGAAGAACAAGGGACAGCTCAAATGGTTGTGCAGTTTATGAAGGTGACCTCTATGTATCTAATAAACACAAAGAACTAAAAGACCAAGAGTGGTTACTATTTAAGGGTTGACTTGTTAAGTCACTAAGGAAGTTACAGAAACAGATGGACAATACACTCTGAGACAAAATCTTAGGAGTTCCTGGGGGTTACCGAGCCCCCCCTTCCATCCCTCCCTCATTCCATCTGGAACTTTGATGTGGGCTGTGATAAATATATCACTACTTCATTACAGAACTTAAAATGTGGCAATTTCACGTGGCTACACCGATGACATACCTTACTCGGTGTCTTGGAAGTCACATCTGCGTGAGAACATCATCTTTGATTTCCTTTCCTGGTGCCTGGAAAGCAAAAACTGTTCTACACGGATAGAGGAGAGTATGAGTCAGCAGACATGCAACTGATACCTACTGAGGATGTGTATACACTCAGCTCTGAGCAAGACCTTTTTTCACATGTAATTTCACTTGTTACTATGTACTGTTGAGTTGAAACTGACTCACAGATGATGCAACAGTGGGTTTTCAAAGGCTATAAATTGCCCTGGAGGAGACTGGTCATCTTCCCCCTTGGACAGACTGGTGGATTTGAACTACCAAAGGTGCCACTTTGGGGTTAGTATCACAGCTCTATCCACTAGGCCATGAGAGCTCCCTCAGAGAGTAAATAAATGAGAATTCCAGGAACTCTTACTGCTTTGAGACAATCTGTACACGTGGCAGATGCTCCATAAATGAAGAAACAAACTGGTAGCAAACTGAGAACATTGATAAACAAAATAAACTTGTTGCCAGGAAGTCAATTCCAAGTTATGGTGACCCCATGTGTTCTATAGCGAGCTCTAGTGGCTTAGTGGTAAAAAGTTGTGTTGCCAACCCAAAGGTGGATGGTTTAAATCAGACAGCTGCTCCATCAGAGAAGGATAGGCAATCTGCTTCCATGAGATTTACTGCTTCTGAAAACCCGCTGGAGGGTCAGCTATGCACTGGTTCTAAGTCAATGACACATCACAATGACAATCACACATGTGTTCTACAGAGTAGAATTTCTCCAAAGGATTTTGGTTTTTATTTTTGGGTTTGGGCTACAATTTTAATAGAGACAGATTCCTAGGTCTTTCATTTGAGATGTCGCTGGATGAGTTTGACCTGCCAGCCTTCTGGTGAGAATCAACTACAAACCATGTGCACCATCCAGAGACTTCCAAAGACATTACAAGTAAAGTACAGACTAATTTCCCTCATGAATACAGATGCAAATACATGTAACCTATCAAATCCAGTAAATATAAAAGGATAAAGCAACATAATTGAGTGGAGTTTAAATCAGCAATTAAAGGTTGATTTAACTATCAAGAATCAATATAATTCACCATATTAGTTAACCAAAAATTTAAAATTACAAGATTATATCAATAAATAAAAATCATTTGACAAAATCCAACACTAAAAAGAATCCTATATAACAGCAACAAAAGGGGCTCAGAACAGCAGGCAGCCAGGCAGGCTCTACCCCCTCCCTGCTCAGCGCCACCCCCTCCTCCCACCTCACCAGCAGATCTCAAAACTAAGCTGAGTCTTTTAAAAAATATTAAAAAGAAAAAAAAAATTAAATTAGGCTTCATACGATTTTAACTTGGTGAACGTACAATGTGCAAATCACATACTTTCCTGCTTCACAGAATGTATATGTAGCATGGACATTAAGATACACATACTCATATTTTTGGTTTTTAACCCAAGAGAAATTAAATCAGATGTCTAAGCCCTCCTTCTGTGCCTTCCCACACATATTTTACTCCTATTTCCATCTAAACAGGACCTGTTCTTTATGGGCAGATTCTATTTTTGTTTTTCTCCTCTTCCAGTTAAGACTCAAGATTGTCTTTGAGTTGAAATGCAATATAATATTCTTATGATGGTCTAAAAGAAGCGTTTGAATATATATGAAATCATGTGTGGCATGCGTGTGTGTGTGTGTGTGTGTGTGTGTGTGTGTGTGTGTGTCTGTCTTTCTTCCTCAGGATCAGGTTGCAGTATAAAAATACTGCATCCGTCTACAGGTTTAGGAACATAAGGTAAGTATTTGGAAACCAATTAAGTACTTGGAATAGCTCTCCTAACAGCTGGGTCCTCTGTCATTTTTAGCTCCAGGAAACTGATCAAAGACCACAAACCGACCCTTTATGTGGTCACCAAGGTCTGGCCACAGATCAACAGATGTTGAAAAAGGAGAGCCGTAGCTCGCAGAGTGTATAGGCTTGACATTTTCTATTTTCTTAGAGTTATTTCAAGATGTATTGGTTTTTGTCAGAGTTCTTAGATTTCTTTAGCCCTTAGCCCAGAAATTCGTCCCTGCTTGAAATAAACCTAAAGGAGTGATGGGATTTGGTTCGTGTATTGGGTAAAATCTCAGTCACACACATGCACCCGCGGACATACATTAGCACCCACGAGGACGGGCATATAAACTAGAGGATGCTACCCAGGTTTCCCAGCGGGGCTGTCAGAAGCGCCTCAGAGCAAGACACGCTGTTTTACGTTTTGTCCAGAAGATGGCACTGTGAACCGCGTTCTGAAGGGCGAGCTGAAGGGGATGCTGAAGAATTCTATCAACCCTTTAAATTTGAGGATCTCCCTCCCCCAAACCAGGGATGAAAGCCAGTCTTCCTTCTAACATACCTCCTTGTCTTCTGCAATCTTATGGGCATTATATGATCACCACTGCCTGAGTGAATCACAGGCTTTATTAAAATTGCTTTCTAATGATGTACATACATATTCATTCAGCAACTACGGAATGCTGAGTATTCTGTGTTCCAGGCACAGTTCTATGCACTGAGGATACAGCAGTAAGCAAAATAGATGGTTATGGGATGTCCTAACCCATGCAGAGCTTTCTAACAGAATAGCTGGATACACAAATACATACACACGCCCCTCTATGAGATCTCTATTACTTATTTACTATATATAGTGTTGCCATTGTTTACTATCCAGAGCCGACCTATAGCTGACCCTTTAATGGATTTTTAGAGGCAGCAAATCTCATGGGAGTGGATTGCTCATCTTTTTCCTGCAGAACAACTGGTAGATTCAAACTGGTACCTTTGTGTTGACAGTGTAACTCGTTACCACTAAGGCACTAGAACTCGCTATATTGTATATTTTATATAGTATAGGAAGTCTGTCAGTCAACTATGATGCCTTCCAGTTGTAGCGACCATATGAACAACAAATCTGAGCCTTGCCCAATCCCGCGTCATTGTCATGATCTCCACCATGCTGAAGTTCATGATTGTATCACTGGGTAAATCCATCTCATTGAGGTTCTTCCTTTCACTGACCCCCCACCTTTCCCAGCATGATGGCTCTTCCCAAGGACTGAGCCCTGCTGACAACATGCCCAAAGTGTATAAGGTGAAATTTCACCATCCTTGTCTCTGAGGAGCATGCTGGTTGCACTTCTTCCACAAAAGTGTGTTTGTTCTCTCTGGAGTTCACAGACTATTCAATATTAGGTACACCACAGTAAGACAAAGCAAGCTGTTTTAGACAGAAGGGTCTCAGGTTAGTCTTCTGGAGAGGTGGCATGTGTGTTGAGACCTGAATGATTTGAAATAGATGGTTCCTACCAGGTCTTCCCGTGGGTACATCAGGTGGACTCTAAAAAGATGCAGTGTGAGCCCCACCCCTAGGGCTGCTGATATCCTTGGTCTGGTATGAGCATGGGGGGGTTGTAAACCTCCCAGATGATGTTAGTGTACAGCCAGGGCTGGGAACCCTCCCTCCCTAAAGAGCCAAGCAGGAACACTGCTTCTTGTCAGAGAATTGGCCTGCAACTCAATGATAAGAACTTGTGCATCCAGAGGCACAAAAAAGGCATTTATGATTAACAGAAACCCAATCTGGCTGGGCAGGGGTCTCAGAAAATGCCCTCTCTCTGCCAGTCACTTGTGTGGTGGATAATTCTTCTACTCCAAGGAGTAAGAGGAACCATTACTCCTCATTTCACCAACCCTCTCCCTACCTGGGCTCACTAAATTGATAGAAGATTGCCTCCCCATCTCTGTCTTCAGGAAGGGGACACTCCAGTTTTGTTCCTCAGATAAAGGCAGGTGACTTTTCTGGGCTGCTTTTCTCTCAGGCATCTTCTTTTGACCTTGTGCCTCACTTCCTGCCTCCCGCCCCTTTCACTGTAGAATTCCTCAAGAATCTCAAAGAGGATCTGGAAGCAGCAGACGCTGAACAGCTGAGTGGGCACAGCTGTGCTCTCCAGCTTGATGGATCCCAGCCCTGGAGGCTGACCCGAATTCTGTCTTCCTTGGAGTACGTGGGTTCCATCTCCTTTGGTGCCAGAGAGGCGATGACAGGCCCTGCCTGGCTGTCCTTCTCAGCACGTCCTTTTCTTCACTGACTTGCTGTACAGGGCCTTTTCCAAGAAATTATAGCCAAGAGTAGCTTGCTGCGTCCATCTTCCTCAGACTTGGGCTGCCAGAGCAGAACAGCTCTCTGGTTGTGTAGTCTCCAGAAATTTACCTTTCACTTCAACAGTCGAACTTGTAAAATTATAGAATGCTCCAAGTCCTAAATCCATTGGCCAAGCAACAGGCCAGCGGCTCTTGGTAACCTGGACATGCTGTTAGCCAAAAGGTCCTGCATCTTCAGGGGTTTGAATCCACTCAAGGCTCTACAGGGGGAAATAGGCAGTCTCCTCCTGTTAAAATGTAGAGCCTCGGAAACTGGGTAGAAGATCAGCTATAAGGCAGAAATGGCTTGGCAGCAGTTGAATCAATGAGTTTCTTCTGTGACAAATGGTCACAAGTGAGATGGATCAAAATAACTCGAGTTTATTATCTTACAGTTCTGGAGGTCAGATTTCAAAAGTGGGTCTTCCAGATACAATATAGTCACTTCGATTCTGGACTCTTCTGATGACTACAGGGGAGAATAATTTCTGTGTCTTTTCAAGCCACTGGGGATCAATTTCTACTTCTGTCCTCACACTGCCTTCTACCACCTGTAACCCACTGCCTCCCTCTTATAAGAACTCTTGTAATTACACTGGGCCCACTCAGAGAATTTGGGATCATCTCATCAACTCAAAAACCTAAAGTTCATCACAGTCCCATGGTCCCTTTGTGCCACATACCATAATATATTCACAGGTTCTGGTGAGCAGAATGTGGACATCTTCAGTTGGATGTCAGTTTGCCCCTTGGGAGGAAGAAGTTGTTGGGAATTCAGGTCTCACAAACAAACTGAGAACTGTCTCCTTCAAGGCTTTCCGTCAGAATATACCTACACTTGTACATCCTTGGCATTTCCTCTCTGTACATGGAAATTCCTCCAGACTATGAGCATTCATTTATACAAAGCGATTCAGCACGATCATCAGTTCTTGGACCTCCCCAAGTTATCGGGAGTTGTGTTGACATTATATGTTGTTGTTGTTGTTATATGACATAGAGTCGCTTGCAACTCATAGCGACCATTTATACAACATCCCTAAACTCTGCTCTGTCCTGTGCCAATAGCACTGTCTCTGACACACCCATCCCAATTACCACAATCACTGAATCAATCCACCTCATAGGGGGCCTTCCCCTCCTGTGATGTCCCTCCACTCTACCCAGCATGATATCCCTCTCCGAGGACCTGTCCCTCCTTGCAATATGTCCAAAGTATGTTAGACAGAGCCTCAGAATCCTTGCCTCCAAGGAGCAGCCCGGTTTGACCCTTTCCAGGATGAATCTGTTTGTTTTCCTAGCAGTCCACAGTACCCTCAATACTATTCTCCAACACCACAGCTCAAAGGTATCAATTCTCCTTCTATCCTCCATAGTCATTGTCCAACTCTCTGATGCATAACAAGTGATAGCAAAGACCATGGCCTGTATCAGATAGACGCACCTTAGTCTCCAAAGAGACACCATTACTCTGACATTATATAAGTTGGCCGTTCACCTTGAATCTGTGATTACTTTCATACAATGTCTTAGTCTTTGGAGGTTCTTTGGAGAAATGGAACCAGAAAGAGTGAGCGATAGATTTACTTTTTACCAGCATCTAACTCACACAGTTGTGGAAGCCCTAAATCAGTCAAGCAAGAGGTCAAAGACTTCAGCAGGCTCATACCACAAGACACATGAGAAGGTGGGCATAGTTGAGCACAATTTTCCTTTCCAGCTTCCCCTTGCCAAGACATTAGTTGTGATGACAAGTTCTCCTGGACTCTCCAGATCGGACCAGCTGTCAGCTGCATAGCCCAAGTGACTGCAGTCCGTCCACACTACAAGTAGCAGAGGAATCACTCATCCAAGTCCTTCCTGAATTCCTAATCCACAAAATCATGAGACATAAGAAAGTGGCTGCCATTTTAAGCCTCTAAATTTTGAGATAGTTTATTATGAAGCAGTGGATAACCAGAACACGGTTTGTAGACCATCACATGTCCTATGCCCTGGCCACTTCTGTAGGGTCTAAGCACTGAAAGTTAGCGGACATTGACCAGTCTGATTATCACGAGATAGTATTGACCTTGGAGATCTCTTCTTGAAAGGGACTTTACTCATCTCAAAAGTAAAGAAAAATTGAAATAATGATTCACTGAATTCTTTAAACTTACTCATAGAATCAAAAGACCTGTACAATCTGAGAAAGCCTAGCTGAATGTCATAGTTAATAATGGTAGTTATAGTAACAGTATCACAGGAGAAATTAAATGGAAAATAGTCACTCTCTTCTTGCTTCAGTGATGTCTCTGAGAGTGTGGGTGTTGATAACATGTTTACACATGTTTACAGCAGTTTGATTTTGCATCTTAAGGAAGAGGTTCTGCTAGATTAGGGTACAATGACCAAACTTGATGTCACTTTATTGTTGTGTTGTGATGATACCTTGTGATGTTCAGTATCCCACAAAACCAAGCCCATTGTCATCAAGTAGATTCTGGCTAACCCTAAACAGTGTGAATATCAAAGTACTGAATATCAAAGAATAAGCAAATGTGTCTTGGAGAAAGCACAGCCTTAGAGGCAAAGCTTCATCTCACATATTATGTCATGTTGCATATTGTCAGGAAGAGTCAGTCCTTGGAAAAAGACCTCTTACTGGTAAAGGTGGAGGGTCGGAGAAAGAAAACACAACCCTCGACAAAATGGATTGCCACAGTGACTGTATCAATGGGTTCAAATACATCAGGGATGAGGAAGATGGCATGGGAATATGGGAATAATGGCTAATAATGCTAATAATAATAAAGGTACATGCCACCCTTGAGAGGGGTGGAACCAGGTAAATATGGTGGATAGAATTCTCACAAGAGCATTGGTTCAGATCTATTGTTGTTGAGATCGCTATGAGATGTAGTCAACTTGATGACACTTAAAAGCTCAGCCCTGTGTACAACTGCTCACTAGGTTCTGAGGGAGCAGAACTGCCTCATCTTTGTCCCATAGTCTTGCTGCTGAGTTTGAACTGCTGTCCTTTTGGTTAGAAAGTCAGGAAATGGCTATAGAATTCAGGTAATGACTAGAAAAGTCAGGGATTCACCTTTGGTGTAATGGATCAATTTTATATGGCCTTTTATAATTTTATAGTTTTATAATTCCATTGAATGATTGGTGAGATTATGCAAATAAGGTGCTTGTGTCCACTAAGGGGACTAGACAGCATGTTAAAATGCTAATAATGCTAATAATAATAAAGATACATACTGCCCTTGAGAGGGGTGGAACCAGGCAAATAAGGTAGATAGAATCCTCACAAGGGCAATTGGTCATTTTTGCCACTCCACTAGGCTTGAAATGAGCCATCCCACAGGAGAAGGCAGGTGGGGGGCGGGGGCACAAACGACCACCAAGAAAGAAGAGCCAGGAGTGGAACTTGTCCTTTAGACCCAGGGTCCCTGTGCTGAGAACCTCCTATCCCTAAGCCAGTAGACAAAAAGCCGTAACACCAGAGATGGAAAAAAGTGGCAGCAAGAGTAGCAGAGAACCAGCAGCAGAGAACCAGGCAGGAGATGGTGTGGTGGGATTCCAGTCTCATGGACTGAGAGAAGTGAGCACCTTCAAGCAGGAAGATCTCTCGTAGAGTAGGGTGTCTCTGGGCACTTGTCAAGGGAGCTAGGCTTGCCACCCTAAGGAAGTAGAGAGCTGAGTGCCTCAAGCCAAAGCTTAACATGGAGTGGGGTATCTCTGGGCATTTTATCTGTGGATCCAAACAGCTTTGTAAAGTAAGTCAGACCTCTACTTTATAGACACCAGCCTTGGGCTGTTGAAGCTGATAATGATTCTCTTTCCCTCCCTTGTGAAGCTAATTAGACAAGGAGTTCTGAAGCTGTTGTCCCACCATTTCTACATAACACAACTCATTTGCAGTAGTTAAGAGGAAATGAAGGGCAAAAGATAAGAAAAACAAATCTCTTTTTTTCTTCCTGAGAGTTTGGACTCTGGTGTGTTACTTGCTAACATATTATGTAATTTGTGGATTACATAATTTGTGGACATATTTCTTTTCTTCCTGTCCTGAGCTGACCCTCCTCTCTCTTGCCTTCTTTGGTTCACACGCAGTTCAGTGTGTGCCTTTTTTTTACTACAGAGCAATGAAAATATGTTTTGTAGCCTATGTCTGAGCCTAGGACTACTTATTTAAAGTAGATTGCCCTTCAGAAAATTTGATCTAACCCAATACAAATTATGATTAAAGAGCCAGGGTAGGATAAAGGTAGGTCTGTAGGGACAACAGTTGAGCCAATCAGGGAAGAAACTTCAGTCCAGAAACCAGATGGCACATGCAGTGCTAGAAAGCTGCCTTGTGAAGGCATTTCTAGTTTAGTCTGTACAGAGAGGTCTGCAAAGGAGTAGATGCTGGAATTCAAGAGCTGTCAAGCTCCAGATCAACATGGCCTCTGAGACCCAAGGCCTCTAGTTACAAAACACAAGAATCTGTTCTCAAATCACCCAGATAGCACACACAAATGTACATCCTTTGCTTTTGTAGGATAAGATTCTGATTTGAATCTTAAGGATCCATTGGAATTGCCATATGGTTTTGGTCATTCTCAGAGGCTTTGTTCATTGTTGATTACACAGGACTCTTACATGTATAACTTCCCCTGACAACACAGTACAAACGTGTGAGCTTGAAAGAAATAAAAGGCAGGCCTGTCGCTTAGCTGCCCTCTGGGGCTGCTGCATTTGAGGAGGGAGAAAAGATGAGAGCAGTTTTTCTGTGTCTGAGGCCTTCTTCTTCACCTTTTGATTTGTAGGAGTTGCTGTAAATGCGACTTTATAAACAATGAGCCTCTCCCCAGATCAGGACGCCATCTTTCAAAGACAAAGCCCATTGCTTCTGAAGAAACCAGATGCTCTCTAGGGCTAGTTTATTGAAACCAGAGACCTAAGCTTGAATTCTACCTGTTCTTCTAGGGGGGAAAGAGAAATTTCTGGTCCTATGTTCCATGGGGAATCCTAGTGGTTCAATGGGCAGCAGTTTCTCCTCTCAGAAAAGAGGTGACCATCTGCATCAGTGACGATTACAGCCTTGTACTGTGAGAAACAGCCTAACTCTGTCCCTTAGGATCGCTATGAGACAGAATACACACAAGGGTGTGTTCCCTAGCTATGACCTATGTTTTTTTAAGGCAGAGAAAAGAATGAGTGTTTCTTTTGCACAACAAAGGTGAAATTTCTCAAGACTCAGTTCAATGACATCCACAGATCACCCAGTTGAAAGTCTCCAGGGTGAACAGCTTGGTGGCTGTGGAATACATGAAGCAATGTTGGTATGTCCCAGTGGAATACACAAGTGTCAGCAAACAAACCAGCGCTAAAAAGATGAGGATAGAAACCAGTGGGGACTAGGACTGAGATGAGGGGTCCAGCAGCAGCTGCCTGGAGAGGTGGGACAGCGCAGATGCCAACAGGAAGGCATTTGAGACAGGCAGGCCTGCCTTTGCCTCTTGTGTTTGCCTCTGACAAGACTCCTGACCTCCTAGAGCCAGAGTTTCCTTGTTGAGGAATGGAGATATCATCTAGGTCTTGTGATCATTTGAGGATTAGATCAAGGAACGCCTGCTGCAAGTCACGTCACTAGCACAGAGAGAGCAAGGGAGGCAAGAAGTTGTTGTAACAAAAGAAATGAATCCAGGAGTCCGGGTCAGTCCAGGGCTGGGGTAATTCACTATGGTGCCATTCTCAGCATGGAGATGAGAGGGGCACTTCTGTGTAAATATACTAGTCCCCAATGAAGATTGCTTTGGGATCTGAAGAGGGGGTGATAAGTGTGGTCCTGAGTCTCTATGACACTATTGACCTCCCCCCTTGTGCAGACAAGAGAGCCAGGGAATTGGAGCAAGGTCAAGTTTGAGCTGACACCCACTCTAGGCTACGTACCCTTGGTTCTTCACCAATGAATATTTCATAAACCAGTAATTCTAGCTTCCCAGTTCTTCTGTTTTTTCCAGCATTCACGTCTCCATCTGGCAAGATTTCCCTCACTCAGAGGAATCAAGTTTCATGAAAGTTGGACTTTAAAAGAATATTCAAAAAGGAGATTAAGAGGTGTGTCTTCAAGTCCTTTTTTTTTTTTTTATTTGTTGTTCCAAGTCATCAGTCCCCAAAATAAACTTGCTTTTTTGCTTCGAAGCAAAAATGTCACTTGACAGACAGCTGATGTGCAAACGTTGACCTTTCTGGATTTGCAGAGTTCTCTGGATACATAATTTATTAGCCCACAGGTGCTTATAGTCATAGGGTAAATATCAAGAAGGTCAAAGAAGACAGTTTTAAAGAAAAGATTAAAGGAAATTTCTGTTCATGGGTGTACGGTTCCTGTCACCTTCACTTCAGTAGCCACAGATCGTATCTAAATTATATGCATAGATGAGTATGTACAGACATGTGTAGGAGCTATGTATGCTCAGGTGTTTGTGTTTTGTAGAATTTCAAAACATGTTGTGAACCCTGTGTTTGAGCCTCACATTTAGTAATAGCCCTGAATGTTAGGGAACAAAAGCAAACAAGTTGGCCTTACTTCACTTTATTGATTTTGAGAAGTCTTGTTTACTAGAGAAGACAAAGTGAATACATAATCATTCTCCTCTTGGCATGTGCCTTTCACCTCTCCATTTGCTTTATTAACTACTCATTCATGAGGTAATCAGGGTCACATTGTGATGTCACAAAAGGTAGGAATGACTCCACCATTGACAGTTGTGGAAGTCAAGTCACAAGGTTGCTTACCACCTTGCCAGAAGCCACAGATTGGTAGCATAGCCTGCATCTCCTGTTTCCTCATCCCTTACTGATGAAAATTTCAAGTAGAATCATCTTTCATCTCATTATAAAAGTAGTACATGTTGTTATTGTTGTTATGTGCTGTCGAGTCGTTTGCAGCTCATAGTGACCCTATGTACAACAGCCCTAAACCCTGCTCTATCCTGTGCCAATCGCATTGCCTCTGACACACCCATCCCGATTACCCCAGTCACTGAATCAATCCACCTCATAGAGGGTCTTCCCCTCCTGCACTGTCCCTCTACTCTACCCAGCATGTTGTCCCTCTCCAAAGACCTGTCTCTCCTTGCAACATGTCCAAAGTATGTCAGACGAAGCCCCAGAATCTTTGCCTCCAAGGAGTAGCCTGGTTTAACCCTCTCTAGGATGAATCTGTTTGTTTTAGGAAGTAGAGAAAAGTAAGCAGAAGTCATTCTGGAAGTCTGAGTTCAGGGCACTGGCATTTCGGGCTACGCACTTTCTCCCCTGGCTCTAGGGGAAAGGCCTCCCTTTAGCACAAGTTTCTATAGTCCCAGATCTATTGCATTCTTTGGCTTGGGGCTTCATATTTGCTTGGAGTCTACTCCCCCCAATGTGACCTTCTCCTCTTATGGGACACCAGAAGGGACAGACTAGGGCCCACCCTGCTCTAGTAGGACTTCATTGGGAATATCTTCAAAGAAAGACCTATTGCCTCAAACAGGGTCACATTCATAGGTACAGAGATTACAATTTCAATGTTTTAAGGAACATTTTATTATGCTTTAGGAGGACATTTACACGGCAAATTACTTTCCATTAGAGTTTATACACTAATTGTTCTGAGACATTGTCTTCCCAGCAACATATCAGCATTCTTCCTATTTCCTCCCTGGGTCCCCATTCTTATTTTGTGAAAATGCTGCCTTTTTTGTTCTTATACTACTACTACTGTCATCATAATTTTTTTTTCCATAGCCTAGAATGAACCAAGGGAACTCAGGTTGGCTTAGTGGGATGGAGTAGTGTTGCCAACATAAAAGTACAAGGTTCAAACACAAAGTTCAAAACTGCTTCATGGGAGAAAGATGGCCAAACTCCATGTGATTTACTGTCTCTGCAACCTATTGGAAGGTCAACTACCAGTGCCAACTGCACGGTACACAACAGCAACAGGGGAAATCATGGATCTCAGGTGGCTTCGTGGTAAAGAATATGAAGAATAGCACTGCCAGCCCGAAGGCAGGCAGTTGGGATCCACCAATAGCTCTGAGACAGAAAGATGGGCAATCTCCCCTGGTGAGACACAGCCTTTGAAAAGCCTCTGGAGGGTCAGGTATGGGTTGGTCCCAACTCAACAACACATAACAACAGAAGGGATCAGGAAATAGAGTAAATTGGAAGAAACCTTGAATTAGGGAGGGGATCCTAGACCCAAAGGTGTCACGCCTGAGTAGAGCCACTGTGGAAAATTTACCTACATTGTAGGTAACTTAGGCTGAGCCTGTCTATTCATGTAAGACTCCTGGGAACTACAAAGGTCTCTGGGTTTCACAAATCTTCTTTATCAGTTTATCATTCAGTCATAGAACCAAACATGGCTAAGACTTCTGACACAAGGAAAAAATATCAATAAAAGGCCAAGCACAAGCTCCATGGATTAGGGATCCTGACAGAATCATGAGAAGATGATGTGTCTGATTTTTCATGTTTAACTTCTAGAATTTTGTAAGACTGTCCACAAACAGCCATTTAGTTCCTTCTCCGTCAGTACTATGATTGTTAACGTAAGGAATGTACACGTGCACACTCAGAAAACGTTATCAAATGAAGGGGTCCGGGTCTCAGACCTAGCATCACCTACCTAGCAGTAGTAAAACAAGTACAGAATCTTCTGTTTGTTCTTTTCAATATGATAACCTTCAAAGGGGGTTGTGCATTCAACTCATGATGACCTTCAATACAACAGAATGAAGTGTTATCAGATCTTGAGTCATTTCATGACCATTGGTGTACTAGGGTATGCTCTGGTGACTAATGTATATTTTTATTGTCTTCCAACCTAGAACACGTCCTCTTCTGGAGTTTCATCAGACAATACTTTGTCATGACCCATGGCTTTATCATTTCTGAGAAGTAAGTCATCTAGCATTGTAAATAGGCTCGTCTGATAGTACTCTAACAACAAGAGTTGACTTGAAGCACTTGCTAAAGAAGATCAAACTCTTTAGTCTTCAGTACATATTGCAGCTCGGCACACTGAAAACAAAAATCCTCACAACTGGACCAACATACAATAGTATGATAGAGAAAAGATTGAAGTTGTCCAAGATCTTATTTTACTTGGATCTAAAATCAACAACCATAAAATCTAAAATCAACACCTATGCAAAGACCTCTTTTCTTCTTTCTTTCTTTTTTTTTTTTTTTAGTGTTAAAAAACAAGAAGTTGCCTTGAGGACCAGGGTGCACCTGACTCAAACTACAGTATTTTCAATCATTTCAATATGCATGCAAAAGCTGGACCGAACAAGGAAGGCTGAAGAATCAGTGAATTTTATTAATAGAGTCAGTGAAGAATGTGGAATGTATCATGGACCTCCAGAAAAATAAACAAATCTATCTTGGAAGAACTTAGAACCAGAATGCTCCTTTGAAGCAAGGATGGTTTAACTTCATTGCCTATAGCTTAGATCTGTTATCAGGAGGTATAAATCTCTACAGAGGGCATCATACATAGCGAAGTAGAGAGGGTCAGGGGGAAAAGGAAGCCCCTCAATGAGATGGATTGACAGATCCAATGGGCCCATCCCTGGGTGCAAACATAGCAATGATTTTGAGGATCACACAGTGATTCATTTCATTTTATTGTACATAGGGTTGCTGTGAGTGGAAATTGGCTCTGTGGAACCTATCAACAGACATGCTATTGTGATTTGAACACAGTTAATGATCCAATACTTTTAATTTTCAATTATAGCTAGTATGTTTTTTGCTTATAAACAAGGGGAAAACAAATTCAAAGTAGCCTGAACAAAAATCCTCTGACCTAACCAGAAGTGGAGGGAGAGAGGATCTTAGAGTTTAAAGCTCACAATATCACAAAGGTTTGGCAACTTTTCATCTTCCAGCTCTCAGCATGATGCTCTGTGTCCTCAGATGTCCTCTCTCTTGGTCACACAATCTCACACAACTTCTTGGAAAGGCAGCAAAAGAGAATCTTTGACTTGGTTCTTTGTGGTGAGTAATAAAATAATCCAGAATCTAAGTCCTCCCCTCAAGATTAAATCTTATATCTCACTGGCTATGATTATGTCACATGACTATACCTAACCCAATAATGAGCAAGGGGAAATTCCCAAGATTGTTTTGTTGTTGTTGTTGTTGTTGTTGTTGTTGTTATGTGCCATCAAGTAGTTTGTGACTGACACATAGCGACCCTATGTACAACAGGCCTAAACCCTGATCCATCTTGTGCCAATCGCACTGCCTCTGACACACCCATCCCGATTACCTCAGTCACTGAATCAATCCATCTCATAGAGGGTCTTCCCCTCTTGCGCTGTCCCTCCACCCTTCCAAGCATGATGTCCTTCTCCAAGGACCTGTCTCTCCTTACATGTCCAAAGTATGTCAGCAAGCAGGGTTGTGTCATCTGCATAATGCAGATTGTTAATAGATCTTCCACCAATCCTGATGCCACAATTTTCCTCATAGAGCCCAGCCTCCCAGATAATCTGTTCTGCATATAAATTCAAACCTAGAGTTGCTATAATCAAGGATGCTTTAGGCAGAATATTAAATGATCCAGGAAGTATTAAAAGAAGATGGAAGGAATATACTGAGTCATTGTATCAAAAGGAATTGGAAAACACAGAAGAATTTAATGAAATACCATATGAGCAAGAGCCTATGGTGATGAAGGAAGAAGTTCAAGCTGCTTTGAAGGAAATAGCAAAAAATAAGGCCCCAGGAATAGATGGTATACCAATCGACGTATTTCAGCTAACAGATGCTGCCCTGGATGTGCTCACCAAGTTGTGCCAAGAAATCTGGAGAACAACCACTTGGCCAACTGACTGGAAGAGATCTATATTTGTTCCCATTCCAAAGAAGGGTGACCCAACAGAGTGTGGAAACTGCAGAACAATCTCATTGATTTCACATTCAAGCAAGAGTCTACTAAAGATTATCCAGAAACGACTGGAGCAGCACATCAGCAGAGAACTGCCAGAAGTCCAGGCTGGGCTTAGAAGGGGTCATGGTACTAGGGATATTGCAGCTGATGTTAGATGGACCTTAGCTGAAAGCAGGGAATACCAGAAGAATGTCTATCTATGTTTCATTGATTATACAAAGGCGTTTGACTGTGTGGATCATAACAAACTGTGGCTGACTCTGAGAAGAATGGGAATCCCAGAACATTTAATCATGCTAATGCGAAACCTATACTTGGAGCAGGGTAACACTGCATGGTTCAAAATTGGGAAGGGTGTATGCCAGGGATGTTTCCTGTCTCCTTTTCAACCAAGATTGTTTTAGACCAATCAAAATTAGCCTGAAAACTAGCACAGATGGGTGGACTTATTAGGAGAACAGGGAGGAACTCTGGTGGTGCAATGGAAAGGTTGGCAGTTCAAACCCAGCAGCTGCTCCATGAGAGAAAAATGTGGAGTTCCACAAAGATGACAGCCTGGGAAATGCTATACCACGTTTCTACTCTCTCCTGCAGCATTGCCATGTGTCAGAATCTACTCAACAGGAGTGTACTTGGTTTGCTTTTCGAGAAACCAGGAGGGCTGGTTGTTCAAATCCATCAGTGGCTCTGTGGAAGAGATGAGCAATTTTCACCCATGTGACTTACAGCCTTGGAGAAGCAATGAGTGCTCAGCTGTGAGAAATTCTGACTTGAAAGCAATGAGAGAGGGAGAGAGGGAGAGAGAGAGAACCCTCAAGCAACAGTGGTTAAATGTATTATGTAGCATTGTAATTATAGCCAAAAGTAGGATGACAATCACTCGATGGGGAGGAGGTGGGATAGAGAAAGAGAGCTTGCAAATTCCTCCTCTCTTGCAAAGAGAAGTAAATTCAAACCCATCTAAAGTGCATTCATCAAAAGTAGAGACAAAGAGAAATTGAATTTTGATGAAGACTCATCAACAACCTGCGTTATGCAGATGACACAACCTTGTCTGCTCAAACTGAGGAGGGCCTGAAGCATTTGCTACAGAGGGTCAAAGACTGTAGTCTGCAATATAGATTGAAGTTCAATATTAAGAAAACAAAGAGTCTCACCACTGGGCCCATTAGCAGCATCATGATAGATGGGGAAGATATTGAGATTGTTAACAATTTCAGCTTGTTTTGTTCCACAAACAACACTCAACAGCATTAAGGAAATAAAAAAAAATAAATTGTGTCAGGAAAATCTACTATCAAGGATCTCTCCAGAATGCTAAAGAGCAATGATGTCAGTCTTGAGACTATGGTACACCTGATCCAGGCCATGGTCTTCACATTACCTGTTATGCGTCAGAGAGCTAGACAATGACCAAAGAAGACTGAAAAAGAACTGATGTCTTTGAGTTATGGTGCTATAAAAGAGTATTGATCTTACCATGCACTGCCAAGAGAATTACCAAGTCTCTCCTGGAAAGGGTGAGGCCAAACTATTCCTTGGAGGTAAGGATTTTGAGGCTCCATCTCACATACTTTGGGCATGTGGCCAGGAGGTACCAGTCCTTGGAGAAGGACATCATGCTTGGAAGGGTGGACGGAAAGCTCAGCAGAGGAAGACTTCAGATTAGATGGATTGACACAGTAACTGGGGTAATGAGGGTAGGTGTGTCAGAGACAGGGGGGTTGACCCAGAATAGAGCAGGATTCAGATTGTGCATAGGGTTGCTATGAGTCGTGGTCAACTTGATAGCACGTAACAACACCATGATGGGGGTGAGCCTTAAAAAATATCAAATTGAATGAAGTAAGTTGGTTATAAAAGGACAAGTAAATAAAATAAAAAAGGACAAATATAAAACTCTGGTGGCCTAGTGGTAAGAAGCTTTGTTGTAATCCTAAAAGTACACTGTTCAAATGAAACAGCTGCTCTGTGGAAGATTGGGCAATCTCTTCCCCGTGCAATTTAATGCTTCTGCAAAATCACTGGAGGTCAGCTATGACACAACAACAACAAGACGACAAATAGTGTATGATCCCACTCAAGTGTGTTAGTGATTGCCAGGAGTGGGCAGAAGGAAAGGAAAGAGTCTTCTTGCTTAGGGACACAAACCTTCTTTTAGGGGATGGAAAAGTCTGAAAACAGATCATGATAATGGTTGCGTAATGTCATGAGCACAGTGTGACGAGCTGTGCCTGAGAGGAATGTTGATATGCCAGTATTTGGGGACACAGGGCTCACTCTTTCCCTCACTCATTGCCATTAAGTCAGACCCGACTCATGGCTCACCCTCCTGAGGTTTCTGAGGCTGTAAATTTCATGACAGGAGATTGGCCATTTTCTGCCCAGCTGCGGGTAGATTGAACCCACCAGGGATGCAAATTTTAGTAAGACACGTGTAACTGATATTTTGGGAATCCGTTGGTAGTCTGCAGGAGGTTGGGCTGCTAATCCAAAGATGGTGTCTCCCAGGTAGTTGGAATCCACCAGTGTCCCCTAGGGAGAAAGAGAAATCATTCCCTCCTGTGCAATATCTAGCCTCCCAAAAACTTGCTGGAGGGTATGAGTTGATGGCATTATAACGAATGTGTGCCCGCCGCGTGCCTGCTGTGTGCCCGTGAACTGACACTTGAAATGGCTTCTTATCTACTTCATACCTTTTCACGACATAATGCTAATTAATACAGAAAATCATATGTTCATAATATGCTCTTAATATTTAGATTTATATCTAGATGGAACAGCAGCAGCAACAAAAACAAAGCAGTTACTTATATTTCTCATGAAATTTTCATCAGTTTTCCAATAATTAAACTTAATCATAATGTATCCTTGAAATTCTTTGTTTACTCCTTCTGTGCAAAGTGATAAAAAGGATGTAAAAAGTAGGAAGGATTTGGTTTCATTTCTAGAAACTTGGATAACCTGCGGGCACACTGGTGGTTTGTTTTTTTCTGTTTGTTTGTTTGTTTTTCCTCCTTCCCTATTCGACCCTTTAACACAGGAAAAGTTGGAGAACAGTACAAAACAAAAGCTGGGACAAGTCTCTGCATATTGCATCCTCTATGACTCCAACTTTTCTCAAACATTCCTACTCCAGCTGTCTCGGTTTTCACTGTGTATCTTTTTCTCATAAGACATCCGGGGATTCTAGGCTGTGGCAAAACCAGCACTTCTGTATAACGTAGTCATAATAAGTAATGCTGCCAGCCCAAAGCACACAGTTCAAGCCCTCTGGCTGCTTTGCCGAAGAAATACAAGCAATCTCTTCCTGTGAAAATTATGGCCTCTGAAAACACATTGAAGGGTCAGCAGTAAGTTCTGCATATAACAACAGCAAAAACATTCTTAGGGAGATCTCATTATAGTTGGATCCACCAATAACACAAATGGAAGTAGCAGTCAAGAAATCAAATCATATACTGTGTTGAGCAAATCTACTGTCAAAGAACTCTTTAAAGTGATGTGCCTGCTTGAACCAGGGTGTTTCAATCCTGAAATAAACATAAAAAAGTTAGAAAGATTAGGATTATTGGAAGAAAAAGTAATGCCTCTGATTTGTGATGTGGGTGAAATATTCAATAAACTATAGACTGTCAAAAGAATAAAAGAATTTGTTTTAGAAGAATTGTAGCAGTTGTGTTCCTTAGAAGTTAAGATGACTTCTAATATATGTTGGGCACATTATTAGAAATGGCCAATCCCTAGAGAAAGACATCTTGCTTATCAATGTAGTTTCTGGTGAGGTGCCATTGAGTCAATTACAACTCATAGTGGCCCTTTGAACAACACATTAGAACCTTATCCTACCTATCTACCTTTCTCATGATTTCCAGTATTTGTGAGCCCGTTGTTAGAGTCACTGTGTCAATCTACCTCACTGAGGGTCTTTACCTCTTTCTCAAACCCTTCACCTTTCCCAGAACGATGTCCATTTCCAAGGGCTGGCCCCTCCTGACTGTATATCCAAAGTCCATGGAACAAAGTTTCACCATTTTTGTCTATGGAGAGCACCCTCTTGGTATTTGCTATTGGATAGACTTGTTTGTCTTTTTGGCAGTCCATGGGATATTTGGTGCTCTATCCCAAACACCACAATTGATTCTTGCTTTGTCATCTTCATTCATTGTTCAACTTTCAGATGTATAGGAAGCAACTGAAAATACAATGGCATGGGTCAGGTGCACCTTAGTTTAAAACTGATGTCCTTGTTCATTAGCTACAACTCCCTAAGGCTATGCCACCAGAGCCCCGCATAATTTTAAAAAATGATAGCGTAGTGGTAGAGCTTACACCTTTCATGTGCAAGTTCACCTGGATTCAATTCCCAGCCCGTGCACCCCATGTGTAGTGACCACACACCTGTTAGTGGGGGTTGGTGTGTGGCTGAGATGCTAAACATGTCTCAGCAGAATCCTCAGATTATGATGGGCGAGGAAGAAAGGCCTAGCTATCTACTTCCACGAATAAGCCAATGAAAACTCGACTGTTTGACCACGAGGATGGCATAGAGTCAGACAGCATTTTGTTCCATAGTGCCTGAGGTATGGCGGTTGACTCAAAAACAACTAAGGAAAACAACAGGACAAAAGTCAGCCAGTGCCTCCGGCGAACAAAGGTGTTCTGATCTGAAGCTTGGGCCTCACAAAGTGACTGCTGAGGAATGTAATCAACACACACCCGACCTTAGTGAGGACCCCCTGAAACGATTCAGAGACCTGGTGGCCTAGTGTGTAAGGGATCCAACTGCTAACCCAAAGGTGATGTCTTTCTGGTGGTTCAAATCCACCAGCAACTCTAAGGGAGAAAGTCGGGCAATCCCCTCCTGTGTGATTTACAGCCTTTGAAAGCCCACTGGAGGGTCAGCTATTCAGCTCTGGGTCACTTCCTACTTGAAGGCAAAGGCAGAAAGAGAGATATTACGGTTTTCTGCACAAACGGTGGGGACCCGGCTGGCTAGGACAGGTGGTGCTGGGAGTTGAGAGGTACCTTGAAGAGACAGAGGCTCCAAAATTGCTTCCCATTTGGACAAATGTTTCCCATTTGTTCCCACAGTCAAGAAGTTAAACAGAGGAGGAATTAAGAGTCTATCCGTAGAATGATTCTCAATCTGAGAACGCTTTTACCATCTGCCAATACTTTGAGCCTCGGCTATTATTTTTTTTTTTTTTTTTTTTTTTTTTGCTCAACAGTTTAAAAGGCCCTGGATTTCAAGAGTTGCCCTCTCCCTTCTGATTCAGCCTTTCTTGGCAACCACATGTCTTCCGGTCCAGAAACGTCCACTGGCTTGAGTGAGAGATTAAGAAATTCCAAGGAGGATTTCCAGTCAAATGTAAAATCCTCTCTCCAGAATCGGGTACAGGGTCCTCAAGCAGATGCACACACAGATGGCGCTTATCTGATTTCCTGTCCGTCTCCACCCACACACTCCTGACCCTCCGGAAAGGCTAACTAATGACAGCGACGCAGGAAGCCAAGAATGTGAGTTATGTGACACACAGCCCAGATCCAGTCCATGTAAGGTTATGGTTCAACTCACCACAGCAAGCCTGAAGGCGGCATCGTGCACAAAAAAAAGAGATTTTGTAATATTTTTGGGGTTGTAAAATAACATCCGGCTTGCTTGAGGAAGGTTCAGGGAAGGATTAATGAGTTTGGCTGCTAATAAAAAGGTCAGAGCTTCAAGTCCACCCAGAAGTGCCTCAGAAGAATGGCCTGGTGATTTAGTAATATTTCAGAAAAAAGTCAACCATTAAATATCCTATGGAGCCCAGTGCTTCTCTGACATATATGGGGTTATCATGACCAACAGACAACTTGACAACTGGTTTTTTATTTGCTGGAAACAGATGTTATTGTTGTTGTTATGTGTCGTCGAGTCTCTTGCGACTCATAGCGACCCTATGTACAACAGCCCTAAACTCTGCTCTGTCCTGTGCCAATTGCACTGTCTCTGACACTCTCATCCTGATTACCCCAGTTACTAAATCAATCCACCTCATAGAGGGCCTTCCCCTCCTGCACTGTCCCTCCACCCTCCCAAGCATGATGTCCTTCTCTAAGGACCGGTCTCTCCTCACAACATGTCCAAAGTGTGTTAGACAGAGCCTCAGAATCCTTGCCTCCAAGGAGCCACCCGGTTTAACCCTTTCCAGGACAAATCTACACACAGAAATACAAAAAGAGAAATGTAAAGACAGAAAAAGAGTACTCAAACTTGCTTTTGTCCCCCTGCCATGTGCACTCCATTATTATTTATTTATCCATTTCCTCTTCACTAGTCCCTATCAGAAATGTGGCAGACCTACAGTTGATCCAAAGCAAGAAATCCATTTACTGAGTCATTAACTAAATTGATTGCAAAAGGGATGAAAAGAAGGATTAATAGAAATATGGCATACAGGGAGGAAGTGGGGGAAATGCGATTACAGAGTGAATATGGCAATTAATATTCCAAAAATGTGTATGAATGGTTGTATAAGTGACTAATTTGCTTTGCAAACTTTCACTCAAATCACAATAAAATAAAATAAAGCAATTGAAAATCTATTTCAGGCAGTCCCAAGATTACAGACTAATTCCACTCTTGAATTTCTCTTTAAGTCAAACTGGTGCATAAATTATAGTCCACAGGGAGTCATGCTGCTAATCCAAAGATGGTTAAAATCCATTAGCTGCCTCTCAGATGAAAGATAGACATTCTACGCTCACACAGGTTACAGCCTGGGAACCAGCTGGAGGGTCAACAAGGAATAGATTCCAACTCAATGGCAACATGTTTAGCGTTCCGTATATTAAAGACAGATCAGTTAGATACGTTGTTGTGGACCGTAGAGTTGGTACCATCCCATAGGTGCCCCTCCGACAGGTTTTCAGAGTCAATAGCATGGGAGGAGATTGCCTATCTTTTTCCTGCTGCGCAGCTGGTTGTCTTAAACCCCCAAGCCTTCAGATTGCAGTGCAGCTTCTTGCCACTAGGCCTCCAGAGCTCCCTTAACAGAATAATAAATTAAGAATAACAATGAATGTCTTCTTTGGTGAAGCATCTGTTCATATCCTGTGCCCATTTTTCAATTGGATTCTTTATATCTTGTTGTGGTGCTCAAGTATTTTATAAATTCTAGATATAAGACCCTTATCTGACTTGTCACTACCGAATACTTTTTCCCAGTCTGTGGCTTCTCTTTTTACCCTGTTGGAGAAGTTTTTGGATGTGCATAGGGATTTGATTCTTATCCCATTCATCTATTTTATCTTATCCTGGTTGTAGATTTTTTAGGATACTTGGAAGACTGTTTATGTTGTGGATTAGGACTACTAGAGTTCTTCCAAACTTTTCTTTAATGAAGTTTATAGTCCTTGGTTTTAGTCCTAGATCCATGAGCCACCTTGAGTTGGGTTTTGTATATGGAGTGAGGTGTGGATCTTGCTTGAGTCTTCTGCAGATATTTTTCCAATTTTGCCAGCACTATTTGTTAAAAAGGCTGTTATTTCCCCACTTAACTGATTTCATCTCCTTGTAAAAAATCAGTTGACTAAAAAAAAAAAACCAATAAATCAGTTGACTATAGGTAGATGGGCTGATTTCCGGGTTCTCAATTCCATTCCATTGATCTATGTGTCTCTCATTGTACCAGTACCATGCTGTCTTAACCACCACGGCAATGTAGTAGGATTTGAAATCAGGGAGTGAGATGCCTCCTACCTTTTTTCTATTTTTAAGGAATGCATTGCTTATTTGGGGCTTCTTTCCATTCCAAATGAAACTAGAGATTACCTTTTCCATCTCCTTGAAGAATGGGATTGGTATTTTTATTGAGATTACATTGAACATGTAAATTGCCTTTGGTAGTATTGCCATTTTCACTATATTGAGTCTTCCTATCCATGAGCAAGGGATAGTCTTCCACTTCTCCAGGTCTCTTTTTGTTTCTTGTAGTAATGTTTTGTAATTGTCTTTGAATAGATCCTTTGTGTTTCTGGTTAGATTTACTCCTAAGTATTTAATCTTGTGATTCACTATTGTGAAGGGTATTGTTTTTCTTAGTTC
>NW_006399952.1:4863535-4866654 GCF_000299155.1 Elephantulus edwardii
AAAAGGATAACAATGAGCACCCTTTTTGTATAATATTTCACGAGTTCCTTGTTTTTCAGTGCTGCATAGCATTCCATTGTGTGAATATGCCACAGCTTTTCTATCCATTCGTTTGTTGATGGGCACTTGGGTTGTTTCCAACTCTTTGCTATTATGCTGAGTAAAATATCTCAGTCATGAAAGGACAAATACTGCATAATGCCACTGTTATAAAACAGGACTGACATGGGGTTTGTGGGGAAACTAAGAAAAGAGGGGATTAAAAAAAAAGAATAACAATGGTTTGAAGCACCATGGAAAGGATTACTCATTCAATATGTATGTACCTAAAAAATATACTCTACTAGGCATCATGAGGTTTGGTTATAAATACCGGTTGTACATTAGTTGCCTGTAAGCAGAGCACTGCTATATCATGTTGCATTTTCCATCAAGTGCCTAACTGCAGACAAGTGAGCTTAGGAGGACTATTCAAGGTGTGTCAGCAAGGACAGCTGCTGTGCACACAGACCCCAGGCGTGTTGAGGGAGGGCAGGGGATGAACTGCTGCTGCCGAGGAGAAGAAAGAGCAGAGAAGCTTAAGAAGTGGGAAAGGAGCTGAGACTCCAGGCCCTGAGGCTGACCACTAAAAAGCTCTACCCAGTGCCCTCAGTCTTTGCAAGGCCCTTTGGGATGAGCATTTCCAGATCCAAGATCTCTCCGGGGAAGAGAAATGTTTTCATTATCTACTACTGTTGTAACAGAGATACCACAAGTGATGACTTTAACAAACAGATATTCATTCTCTCATGTTCAGGAGGCTTGGAGGCCAAATTCAGAATGTAGATTGAGGCTTTCTATTTCTGTCAATTCTGAAGGAAGGTCCACTCAACATTCCTGGGAAATCATCAAGTGTCTTGGCTTTCCTTTATGTCGAGGAGCTTCTCAGCACAGGGTCTGGGGTCCAGTCAGACTTGCCTGACTCCCAGTGACTCATTCATTCTATGCTCCCTTCTCCTCTCCTTTTTAAAAAATTTTATTAGTATTATTATTACTATTATTATTAATAATTTCAATGAACATCTACAGAGATTCATCTCCTCTCCTTTTATCTCTCCTGAAACAACAAGGGTTGCAGACCACAACCCAGGAAGTCCTCCTTACCTGAATCAGGGGGTGTGATGGTGTTGAGACTGTTAGATCACACTTCTCATCCTTTTACATCCACTTGATTTGTCAGATTTGGGGAGATCATTGCAAAACTTCCACTTCACATCATGACATACACATATTGGGGTGGAGGGAACGAAACACAATTCAGTCAAGGGCCAGGGAGAAAGTGCACCATGTCAACAGATTGGAGAAGAGGCGGTGCACCGGGAGGAGACAGCCTAGCTTTGAAACCTGACTGTGCTGTGTGATCTTGGGCACACTCTGCCTCACTTTCCGTGTCTGTGAAATAGGATCTAGTCCACTATAGGAACAGCAGAAGATTGCTATCCAAACAAAACGAGAGATTGGAGATCAATGGTGGTTAATTTTGTAAAACAACAACATATATGAGTGACTGTCTGAAACACAATGTGAGTGTAGGAATGTGTGAAATGCAATGTGCATACACAATGTTCACAAATTTTGTATGCAAACCAATATAAAATAATTATAAAGTGGTGGGGAAATGGAGTGTGTGGGTAAGGCTGGGCACAGAGCTGGACACAGTATGAGTGCTCGAGAACAGTCATTCATTTCTATCCCTAGCGAGACTCTTCATTCCTGAAATGGACTTGAACATAAATAAAAATGTCGGAGCTTACTGAAAAATGCAAACGTTATCCCTGCTAACAGTCAGTAAATGAGATACTCTTAGCCGACTTTAGTGAAGGATAGAGCTATCGTTGTTAGGTGTCGTCAAGAAGACCATGACTCATGGTGACCTCAGGAACAGCAGATCTGAACTTTGTGCTATCCTGCGCCACTGTCACGATCTCTGATATGCTCAAGCCCCTTGTTCCAGTCACAGTATCAATCTCAGTGCGGGTCTTGCTCTCCTTCTCTGAATCTCTCCTTACAACATGCCCAAAGGATCTGAGGCAAAGTTTCACCATACTGTAAGGAGCAACCTGGTTGTATTTCCTCCAGAACAGACTTGATGGTTCTTCGGGCAGTCACGGGGGTTCTGTACTCCTCTCGACCACCACACTTCAAAGGCATGCATCTCAGAGTGCACTGGAGTCATTGCAAAGAGGCATGGGGTTTTTCTGTAGGAGAAAAATTCCAGTTTGAAAGTCCCTTTCTACCATGTGTCAGTCACTTCAGAGGAAAAGAAAAAGTAGTAGTAGTAGTAGTAGTAGTAGTAGTAGTAGTAGTAGTAGTAGTAAATAATAATAATAATAACAAAATTAACTCTTTTTGCATGCCCAGTACTGCCTTTTTACTCCTTTCAGTCCTTTCATTTTAAAACAGAAGAAATTGAGGCACTGAGTGAGTTAAGCAACTTGGCCAAGGTCATTTAATCAAGAAATCACTGTACTGGGATTCACACCCATCTCAGGTTTGATGACAGTGGTGGTGAAGCTGCAGCATTTGAGAGCTTTCTACGTGCTATATGTTGCTTTCTTTAATCATAACAGCAACACTATGAGGCAGGTACTATTATTTTGCCCATTTGACAGACCAATAAAGTTTAAGTAACAGCCCAACGTTCTCAAAGAGGAAGAGTGAATGATGCATCATAGTTCAGGGTGACCCTAAATCTAAGCCCTTTCTTCATTGCTGTCTTCACACTGTTGTCTGTCTCAGCAATGGCAAGAGAACTTGGTTGTCCTTAATATTAATTCTTCTTCATTTGGGCTCCTCACTATGTGTGCACAGTCTGACTTCACTCATTCTGTAGAAAAGACTTTGCATTTTTTTTTCTCTCTGTGTGGCAGACATGGTGATGATGTTGTTGTTGTTGTTATGTGCCAGCGAGTTGCTTGCGACTCATAGCGACCCTATGTACAACATCCCTAAACTCTGCTCTATCCTGTGCCAGTCGCACAGTCTCCAACACACCCATCCCAATTACCCCAGTCACTGACTCAATCCACCTCATAGGGGGCCTTCCCCTTCTGCGCTGTCCCTCCACCCTCCCAAGCATG
>NW_006399952.1:4868534-4869968 GCF_000299155.1 Elephantulus edwardii
AGCTGAAAGCAGGGAGTACCAGAGGAATGTCTATCTGTGTTTCATTGACTATGCAAAGGCGTTTGACTGTGTGTATCATAACAAACTGTGGCTGACTCTGAGAAGACATGGCGATAGGTGTTGTCAATCAAGTCGAGTCACATGACCCTTCTTCTTAGCGAATAACCAACCTGAACCCTGCCCTATACTGTGCCAGAATCCTCATCATCTCTGTATCCCTAGAGCATACTGGTGAAGTCGCCATATCAATCCATCTTGTGGCTCATCCATTCCTTCACTGACTCTCCTTCTCTCCAAGCATGATGCTCTTGTTCAAAGAATAGCCTCACCAAGCTACACTGAACACCAATGATCAAATACCATCCATGAAGAAAGCAAAAGATCATTACAAAGACAGAAGAGAAAGAAAAAACCAAAATAGATGTCGGAAGAGACTCTAAAAATTGCTCTATAGCATTGAGAAGCCAGAACAAAGGGGAAATACACCAAAGTAAAAGAGCTCAATAGAAGATTTCAAAGGACATCAAAAAAGGAAGCATTCAGGAAATCAATAGACATATTGCATTGGAAAAGTCTGCAGTTAGGGACCTCTCCAAATTATTGAGGAGTAATGATGTCATTTTGAGGACTATGTTGTATGTGATTCAACCTGTGGTCTTTCCTATCACTTTCTATGCATCTGAGAGCTAGACAATGGATAAAGATGACAGAAGAATTGATGGTGTTGGGAAAGAGTGCTGAACATCTCATGGACTGCCAAACAAACGAACAAGTATGTTTTGGGGAGGTGCACCCTGGAGTGCTCTTTGGAGGCAATGATGATGAGCCTTCACCTCACATACTTCTGGCATATTGCTGGAAGGGGCTATTCTTTGGATTAGGACATGATATTCAGAAATGTAGAGGGTCAGCAAAGAAGGTGAAGACCCTGAACCAAATGGACTGACACAGTGACTGCCCCAATGGGCTCTAATGTGTTGGGAAATGTGTGGCTGGCAGTGGATAGGACAGGGTTCACATCTTTTGTTCATAAGGTCGCTATAGATAGTACTCAACTCGACGACACCAACAACAGCAGCTACATGTCCAACATTTGAAAGACGAAGATTCACCATCTTTGTTTCCAAGGAGCACTCCGTCTGTGCCTTTTCCAAGATAAGGTTTTAGCTCCTAGGAAAACAACTTGAACGTCCTCTAGAGGGCACTGCTTTCAATCTTTCTTGACCTAATAAAATCAAGGCTATGAGAAACACTATGAGAAACTGTACAGAGGTAACTCGTGGTTGCTGTGATGCTGAAGCCTGTGACAGTGATGTGCCAATCGTGGTAATGGGCACCCATAGTGGACAGTGTTGGCTGGAGCTTCCCGACTAAATCAAGCCTGGAAGCAAGAGCGGCATCCACTTCCAAAATGGCTTGCCTCTGGAAACTCTA
>NW_006399952.1:4870813-4876825 GCF_000299155.1 Elephantulus edwardii
ATTAAGGTTGCATAGAGAAGTGTACTCGGGGTGGGGGGTGGGGGGAAGGGACGTGGGAATTGTATACTAATGAAGGAAATTTTTTTCTTTGTTTTTTCTCTCTTCGGAGGGAGAAGCGAGCTGATGGGGAGGGGTGGGAAGGGAGAAAATTGCGGCAATGAATGAATGGAAATCCAAAACCTCTGTAAAAAAAAAATTAAAAACAATTAAAAAAGAGTATAATGCAAAAAAAAAAAAGAACTTCTAGTTCATCTTTAGTAGAGCATCATATTTAAAACATTAAGTCAGCCTGGATTTTGGAAAGTTTTATTCCAGTGGGTGGTATCTGAACCAACTACAAAAACCTATGAACGTCACAAGTGAAGTGAATCTTAATTGTCGCTATCGTTCTAAGGTGCCATTGAGTCAACTATGACTCTCCTAGTGACTCAATGAACAACAGATATGAAGCCTTACCTCGCACTACTTTCACCATGTCACATATGCTTGGGCCTATTGCTACAGTCAGTCTAAATCATCTCAATTTTTTTATGGATCTTTCCAGTGTATTGCATGAAAGTTATTGTCTTCCTTTCCCTGGTCCTCCTCCACCTGTCCCAGCATGATGTCTTTTTTCCCCCATGATGTCTTTTCCAGGGACTGACCCCAGCTCTTCTCCAACACCACAACTGAAATTTATCAATTTTTCTTCAGTCTTCCTTATTCATTGTCCAACTTTCAGATGTATACAAACATGATAAGACCATGGCTTGGATAAGGCACATCTTAATCTTTAAACTGACATCCTTGCTTTTTAACACTTTGGAGAGGTCCTTGACAGCATATTTCCCCAATGCAGCATGCCTTTTGATTTTGTAACTGCTGTTACTCTGGGTGTCAAGTAAAATGAAATCGTTGCCAACTTCAATATTTTCTCCATATGTCATGATGTTTCCCATTGGTCTAGTGGTAAGGATTTTTGTTTTCTTCATGCAACCCTTATTGAAAGCTGTAGTCTTTGATCTCCTGCAGCAAGTGCTTCAAGCCATCTTCAGTTTCTTCAAGAAAGGTTATGTCATCTGGGTAACACAATTCTTAATACTTAGTGTGTTTTGCAATTAATGCAGGTAAATCTATAATTGTTAAATTCTGCCAATGGTATTCTCGCATGGATGGCATGTGTCTTAAATGAAATTTCAATCATCAAATTGTACAGCTTTTCTCTGGAGAAATAAGTGGGGAAAGTCTGGATTTTCTCCTAACCCTGTTCAGCTCTATTCTTACCAACTCTTGAAAGCTTGTATTTATTTGATAATATTTTGTGTTTTGGGTAAGATTTACATAGTACATTAGGTTCTCATCTGGCAATGTCTACACTAGTTCAGTGACATTAGTTACTTTTTTCAGAATCTATCAATATTCTCGTCGTTCATTGCATTCTAGTTGTTCCATTTCTAATACTCTAGTTTCCCTGTCCTCTTACCTTTACATCTTTGCTTAAGAATAAACATTGATAGCTTTTTAGTAGAGCATCATACATAAAGGTAATATGTTTCATTTTGTGTGTCATCTCGTATTTTGCTAAAAGGTAACATTGGGATCATTTTAGTTCAACATTTAAAGAGTTTTAGTTTTCGTTTTCCCAGAAACAGATTTTGGAACAAAGATTCAAGAGCAAATGGTTTATTAGAAAAGTGCAAGGAGCTGGGGAAGTGATGAGGGAAGGGAGGCAACAAATGAAAGTCTGCTCTGTGAAGTCCTGATGGAATTAGGGCTAAGTGCTCACCTTCTAAATGAAAGGTTGTTGGTGGGAACCCACATAGTAGCTCCCTGAGGTAATCTGCTCCTGAAAAGACTATAGACAGGGAAGCCCCAATGTGGCTGTTCTACTCTGTCACATAAGATTGAGGGAGTCCTGGTATCACAGTGAGTTACACTTCTAACCCAGAGACCACATGTCTCTGATGGTTTAGCTCCACCCACCACTCTGGGAGAAAGATGGGCAATCTCCTCCCATGTGATTCACAGCCTCAAAAACCTGCTGGTGGGTCCGCTATCAGTCAGTTCTGACTCTATGGCAATGAGTTTGAATTTGCCATGAAGTGAAACCAACTCAGTGATATACAACAACTAAGCAAACTCCTATAGTGAATGGATAGAGCCCAAACCTGTAGAGTAACTGAGACATGAAACAAAATACACATCTCAAAATTATCTCAGCCAAGAAGTGAGGAGCTGGGGCATTTTATACCACTTTTTTTCCCCAGTCATGCTTTGGCTTTATTTGACAAAAATTTAAGGGATTCTCAGTTGTTCGTCCTTTGCAGCCCTCATTGAATTGTTCGTCCCACATGAGCCTTCTTTCAGTCCTTTCTCAAAGTCTGGCAAACTCCTGAGCCAATGATGGGTACACAAAGGAGGCGCTCTGGGCTCCAGAACTGATGGAACAAAGAGCTGATGGAATGTGGGTGTTACTAAGTACAAGTGATGAGCTAAGTGGCAGAAAGCTTCTACCACTTCTAAGGATTGTTTTTGAGACTGAATTTCCTAGAATTTCTGGCCTGCCTAAAGGTGGACAAAGATTTGATGCGTGAGCTGGGCTCAGGGTAGAGACTAGGTATGGATGGCCAGAGCACACCACAATGTCTGAGAGAATGAAGACAGTGCTCAACATTGGCCATGGAGAAAGTTAGTATCACCTGCCTTCTAGAATTTTGTCTAGACCTTGGTGTTGTGTCACCCTATGAGGAGTGATCTAACATCCAGAGGAGGAAAAGCCATAGTAATATGAGGGGAGAATGAGAAAGGGAAAAAAATGATAAAATGCCTAACAAGAGCACTTCTCCATAGTATAAAGGATCGTGGGGGAAGAAATGAAATATGCAGCACACTGGATTCTCAATGTGGTGGAATGTACCACAGAGCTTGTGAGCTTGATAATAAGAAGGCGACTTGGGCATCCGTCTGTTAGTACATCCTGAATGGACAAGTGCTCACATCTCTCCACATCACTGAATGGAGGAGTTTGTAAATTCAGAGCATCCCCCAAGACTCCTCCCCTTTCCTACTATATATTCAAGGAGTCTGTCTGGCAGAAGTGTGTGAAAGCAGTGTGTTTGAATTCTGAGCCAATAGCCTAATATTGAGTTCCAGTCCTGTCATTTATTAGCTGGGTGACTTGGTCAAGTTACTAAATTTCCTTGTGTCTCGGTTTCCCTAACCATAAAGTAGAGATACTGGAGAGCAATGACATCAGTCTGGAGACTAAGGTGTACTTGACCTAGGTGATAGTCTCTGCGATTGCTTGTTAATTGTGTCAGAGAGCTGGACAATGACTAGGGATGATAGAAAATTGATACCTTTGAGCTGTGGTGCTAGAGAAGAGTTTTGAATATACCATGGACTGCCAGAAGAACAAAAAAGTTCATCCTAGAGAGGGCAAAGCTAGTCTGCTCCTTGGAGGCAAGGATTCTGAAGCTTCATCTGACATACTCTGGGCATGTTCCAAGGATTTGTTATTCTCACTTCTAGGAAGTATCCTGGTTGTATTCTTCCAAGACTAATTTGTGTATTTGTTCTTCTGGTAGTCCACAGTATATTCCGTTTTCTTTGCCAACATCATAGTTCAAATGTATCAGTTCTTCTTCCAGCCTCCTTTGTCATTGTCCTACTTTTACACACATATGAGACAATTGTAAAGGCCAATTCAAATTAGACAAACAATGTAAGTAAAGGTACATGTCAAGGAGAGATAAAGCGTGGATGTTCCATATTGAAAGCAGGGTGCACAGTCTGCCAGCTAGATGCTGTGTAAACGTGTCCAGGAGATCATTGAGAAACCGCATGGATGTCAGAGGTTGGAACACAGAGGATGCTATGTGCCAGACAAAGATCTCAGATGAATTTAGTAAGCGATGGGGAGCCACTGGAGAACTCAAGGTCAAGGAATGAGCCATTAAGGAAGTAACTTGCTCAGAGTTGCTTCTATAGAGATGACATTGCTAGCTGTTCAGAGATTGCATTCAAGAGGCCAGGACCAGGTGGCACCAGGATATACTAGGAGGCAATGGTAGTGGTTCAGATGACTGGTGAGAAAAATCCCAAACTAGCAAGTACTATGAAGATGAGAGGGGAGACAGAATGAAGAAATATTTTGTAGGCCTTGTCCCTGTTTACCTGGGGCTTTGCAAATTTTTGTTCTAAAACTTGTTTCCATCAACTCAGTTCTGACTCATAGCAGCTCTACAGGACACAGCTTCCAAGGCTGTAGTCTTTATGGAAGCAGACTGTCACGTCTTGACCCGCCAAAGCAGATAGTAGGCCCGAATCACCAAACTTTCAGTTAGTAGCTGAGTGCTTAATCACTCATGCACATTCTGTGAAACGTTAGGTCCTTGAATTCACCAAACTTGGCTGATCAAGTAGTCGGAGTGGTGTTGAAAAGGGAGGCATCAAGAATGAATGGTGCCCAGTCAATTTAATGAAGAAAGAAGAGTTGTCTATGAATAGTACTAGGACAATTGGATCTTCACATGCAAAAGAATAAAGTTAGATCACACCTCACACTATATTTGACAATTATGGATCAAAAACATAAATATAAAAGCTAAAACTTCAAAACTCTTGGAAGATAAGATTAGAATAATGCTTCAGGACCCAGTTTTTATTTTTTTTTTTATTAAGTTTTGTGTGCATGTACCGTCAAATCAGATCTGACTGGTACAGGAGGAGATTGCCCCTCCTTCCCTGGCAGAGCATCTGGTGGATTCGAAAGGACCCAGTTTTTGGCCATAGTAGTTCAAGCCTCTCCCTAAGTACTTCAAAAGAAAGGCCTGGAAATCTACTTCCAAAAGACCACATCCTTGAAACTTTGTGGAGCCCATCTCTGGGCTCACTGATCTTACAAATATAAAAAAACCCAATGTATCTTTGATGACCACAAGGATTTCTTTAGAAAGTCCCACTCATCAATGTTATCCTCTCCAGATTGTGAATTTTTGGCTGTATTTGTCAGCCTCTTTATACTGTAGACTAAATCTTTTAAAGTTGGTCCCAGTTTGTCTCTTATGAACTCTGTGGTTCTGGGCTTTACTCCCAGGTCTCTGATTCACCTTGAGTTGATTTTTGTGTGTGGTTTGAGATGTGGATTTTGTTCCAGCTTTCTGCAGGTAGCAGTCCAGTTTCACCAGCACCACTCCTTGAAGAGATTATCATTTCCTCATTTGATAGACTTTATTTCTTTGTCAAATATCAATTGGTGATAGATAGATAGATAGATAGATAGATAGATAGATAGATAGATAGATATAGATAGATCCATTTTCTTGTTCTTGATTCTGTTCCATTGGTCTATGTAGGAATATACTCCCAGGAAATTAGAACTGGAACACAAATGGAGATTTGTACACCAATATTTGTAGCAGCATTATTCACCATCACAAGAACATGGAAACAGCCCAAATGTCTAACCACAACTGAATGGACTGAGAAACTGTGGTACATTCACATAATGGAATTCTATACAACACTCAGGAGCAACAATTTTGAAAAATACTACATAACTTGGGACAGACTGGAGAGCATTATGTTGAGTGAGCTAAATCAGTTTCATAAGAATACTGTGTAAGATCATTATTGTAAAAATAGAAGGATAACATGTGTGAGAACTCACAGGGGGAGGAGGAGGAGGAATAGATGGGTGAGGATGGGTATGGGAAAAATCACAGGGTTGCACAATTTGGTAGGTAGAGGGAGAAGATAAAGGAAATGGGAAAGATCCAGCAGGGACCTAAAAAGATGGAGTAACGTTGGGCAAAGACAAAAAGTGAATAATTTTATATGAATACATGGCAATAGTTGTATGAAATACAATATGAATGAAGAATAGTGTGAAACACAATGTATACAAACTTTGTAAATAAGCCAACATAAAATTTTAAAAACCTAATGTGTAGTACTGAAGAGCAATGGTGTCCCTCTGGAGACTAAGGTGCATCTGATACAGGCCATGGTTTTTGCTATCACTTGTTATTC
>NW_006399952.1:4877420-4896177 GCF_000299155.1 Elephantulus edwardii
CAGTCCTTGGAGAGGGATGTCATGCTTGGGAGGGTGGAGAGACAGCACAGGAGAGGAAGACCCTTGATGAGATGGATTGATTCAGTGGCTGTAGTAATTGTAAATAATTGTAAGTAATTGTAAGATTGGTACAGGGTAGAGCAGGGTTTAGGACTGTTGTACATAGTGTCACTATGAGTGGGCAGGTGACTGAAGGCACATAGCAACAACAACATGTGTCAATTCAATCAGTGATTTTCACTGGTAGGGAGTAGACAAAGGAAAAATTAGAATCATGGTACAGGGAGGTACCTGACTTCTTTGTACTTTGTGCCCCACCTGGAAACATTATCACATGTACCCATTCTATGACTCCCCTCTTCCAGGGCTCTGCCCTTTAGATGACAGACAGCAAATCTAACAAACTGATTCCTGCTCTGTGTTCAGGTACCACGCCCCAGATACCAGTAGGAGCCTACCCTTCCCCCAGTCAGCACCTCTGCCCTAGAGCATTCTTCTTCCTCCTGATTGAAGTGTGCCTCACAGCTCCAGGGTGTTGGGGTGGAAAAACAACTGTGAGTCATTCTTCCAGATGATCTTGAAGATCCATGGCTGTGCTTACATTCTGTGAGACTATGATTTCTATAAAACGCTGGTGTGAAAAGCTCAACCACCTCCCTATGATTAATGCTGCAGAGTAAAGAGAATGCTTTTAAAAAGGGCAGGAGAGATGGGAGGGAGAAGAGAGAATGTGTGAGTGGGATTCACATCGTGAGTCACAGAAGAGTTTGCATAATAGTCACTTAGAACTCAACACCACATGCTGCTTTTGGGGTGTGGGGAATATGTGTAGAGTGGGGGTCCTCTTCCAACCCCAGTACGTTATTGGTTTTGGCTGCTGTTAAGTTGGCCTGAAGACAGATTTGTTTGTTCTTTTGGCAGTTCAACACTCATTCCCAATACCACAACACACAGACATTGAAGCTTCTTCAATCTGCCTTATTTATTGTAAGATGCATATAAAGCAATTGAAAACACTGACTTGGTCAGGTGTGCCTTGGTCTTTTAACTGACATCTTTGTATTTTAGCACTTTGAAGATTGGCCCAAGATAGCACGCCTTTTGATTTCTTTACTGCTACTACTAGGGCTGTTGTTTCTGGGTCCAAGCAAAACAAAATTATTGACAACGTCAACCTTTTCTTCATTTATCATGATAGTGCCTGTTAGCCCAGTCCTGAGTACTTTCATTTTCTTGATGCTGAGCATCACAACGATTTCATGCACAACAGAACAAAACATTGGCCAATTTGATGCCATCAGTATGATCGATAGTGGGTTCAACCATTGTGACCTATACCGTTTCCATTGGCTGATTTGGGGATGTAGATTGCCAGGCCTTTATACCCCTGTTCTTTCTAGTCGGGAAGGTCTCCTCACAACTGTTGAGCATCCTTGCAACAAGAAAGTTCTTGTGGTAGCTGTGCATGAGGTGCTCTCGCCAGAAATTAAACTCTGGTCTCCTCCCCGGAAGGCAAGAATTCTACCCCTGAACCATGAATGTTCAACCTTCCAGAGAAGCTTTTCCATTTCCTGCTTCTCTCAGATCACTGAGGAGATCTGGCTCTGCTGTTCTCCACTGCTGTGGACATGAGCTGGAGTGTTTACTGAATGTCCAGTGAGCCTGGAATCAGGAGCAGATGGGAGAGCAGGGGAAGTGGTGGTGAAAAAAATCAACTAACCATTAAGCCCTACTCTCAAGGAAGTTCTGGTCCAGCCCTCCCCAATACAACTCTTAAGAGGAAAAGAGAAAGCTTGGGAATGAACAGATTTTGGAGGCCACGTCTCCATCCATTCAATCAGACAGCAAGGACCGCTAGATGAGAGAGAGAAGAAGATACGTGGAGCTGGCCACCATATTGAGAGGAATTGGGGTCAGGCCTGTATTCTCTCACTTTATCGTGAGACATTCCAGATTCAACCAACATCTGAAACAGTCCTTCCCAGACCAGTGACCCTAGGCAATGACCCATCTCTAGGCAATTTAGATAGTGTGGACAGACCAGAACTTCCGGCTCCCCTAGAAATTCAGAATGTGAGCTTTTATTCCTATCAGAAGATAAACAACACCAGTTTCACACTTGTGCCTAAATTACATTTCTACAAAATTTCTAACCCAACAGGGTTTTTCTATTACCATAGAAACCCATACATGGGAGTGAAGACTTACAGAGAGGAGAAGACGAAAAATAAGAGAAACTTCAGCTTGGAAACGGTAGTAAGAGAGAGAAAAGGAGGGAGGGAGAGGGAGAGAGAGAGAAGCAGGCTGGGCAGTTGGGTGGCCACAGGCCTGGCCCTGCTGGGCTGCCTCTCTGGGTCTGCTCAGGGCCTGAGAGCAATTGCAATGTGTGCTTCCTTTTGAAGCTGTGTTTGTCTATAAACTTACGTATCTGGGCGTCAGCCAGCAGTGACATCACCCTGGTTTTCATTAGGTTATTATGAGCCCATTTTTTTCTTGTTGGGGTTGTGCTGTGTGTTTCAGGTGATCCAGGGAAGATACTTTTGTTTTCAGATGAGGTCATTCTGTGGCAGAGTTTGCAAAGGACAGGCTGTGAATAAAGCTAAATACAATCCGGGGATGAAATAAAACCACCAGATGGGGCGAGCTGCCATGCCCGCCAGCTGTAAATGGTACCGGCGAGCCTCTGGTCCTTGTCCCTTCCTGGTGGCAAGTCTATGGAGACAGAGTGCCTCCATTCAGACTTTGAAAACAAGAAAAGCCACAAACAAACCAAAGAAACCCCAGTGGCCTAGTTAGGAAGGGCAAACTGTTAGAAAATTGGCCTTCCTGTCCAATGTTCTGTGTTGGCATGAAATAAAAATGTGTACAGATAGAGTGAAAGGGGTGTGAGGAGAGGTCACAGTGTATTTGTCAGAATGTGGATAAAGTGTTTCTTGCAGTGCCCGGGTCTTGAGCTAAAAGGTTTTTGGCTCCTTTGAAGACAGCCTTGGAGATGTCCCCAGGGCACCTTCTCAAAACAGCATTTGCTTATCCTCGAGGTTAAGGTTTGGAAAACAGGTTCTGATGCCTGAGAGTGAAATTATTACTGAAGATTTGGAGTTGTTGTTCTGTACTGGAAAGTCGGAACTGACCCATAGTTGATCCTCCAGCAGGTTTTCAGTGGCAGTAAACCACACAGGAAATTTGCCTAGCTTTCTTCTGTGGAGTAATTGGTGGATTAGAATAGCCTACCTTCAGGATTGCAGCACAGTTTCTTACCACTAGGCCACCGTAACTCCCTTGAAGCTTTGGAGAGTGCTACCTTAATGTGACTGTGTTTACGTGTGTGCATGTCAATCAGGCACATACATACCTACACACACACACACACACACACACACACACACACACACACACACATTTCCAAAACCTTCAGTGTCTAAGCAATCTAGAATGTAACCCTTAATATGTTTTAAACCTGAATTCTCAGGCATGGTTTTAGCAATGCAAGAATTCTGTAACAGTAACGAATTCAATAAAAGAAAATCTCTGGGGAGGGGGAATATGTTTTAAACCACGGCTTCATTTGTTCTGGTTCTACTCCCTACTGAGAATTTGCATTTTCACCCTATATATACTGAATTAGAACCTGTGTTTTGAAGAGATTCCCAGGATCGATAAGAATTTGACTAAGCTGCCATTGGGTGCCTGGAGATGCCTCTTCTAGAACCTGGCAGATGGAGCATAAGAGTTTTGGGCACAGTTAGAAAAACCATATGCCAAGTTATCCCTTATCAAATATGTACTCCTGACAGGTACTATACTATGCACTCAGTGACTCAAGCTCGCTCTCTCTTACAGCCATCCAGTTGGAATCAACCCAGAGCTGACCCTCCAGTGGGTTTTCAGAGGCTCAAGGCTGCACCATAGAAGATTGCTCATCTTTCTTCTTTAGAAAAGCAGGCGGATTTGAACCATCTGCCTTTGGGTTAGCAGTACAATTGTCACTGGATCACCAGAGCTTCCTCGGCGATGCAACTACTTGTTTAAACTCTCCTGAGGGAAGATATTTGGATCCCAGTTTACAGAAACAAAAAATGAGGATCAGAGAAGGATGGGCAACTTGCCTCTAGCAAACTAGCTGGCCTAGCCCTCTGTTCCTGACCGCCATGCTGAACTGCTTCCCTCCACACGGCTGTGGGACTCCCAGCAGTGCTTTCGCAGCTGCCAACAGCTTCCTGCCTGCTTTGCTCACCTTGGCCAGAATCCAGGCAGCGAGATATCAAGAGCTAATTTCCAAAGAGCCAATAGTTGGGCGCCTTTGGCCAGCACAAAGGCATGGGAGACACACAGGGAAGGTGTGTGTTTGGCTTGGGGTCAGTCAGCATTTCTATTTCATGCTTCGTAGATTTCTGTCTATAATTTGTGCAAGCCTTAAGAGCTGGAAGTCGTCAGTCTTGGGCTTAACACACACAGAGTCTTTTTGTTCAGATTGCTGAGCTTTAAAGTGATTCTGCTTTTATTCAAGGTTATGTTTCTAATGAAGCTGCCTGAAGGCTGATTTGAAAATGTCAGACAGCATCAGTCACTCTGAGAGAAGCCAAAGGGGGCTGTCCGATGCTCCAGATGTGTAGTTTCTGGAAATGGTGCAGTTTCGGATTCAGTGATGTGGAATAACGTTACTGCAAAAGGGACTTTGTTTCTTTTCATTTCTCACCCCACATTCACCCTCAAGGGAGCTCAGCGCCTAGTGGTAAGAAACTGCACTGCAATCCCAAAGGCACTTGGTTCAAATCCACCAGCTGCTCTGTGGAGAAAAGATGGGCAATCTCCTCCTGTGCAATTTACTGCCTCTGAAAACCTGCTGGAGGGTCAGCTATTGGTTTCAACTTAATGGTACACAACAACAACAACATACACCCCATGGTGGGATGGTGGCCTGCGGCTATATGGTACAGAGGTTAAGATCGTGGTCCTTGGACAGACTTGTTTCCTCTGCTTTCTGCTGTGTAAGCCCAAATAAGTCATGCTACTTAGGAATCTTGGTTTCCTCAACTGTAAAATAGGCACACCATTGCTTCCTTATAGTATCCTTAATAGGATTAGAAAAAAAATCACACATGTAAATACATTTAACAGTGTCTGGAACATAATGAATACTGTGGTTTGGGAAATAAGTTCAAAGGACTTCAGTCTAGTCACTAGAGAGGCTAAACTCTGTTCAAAATTCCTTTGATTCAGTAACATTTCCCTTCCCACAATGAAGTTTCTAGTCTAACATGTGGTTTGCCTTTTTTCTGAGGGAGGAAGTACATAGAGGTCAAATCCCAAAGGAGAAGTGTAGAAAGGAAATAGAAAGGGAAAAGGGGAAAGGGACAGTGGGTAGGGTAGACAGAAATCAAAGATGGCCCAGAAGATTCCTGCCCCGGTGATGCTGTGACAAAGGCATTTGGCTTCTAACCAAAATATTGGTAGTTGGAACCTACCCATTATTTCTTGGGAGGAAGATGAAGCTATCTTCTTTTGTAAAGATTTACAGTCTTGGAAGGCTCTATTAGAAAAAAAAAACCAACAACACAACAAAACAACCAAACAAACAAAAAACACCTCACTCATTGGATTGAGTTGAAAGCATAGCTGAGCCACCAGTGGGTTTTCAGAGGCTGTAAATCTCATCAGAGGAGACTACCCTTCATTTTCCCAAAGAGCTGCTGGTAAATTCAAATCACATACCTTTGGATTGGGGTACACACTATTATTAGCCAATTTATTTTCTGAGCAGGACATAGGAATATGATTGGAGTCATTTCTGTGATTATATACAGTAGTCTCTATCTCTGCCAAATAGCAAAAGAAATGTATCTTACTGGCCTTGAAGAAAGAAGCTCACTACCACCTTTCTAACTGCTAATGGAGTCAAGTAGCTATAGTCTAAAGGCAGCCCCTCCAAGCTGAGTGCCCACCCCACAGACAAGAAAATAAGGCCTCAGCTTTACAGTCACAGGGAAGTGAATTCTGTTGACCGCCTAAGAGCCAGAAGACCAATCCACTAATCCGAGCTGCATCAGAAACTATGGCATGGCGCCTAGCCCATAGCACAGGCTCCCCCAATGAATGACAGCACTCTGAAGTACAGATTGGAAAAAAGGCCTCCTCTGTGTAAAGCTCTGTTTAGAAGCTGGTATCAGATGACATGATAGGAAAACAAGCTTCCCAGTGGTGTGCAGAGGAGTATGGGAAGGGAGAAGGTGAAGAATGGAGAGAGAGCAGGAGGACTCCGGCTGGGGACAGAAGAGGGAGAAAGAACAGTGCCATTCAAACAGCTAATTTCATCTAGGACGAATTCCAGTTTACTTCCGTAAAGGCAACTTAAGTCTGCTTTCTCTTTCATCCCCCAAATTCAAGTTCTATTAGAAAAGGCTCTTGCCCACTGTGTGAAACTTGACTTAGAGGACAGGAGGGGAGCGCCTTTTGTGCAGATGGAGGGGAAACACCAGAACAGGAATCCCTCCTCGCTGAACAAAGCTCCAGTTGTGCTGGTGTGTAGCCTGGCCAAAGATAAAGTGCAAAGGGAGAAAAGGGACAAAGGTCCTTGTGCCGTGCCCAAAATCGGGTGGCTCGGAAATGCAAGCTGTGTTTACGACCCATTTTATCTGCGCTTGGTGGTGTGTGTAACAGTCGAATCTGGTGGCTGTTTTGGGATCCTGATTCAACCTAGTTACATTTTGTACCAGATTTCTCTGGTTTCTCTGTAGGCAGTTTAATTACCACAGGCCCAGACTCCAGAAGAGACTGCCTGTGTCAGCTGTTCAAAGTCAGAACACATGACATCAGTCCTGTCAGGTGCAAAACACGACTCTGCCCTTCCAATGTGGCCACATTCACTTTGTGAGTCTTTGAAGATTTATGTAAGTAAATATTTCTAGCACAGTTATACCCAGAGTGGGAAGAAACTGAAACTCTTGGACACGTGATCAAGGGCATCACATGTGGTGCTTGGTCATTTATAATTTTAAATGGCAAACAAGAACAAATGTCTGTAAGAAGGAATGCCCTCTAGAGCATTGATTCTGTTAGCATTGATTATGCCTGAGTTCCCACCCTCTCTTTTTTTCTAATCGCCTGCAGGGAGCATGCAAATCTCACTGTGAAAAGCTTCTCACGTATTTCCACTCCCTTCAAATTTGGAAAACATCTATTAAATCTCAAAAGCTTTTTTTTTTGGTTAAGACAAATAAGGAGTTTAATTTTGTTGATATGGTAAAACAAGCATTTTAAACAGGTGTATAGTGTTTGAGGATAGCTTGTTCCAGCAAGCAGATGGCACCACTAACCCAAAGGCCATGCCACTCTTTGAATGCTCACGTGGCTCCAAAGGAGAAATACAGACAATCTCCTGGGTGATTTACAGCCTCAGAAATCCAATGAGGGTCAGCTATGCATTGATTCCAACTCAAAGGCAAGGAGCATCTTATTTAAGTCTTACATTTGTAAAATTATAATCTTATGAGCAATATAAAATGTAACAAAAATATACTGCAATTAGGTTTTTATTCCTTTTTAAACCTGTAAGGAACAGTGTCACTATACTGCTGTCTGTGTGTCTGGGGTATAGTGTAACCAAACTATTAAGAAAATGCTCACTATTGCTATAAATATCATAAAATAAAGTTCTTGGCACAAATACTGCATTTGGTTTTTCACCATAGGATAGCTTTGGTATCAAAGAATGCACAATCTCGTTCTCAGAAATTCCCAACACTGGCCTGGCCTGAATTTTTATTAGCTCATTCTGAAAGTTTCTTCAGAGGAAACCAGTAAAAAAAGCCCTGAAATCTAGGATAAAGTTTCCTTTAAAAGCTTTTGAAAATGAATCATGTCTTTTAAATAAAAGAATATATTTCTTTTTTCAAGTTTGAACCATTGACTTTAATAATTTCCTAACCTGAAGATGGGTTTTCTTAAAGAAATGATACTTAATGATCAGAGTTCTATGCTAAATATTCATCCTGTCAGGGTCCTTAAAATCCCTTATTGAGTGATCAGTTTCGATTGAACTCAACTTTAGAAGTTCCAAAATGATGATTATAAATTATTTAGAAATCACTTTGATCTTCTTGAAAGAAGAAAGGCCATATGAGTTGAAAAAAAAAATACACGAAATTGCCTACATTTGACATTGTATCACTAATACAGTCACTATTGTCCTGGACTTTCTGGAATAACCCTGACTCAAGTAATTCCTTTTTCCTTCACTGATGGAAACTACTTAAATATATAACTGGATGAGATTAAATTTTTATGTTTTCTTTTTCCTAAACCAAAATTCAGAAATGAGGAAGAATGTTCCATTCTCTAGTTTAGAAAACATGGCCACTCTATGAACTTTTTCTTGAATCCTGGATAGTGGAAGTATCTGACATGTCTGGAGGCATCTTGGAAAAAAATGCCTGGAAATGTACTTCTAAAAAAAATTAGTCACTGAAAATCGTACAGTGCACAGTTCTACTTAGACACACTTGGAGTCACAGTAAGTCACTATCCATTTGGTGGCCACTTGGTTTAGAAGAGGCCCTGGGACAGGGATGTCAATGCTGATTTCACATGGATCCTAGCTGACAGTGGAGATTACTAGAATATCTATTTGTGTTTTATTGACTATGCAAAGTAATTTGACTGTGGACCAAGTTAATAAACTATGAGAAGAATGGCAATCCCAGAATAATTATGTCCATATGAAACCTGTACCTAGACCAAAAAATTCTTACCTGAACAAAATAAGAGGACATGGCTTTCAAATCAGGAAAAGTATGTGTTAGGACAGTGACTGCAGCAATGGGCTCAAGTGTGTCAGAAATGATGAGGACAGTTCAGGATAGGACAGGGTTCAAATCTGTTGTTCATAGGCTCACTATGAGTCTTACTCAACTCAACAGCACCTATCAAAAGTATCCTTTCCCTGTACCTATTCAATCTGCATGCTGAGCAAATCATTTAAAGATGCTGGACTCACTCCATCAAGAAGAATGTGGCATCGTGATCAGAGGAAGACTCATGCATTATGCAGATGACATAAGCTTGCTTGTTGAAAGTGAGGAGGACTTGAAATGCTTGTTGCAGAAGACCAAAAATTACAGCCTTCAATATAGATTGCATCTCAACCTCAAGAAGGCAAAAATCCTCCTTGACCATTAAGCAACATCGTAGTAGATGGAGAAAAGATTGAAATTGTCAATAGTTTCATCTTATTTGGATCCACAATCAACAAACTTGGTACCAGCAGCCAGGAGATTAGGAGACGTATTGCACTGGAAGGTCTGCTGGCAGGGACCTCTTCAAATTACTGAAGAGCCATCATGTCAGTTTGGAGACTAAAGCACACTTGACTCAGGCCATGGTCTTTCCAGTCACTTGCTATGCATCTGAGAGCTGGACAATGAAGAAGGACTACAGAAGAAGAATTGTTGCTTTTGTGCTGTGGTGTTGGAGAAAACCATTGACTAGTCCACTGAATATGGAATGCCAAAGGAACAGAGATATGTCTTAGGAAAAGTGCAGCCAGAGCGCTCCTTGGAGCTTTGTCTCACATACTGTGGGCATGTTAGGAGGGACAGTTCTTTGGAAAGGGCCATCATGTTTGGAAGAGTGGAAGGTCAACAAAAGAGAAGAAGGCCATCAATGAGATTAATTGAAACAGTGACTGCAGCAATGGGCTCAAGTATGTCAGAAACGATGAGGATAGTTCAGGATAGGACAGGGTTCAAATCTGTTGTTCATAGGCTCACTATGAGACTTACTCAACTCAACAGCATCTATCAACAATGGCAAAGCCAATGAGGGAGCTCTGATGGCCTAGTGGTAAGAAGCTGAGCTGCCGACCCAAAGGCAGGCAGTTCAAATCCGCCAGCTGCTCAGTGCGAGAAGAGGGGCAATTTCCCCCCATGGGATTTATAGCCTCTGGAAGGTCAACTATGAGTTGTTCAGCAAAACTACATTCCTAGACCATGGGTTAGGGATGGGTAGACAGGTACCTCAAATTCCAGAGTACCTGATACCATACCCAGCTGAACAATTGACAAGTGGATTCTTCACGTTCCTTCAGTATCTCCCCTTTCTGTCCTTATTTTCCCAGGATCATATGAAATATCTGCTAAAGTGATTTGGAAACGGCCAAGTTTCTGTTCTCTGTGAAACTAAGCTGGGAGCTCACTACCCTGGGTTGGGCCACAGACTCTGAAGAACCTGGACAGCTGGGCCAGGGCCAAGAGAACCTCCCCCCCCCCTCAGAGCAGAGCCCCAGCCCCTGGGCAGCCGCACCCGCAGGAGACAGCTGGGAAGTGGGACTTGAGGAATACGGCTTGAAGACCTGCAGCTTCTGGTGGATCTTCTCACTTGGAGTGAGCTTGAGAACAGACTCCTGCTCCCTCAAAGTTTCAAAGTACAGGTTTGGATCCAATTGCCGTGGGGCAATGGTCTGTGAAACTCCTGAAAAAGCACCCATTGACTGAGCTGCTAAATACTACAGGCTCCCTCCCTGTCTTCCACAAATTCACACTGCCCAAACCAAATAAGTTGGCATCGAGTCAATTTCAACTCACAGCAACCCCAGTACTGTATTCCATAGGTTATTCTCCATGAAACTTTTTTTTAGACATTTGATTGCCAGGCTTTTCTTGCAAGGCGCTTCAGGTCGTCTCTAAGTGTCTACCTTTGCATCAACAGCAAGCCATTAAGTGTTTGCATGACCTAATGACTCCAAATCCATTCATGAACAAAAAATTAGCAATCACTTTCCCTTCCCATTCACTCCTCTCCCCAGTTCTTCACTCCGCTCAGCTCTTGCCCTGGCCTTTTAGAACCAACCTTCTTTCTGCATTTCCAGAGAAAGAATCTCTCAACAACTCTTGGTCATCAAGTCAGAACTGTGTCATAGCTGGCCCTCCATTGGGTTTCCGAGGCTCTAAATCACACAGAAGGATGTTGCCCAGCTTTCTCTAACTCTCCAAGAGGCTCAGCCTTGGGTTTGCAGCATCATTTCCTGTGGCCTATGCCACCAGAATGCACTTTGCAGAGGAAGAACAAGAGTTCTTTTTGTTGACTGAGTGAGATCTTATCAAACATTACAAGAGGAGCCAAGGTTCCTACTTCTCACCTAATGCACAGGTTATTCAAGTGAAAGGGAATCCCATTATTAGACCCAGAATCAGTGTCACCTGGATACACATGTTTATAATTAAAGCCTCAGCTCATTGAGCCAAACGTAGACCCATATGCACATGCAGCACATAGCAGTTGTCTGAACACAGTGTAACCTTGGATACTGGGAAACCCAACTTTCTTAGTCTCGTTGCTAAGGCAACAAGACAGAGGTGGGTGTAGGGGAGCCCAGCATATCTATCCATATGCTGGGCTGCCAGCAGGAGGAAGGGCAGGAGCGGGAGAGGGAGGCTTTTGGGTCACCCACCCCACCAAGGCTCCACTGAAAGGTCTCAGGCAGAGTGTCACCAATAACCAGGAAACCTATAATCTACATTCCTAAAAGGTGCAGGACACGCAGGCTAGCAGGGACCAACTGGATTCACAGGTGGGATGAGGGAGAAGGCGGCTGGGAGTTGAAGAACGTGGGTGTGGAGGAGCCAGCAGCTGCCTAGAGGGACTGAGGCCAGAGATTCTGAATATCGCTGGCATAGGACCAAACAAGAGGGGGGAAATCCAGAATCCAGTTCAGTCACACAATCAACACCCATGTGGTGTGTGTACCTGACGAATCCTATAATGAGTCACCAGTGATGGTTCAAAGGAAAGGCTGATAGCTTTAGAATAGTCTAAAATTGAGTAGATGCTTTGTTGTGTATGTGTGGTGTGTGGTAAAGAATCAAAACTAACCCATAGCTGACTACGCAGCAGGTTTTCAGAGGCAGCAAACTGTATGAGATTGCAGATTGTCCAACTTTCTCCTGTGAAGCAGCTGGTGGATTCAAGCTGCATGCCTTTCAGCTGGCAGCTCAGCTTCCTACCCGTTAGGCCACCAGAGCTCCCTAGATGACATGATGTTGTTGTTGTTGTTAGATGCTATCAAGTCACATACGACTCATCGCCACCCTATGAAAAGCAGATCTGAACCCACTCTCATCCTGGGCCAGCCTCACAATTTCTGACCTACTCCAGCCCATTGCAGCAAACACTATGTCAAATCGTCCAGTTGAGGATCTTTTTCTCTCTCTCTGACTCTCCATTTCCAAGCATGATGCCCCTCTCCAAGGAATTGCCTCTCTTTTAACAATACGCCCAAAGTATGTGAGACTAAGCTTTGTCATCTTTGTCTCCAAGGAGCACTGTGGCTGTCCTTTCTCCAAGACATATCTGTTTGTTCTTCTGGTAATCTATAGAATAGTCAATATTCTTCTCTAAAACCACAACTCAAAGGCTTCAATAATTCTTCTGACATCTTTATTCATTGTCAAGCTCCGAAAAGACCATGACCTGAATCAGACACACCTTAATTCTCAAACTGTTATCATTGCCCCTGAGTAGTTTGGAGAGGTTCCTGACTGCAGACTTTCCCAATGTAATACATCTTTCGATCTCTTGACTGCTGGTACCAAGTATGTTGATTGTGGATCCAAGTAAGACGAAGTTATTGACAGTTTCAATCTTTTCTCCATCTATCACAATATTTCCTATTGGTCTGGTGGTAAGAATTTTTGTTTTGTTGATGTTGAGATGGTGTGTTAGAAGCTATTAAAACAAGAGTACTTGCTTCTCCTCCATTATAGTATGCACAAAGACTCTGGCTTTACTTACCCACCAGATTAGACCTGTAGAGCCCAGTTCTCTCTCTGTTCCCAGGAAGGTGGTGGCCTTTGTTGTTCTGGGCATGGAGAAGAGACCTATTCCTGTTGTCCTAGGCTGAGTGTGTCTTGGAAGCCACATGCTCCTGCCTATGAATTCATTTCCACTCTATCAAGTCTGATTTATAACAATTATTACTATGTAATAATTCTATTATTAAGTCCTCTGTAATTAACTATAAAATTAATTATATGATAATAAATTATTCTCTATAAGAATTTGGGGAAGTTAAAGTGAGGGGCAATCGATCATTAAAATAATCATTAAATTAAAATTCATTAAAAAATGTGGAGGTAGGGGGACATCAAACAAAGACAGGACAGGAACGCATGGAGTGGAGAAATCTAAGGTGAAGGTAGTTGCTAAATGTGGGCCCAAAATGTAGATTTGAGCTTTATAACAATCTAGTCTAAATAAGGGAGCTCTGGTGGTCTAGTAGGTAAGGAGTTGTGTTGCCCACCCAAAGGCAGGTGGTTTAAATCCACCAATTGCTCCACAGGAGAAAGATGGACAATCTCCTGTGAGATTTACAGTCTCTGAAAATCTACTAGGGCATCAGCTACGAGTCAGTTCTGACTGGGCAGCAATGAATGAGAGCAAGTGAGTCTAGCTAAGTCACCTATTGGGTTTCTAGTGTGCTTATAGGCTCCAGAGTGGGAAGTTGCTGTGCCCTAAGCCCTTCAAAAGAAAGTATCCATTGCCATGGCCTCTATGACCCTCCTGAACCCACTTTCACCACTTGGACGAAGGCAAACTATTCTTAAGTTGACCGTTTATCCATCCCTCTAACAGTTCATCCATCCACAGAGCAAACAGCTTTTAAAGATTGACTCTGTCCCAAACTTGGCGATAAGTGTGGAATTTACAACCATCAACAGGTTTCACAGTCAACAATGAGAAAATCATTCCGCTTTGACCTACCAGCAGTGGATGTACTGGACCAATCAGATTCTTCTCTCAGAAGGTGGGAATTGGGAGCAGGAGTGGATGAGCCTGGGTGCTGAAGAGGCCCCTCTGTGAAGCCATGGGAAAGCTGGTGAGCTGCAGAGAGTGCTGGCCTGCAGAAGGGGGAGCCCAGAGCAGACTGAGGGAGAGACTGGAGGAAAAGAGAGTGAGGTGTTGTTGTCAACACCTGTGGAGGTTAAACGAGGCCCGTAAGAACCATCACATGAGTGCACAGCATCTGCACTGCTAACCAACAGGTCAGTGTACGAATCTACTAGTTGGTCTGTGGGAGACAGATGGCCAGTCTTCTCCTGTAAAGATTTAACATTTTGGAAACCCAAAGGAAGGGGACTATGAGTCTAAAGAGACTTGATACCAGTGGGTTTGGTTTTAATTAAGCTAACTTGAGTGGATTTCTGTTGTTGGCAACCAGAAATGTTCATCATAATGTCCCTAGTTCCTGAAGAACAAAAATGTCCATGGCAGTGACCTGCTAGAGACTGTCTTCATTCTGTTTTACTTAAATATGCCCATCTCTTCATGGAAGAAGGGTAGGCAATCTCATCCTGTGCTATTTACTGCCTCTGAAAGCCTGGAGGGTCAGCTGTGGGTTGGTTCTGACTTGACAGCAAGCAACAATATCTCTTCTAGCCCACTCTCTGTAGGCTGGATCCCTTCCATCCTCCCAGACTCTCAAACTGGGTCCTTCTTGCCTTTTGAAACTCTGCTTCTCTTTCTAAGTATATTTTGATACCCACTTCCTTCCTGAAACCCTCCCTGACCTTCCCACATTGTTTTCTCCCAGAGTCACAGGACTGATGGCACCACAACAGCCACATGTCCCAGTCTGGCTTCCCGAGCTGCCCAGAAGTGCAGGCCCTTAACAAGTGTGATACAGAGAAAGGAGGTGAATAATGGGGTAAAAGACTCTGTCATGGATTTTCTCTAGGTCCCTCCAGAGTAACTGAAGGATTGAGACAAAAGCCAGAGAGGTGAGCCGCTGGGTTGCATTTGAGACCTAAGTGGTAGAGGCAGTGGGAGCTGATGTGAGAGAGTGGAGGGATTCTCAGACCATACAGGGAGACCACCTGGAGGTCATTGCAAATGGAGATAAGGAGGAGCAGGTGCCAGATGCCAAAGATGGAAGTAAAGTGGGTGGAGGCACCTGAGAAGAAATGTGGGAAACAAGTTACTTCTGACTAGATTTTTGCCAGATTGCTTCAAGGGGTGTGTGTGTGTTTGTGTGTGCTGAATAAAACCTGCTGGAGGGTTAGCTATGGGTTAGTTCCAGTTCAGTGGTACACAACAACATATGTATGTGTGTGTGTGTGTGTGTGTGTGTGTGTGTGTGTGTGTGTAGTTATTGTTATGGGCCATCAAGTTGCTTGTGACTGATCATGACCCTGGACCTGCTCTATCTTGAGCCAATTTCATTGTCTCCAACACACTTACCCCATTATCCCAGTCACTGAGTCAATCCATCTCATCCAAGTTCGAAACATCTTGCGCTGTCTCCCCACCCTTCCAAGCGATGTCTCTCTCCAAGGCCTGGTCCCTCCTGGCAACATACCCGAAGTATGTCAGACAGAGCTTGAAAATTCTTGCCTCCAAGGAGCAGCATGGCTTCACTCTCTTCATAATAGATCTATTTGTTTTCTTGGCAGTCCATCGGATGTTCAGTATTCTTCTTCAGCACCACAACTCAAAGACATTAATTCTTCTATTATATTCAGTCATTGTACAGCTTTTTGATGCATAACAAGTAATTACAATGACCATGGCCTGATCAGGCACACCTTACTCTCTAGATTGGCATCATTGCTATTCAGTGCTATGGAACAGTCTCTGACAACAGCTTTTCCCAATGCAATTGATCTTTTGATTTCCTGGCTGCTGGTACCAAGAGTGTTGATTGTTTCTAAAAAAAAAAAAAGGTGTTGATTGTGGCACTGAGAACAGTTGACCCTCCGGAAGGTTTTCAGAGGCTGTAAATCGCACAGGAGAAAATTACCATCTTCCTCCTGCAGAGCAGCTGGCAGATTCAAACTGCATCACATGCCTTTTGGTTGGCAGCATGACTCTTTATCCATTAGGCCATAAGAGTTCCACATCTTAAGTAACAAAAAATAGTTCCAAATTCTCCCTGGATCGAGCTGGTGGTGTCATTTCAGTCCTCACCTAACTCCCCCTCCCCACTCCTCATATGTGTGTGTGATCAATATTTCTATGTCGTATCATTGGGCAATTATGAGCACACTAATATGTAACTTCTTCCCCAAACTGAGCAAAAGATAGTCTTTATCTTCCCATGTTATTAAGGCTTGAGGTATTTTTATAGTATTGTTGTTGTGGCATGCTATAGAACAAAACCGTGGCCAATTCGATGCTTTCTGCATGTACAATTGAATGGTGTGGACTACGTTCACTGGTATGTTTTTAAAAGCCATGTAGAACTAATAAGTTCTTATCTGATTCTTCAATCCCACATGGTTGGACACTTGTGTTGTTGCCAGTTTTTACTCATCTGAAAATGTAAACCTGACCTTGTGGATAAACATTTGAGTCTATCTAAGAACATTTTCTAAAAATGGATGCCTGGAGGTAAAAGAGAAACAAAACTCTAAGACTTCTATAAACATTAAGTAAGTAAATGACTTCTGGTAAGTCTTGCCAACTCATTCCTTTATTTTTCTCCCGACAACAATGATACACTGTCTTCCATCCCCCCCCCCCATTGACAGACCCAAATAATGGACCACATACCTGCTAACTCTAGCTCCTTATGACCTTTAGAATATCTCCTAGGCTCACAGTGGCGACTCGAGAACTCTTGTTTATTAACTGAGTCTTCACTTCCTTTCCTAACCATATAAACATACTAGAGATCACAGTTTGTCAACTCTTGTTTGCTGTGGCCCAAGCCTTCCCCTCTGGCCAGTTATAGCTTTGTCAGAGGGTGGGCAGAAGCAATAGAAGGAGGCAGCATGTTTTCTCAGAATCCAGCCAGAGAAGCTGTTACAACATCTAGAGCACAGTCTCATCAAAGTTTGAAGCAGAGAATGACTATAATGGGAGCTTTTAAAAGAAACTCTGCTTTTCTGCACTATTTTGACGGGTTTTTTTTTTTCATCTTTGGCCTTCCTCTTAGATTTTGAAGTACCAACTTAGATGCCAGGCAATATCATGATAGATGGAAAAAAAAGACTGAAGTTGTCAATGATTTTCTTTTCCTTCCCACTGTACAGCAGTCTAGAAATCAAATGATGGGTTGCATTGGGAAAATCTGTCAAGGACCAATCCAATGCACTAAATGGCAACAGTGTCAGTTTAAAGACTAAAGTTGGCTTGATCCAAGTCAGGATATTTTTAATTGCTTCCTCTGCAGCTGGAAGTCAGACACTGAATAAGGATAACTGAAGAAGAATCAATGCCTTTGAATTATGATGTTGGAGTAAAGATTGAATGGCTCACGGACTACCCAAAGAGCAAGCCAGTCTCTGTTGGCGGAAGTGCAATCAGGGTGCTCCTCTAAAGGCGAGGGTGGTGAATTTTGTCTTACATACTCGGGGTATGTTATCAGAAGGAACAAGTCCTTGGAAAAAGAGAGCATGCTGGGGAAGGTCGAGGGTCCGCGAAAGAGGGGAAGCTCTTCCAGAAGTGGATTGACACAGTGACTGTAACAGGGGGCTCCAGCATATCAGAGACGGTAAGGATGTGGCAGCATGGGGCAAATCGCAGTCCACTTGAGTTGACGTAACAGCAACAACAGTCTAGACATTCAGACCAGTTCCCACTAAGGTGCTGAGGTCATTCACTCATGCTCCCTTCTGTCCTTGGTACACCCCTCAATCTCAAAGGACTTCTCTCCTCTCCCACTTCTCATTGCAGACATTGTTATCTTCTCAAATCCCCCACTTAGCCTTCTCTTCTTTCGTGTGAACGAACCCAGTCCCACTTCCCGGCCGTGTTGGTGCCTTGTGCACACTCTGTAAGAAACTCTCACCTCATTATATATACCTTTCTTCACGTCAGTTTTCCCCTACCGTCTATGAGGTTTCAGAAGTCAGGCCTTGGGACTCACTCAAGTTGGCAGCCATAATGCAGAGATCACCTAGAAGCAGCCAATAATGGATACTCAATAAGTGTTTGGTAAGTTAACAAATGATTTTGTAAAGAACTCTATTGATATTTATTGGCTCAATATTGCTGGAGTTTACAAATAAAATAAGGGTAATATTGATTCTGCTGAAGGAATTGAGTGACAGAGAATGGAACAGTCCCAGTGTCAGAAAACTACCAGTCCCCAGACCCTCTTAAGATTTACAGCCTCAGAAACCCCATGTAAGATCACTTTGGGTCAGGACTGGCTTGATGGTTGTGCACACATGAGTGAGATTTGCAGTAGAAATGAGGCAGAGAAGTAGCGGGGGACATACTGGTCAAATACATGGGTCACCAGTACCAACTGCAGTGGGATCTGGTCCAACTCTTCTCAGTCCCAGCTTGGGACAACTGCATGTGTCAGAATAGAACGTCCTAGGGGATAAATAATGTATACTGCATTGAAACATGAGGGAGAGAACTGTTTAGGAGGAATATATGATTAGGTATAATTGTCATGACAGGAGTCCAAAATGAAAGCTGCATAGTAGAGTGGACTGGGAGGGGGCAGTAGGAGGAAGGATTGTATAACAATGAAAGTTTTTTGTTTATTGTTGTTTGGTGGTTGTTTTTTTGGTGTTTTTCTTCCCACTTTTTAAAGAGAAAAGCAAACTGGGGGGAGGGGTGGGCAGGGAGCAGGGAGGAAAGTGTGCAACAATGAATGAATGGCCCATTCTTCAACGAGATGGAAAAGACAATCTCCAATTTCGTATGGAATGGGGGAAAGCCCCGAATAAGCAAAGCACTCCTTAAGAATAGAAGAACGGTAGGAGGTATCTCACTCCCTGATTTCAAATCCTACTACACTGCCATAGTGGTA